>NC_134406.1:197614227-197943471 GCF_038048845.1 Mixophyes fleayi
AAAGCCCTATTTCCCTCAAAGCAGAGAATAATATAATATACAATATAATAATATAATTCACTTGACTACCCTAACTAATAAAGTTATTGTTGTTTAACCAGCACACACCTGGTCATGAAGATGTGGATTAAAGTAACACTCACAATTAAACTTTATTAGGTACACCTGCTCTTTGATACAAACATCTAATCAGCCAATCATGTGCAGCAACACAGTTCATAAAAACATGCAAACATGGTCAAGAGGTTCAGTTGTTGTTGTTCAGACCAAATACCAAAATGAGGTGTAAATTTGATGTAAGTGACTGACTGTAGCATGATTGTTGGTGCCAGGTGGGTGGTTTGGATATCTCAGAAAATGTTGAGAATTGTATACTAAACTAAAAACATCCAGCAAGCGTCAAGGGTGAAAATGCCTTGTTAATGAGAACTCGGAGGAGAATGGTCAAACTGGTTCAAACTGAGAGGAAGGCAACAGTAACTCGAATAGCCATGTGTTACAACAGTGGCATGCAGAAGAGTATATCTGAATGCACAACACATCAAACCTTGAAGTGGATGGTCTACAGCAGCAGAAGACCACACCGGGTTCCACTCCTGTCCGCTAAGAACAGGAATCTCTTGCTACAGTGGGCACAGGCTCACCAAAACTGGACAGTTAAAGACTGGAAAACTTTGGCTGGTATGACTAATCTTGATTTCTACTATAATATGCAGATGATAGGGTCAGAATTTGTAAACATGGATCTATCCTGCCTTGTGTCAACTCTACAGACTGGTGGTGTAAGGTGTTAGACACCTTAATACCGTCTGAGCATTGTTTAAATGTTACAGCCTACCTGAGTAATATTGCTGACCATGTGCACCTCTTCATGGCCACAGTCTAACTATCTTCAGTGACTACTTCCAGCAGGATCATGTCACAAAGCAAATGTCATGTCAAGCTGGTTCCACTTACATGGCAATGAGTTCAGTATAATCCAGTGACCTCAGTGAACAGATCGCAGTCCATTAGAGCATCTTTGGGATGTGATGGAACTGGAGATTTGCAGCATGAATGAGTAGCCGACAAATCTGCAGCAACTGTGTGATGCTATCAGCATATCAACGTGGACCATAATTTCTAAGGAATTTTTCCAGCACCTTGTTGAATTCAGGCTGTTTTGGGGGCAAAGGGGGTTATACTTAATGCTAGAATGATATACCTAATAACGTGGCCACTGAAAATGATATATATTAGCTGAAATCCCCTGCATTGCCTGGATTTAAATCTTCAAGTTTTTAAGTTGTCAATGAGTTGGATGTAACTGTCATCATCATCATCATCATACTGTCAACAATTTTAAAAATAATTAGCAGCTCTTCCAACACACCCATTAGGTGGCTGTCCAGTGTCGTTTTTGTTTCTATATTAAATGTTATCCAAATTCATCCACTGGAAGGCCCAGAACAGGCTCTCCGGATCAAAGTTCTGGCAAGTGGACATCAACTGGATGTCTGACCGTATCCTCAACCCACTACTATGTCTTCTGGGATTAAATGTTACCAGTCTGTGAAATTTTCATCCAAATCCATTCAGCGGAAGGCTGAGAACAGGCTCCCTGGGTCCAAGTTCTGGCCTGCGTCCAGCAACAGGAGGCCCGACTGGGATCCTAACCCCCCTAAAACCTGGCTAGGATCCAACTGGACCACCTCGCGATGGTGTCATCCCAATCAGTGCAGGGTTGCCTACAAACAATCAAACTTCTGCTCATATATATATATTTGCAGTACACATTGTATAGTATTTTCTGTTTGTTTTTCTATTGTGTTTGGAGGGAATTTGCTCTGTGCAAAAGTCAGCCGTTACAGTTATCAAAAATACAGGAAACAAAATGTAAATTTAGATTGTTGTTTTCAAACCATATATTTTTTTTATAAAGCAATAGCATGCAATCAGCTACTTTTTTTTCCATATAGTTTTTAAACAAATAACATTTTATTTATATGATTATAAAATTGTTAAATAAAAATAATTTAGAGAACCCGCTTTAATCTAAACCACACTAGTGTTCTTAGGAAATCTGTAGTGTAGAAATTATATAATTTGATAAAGGCTTTTCTTTTTGTCTAGACACCATATCTGAGTGTGTAGCACTAGCTGGAAACCATCCCAAACTATACACCGCCTGCCTGTATTTTGTATCAGTTCTTCTAACAGAGGATGGAAACCAGCAACTTCGTGAGTCACAGTCAAGTGCAATGCTGAGTTCACTTTTAGATGGAAATCTAAAAATGGGAAATAACCTTTGCAGAATAATTTTACAGGTTAGTTTCTGTTGATGTAATACATATTTTGTATGTAATGTATTTTATATACTGTTAGGTATAATTTTGTATGTAACTGTTTTTTTTTTGTTTTTCTAAATGCAACCTAGAGCTGGTGTCATTATACAGTATAGTTATTTTAAGGAAGTTGTCAAGAAAATAATTGTTTGTTACAGCTGTAGAGAGCATTGGTGAATATAGGAGAACACTAGTGTTTTTTCTTGGCTAATGGGCTCCCTCCCAACAGAAACGTGTGGATCACAAATATGGTAAATATTCACCTTTGCTGGTAGCTGTCATGATATCTGGGCATACACTGTATATTTACCCTCAGTAATGTGGACATACTCTCACATCCAGGCAAATATCCAGGTTAAAATATGCAATAAGTTTATTAATAGACCCACATCAACAGCAATTCTAGCACTTTCAAGAAATGAGTAACAAAGTCCTAATAAGGCAGATGAGACATTCATCATGCAAGGGTTAGAAATGCAACACTATACCGGTGTTCTATTAGCCACCATGGCATCTCTAATCTGAGCTGGCCCCTATGCTGCAGAGGCTTCCCTCCTGATGCTGCCTGCTAGCCAGATGTCCTGCTTCACTGTCACTTTGCTTTTGGCGGAGACACACTTCCACAGGACCCACAGAGATTCCAGAAGAGGATTTGCTGATCCTTATAGTCCTTCTGTAGTGCTCTGATTTTCAGTCCGTCACTGTCTGACACTCAGTTCCTTCAGGTTGCAGAGAGTGAATTTGATGCAGCACCATGTGCTTGTTATCTTGTTCCCAATCCAGCCTCTCCACCTCCAGGAGCAGCTCCACACTGTCTGAGTATATTACTTTTACACATTGGGTCTCAAGAGGAGATGAATCACTGTTAACAAAATTAGTAAGTCAGTTTCCGTCAGTTTCCTGGACAAAAGAGCCTGGGAATGTGATTAACTTTGGCTTTCTCCTTGGATTAAGCCCGGGGCTGGGACATGGCTCAGATGCTGCCCATCTTTGTGGCTGTAGCAGCTCCATCCTGTCTACGGATTCCAGCTTCACAGAAAGGATCTCCTGAAATGAATTTAATCAGTGGTGAATTTAATTGGCAAGAGCATTATCCTGAATCTCCAACACAGGAGTGTAATCAATGGTGATTTATTTATCATGGGTAGTGTTCCAGGGTTTTCCACTTTCTTCCTAGTCTGCAGGTGATCACTCTTTCCCAGGATTGCTACAGCTCTTTAATAGACCTATTTCCTTTAACATGAAGACACAGTATATATACACACACACTCACACACTTATAGTGTAAGCTTAAACTATAACTGAGGAGCTGGTGGATCTGGTTGGGGGGGGACAACAGGGCTAAACATTTTACTAATGACAGTACAAATTTTGTGAGAAACAAGGTGCAGCAATAGTGGTGTGAAATTAACTCCTTGTTTCCTCACAGTAACCAATGTATTTCCAGGCATAACCATTTGGGGAAACTTGGTGGTAAACCCCTTTTCGTTCGCCTTAAAATATTTTACAAATGGATCAATATTTAAACATAAAAGTATGCATTTATCTGTTCATTGAATAGCGAGGACACAAGACCTATTGTGCATCAATTAAACAAGTAACTTTGTATTTGATATAGAGCTACGAAGAGAAATCCTCAGAGGACCCTCTCAAACAAGTTTGTGCAAGTTCTTTAATCTCACTGTTGGCTATTAGTAGAAGTGCCCAGATGTACAGTCTACAAGGTGAGGTTTTTTTTTTTTTTGTATAATTGCAATAAAAACATAACATGCATATTGTACTATTCATCTGTTTAGCCCCTTATTATACAGTGTATTCTAAGAGTTTACATTTGACTTTCATATAGGAGCGGGTAGAGCATATTAAAAAAAACATAGAAGACTAACATATGGAGTACTGGACATTCAAGAAGCATAATACTGTACATAAGTCATAATAAGCAAGGTATAAAAAAACAAGCAAGAGGAAAAATACAAAACCATACTATTGGACGAAGTGGGAGCAGACAAGAAGGCTGGAGGCTGAGAGAAGATGGGGATGATGCAGAATAGGAATTTGGGCTTAGAACCAGGGAGGGTGGAGTTAAGTGGAAAACTGGTAGGCTTTAAATAGGTGGTTTTTAAACCGCTTTTAAAATATTGGAGGGTGGAGGAGAGTCTGATTGTACATCGAAGCAGCACAAGAGAATTCTTAGAGATGGAAGTGGGATGTAGTTATCAGTGGAAACTTCAGGTGTTGGTCTTTGACAAAGCAGTGAAGGAATTAGGAAGTGTGAATTGAGATGAGATCAGAGATGTAGGTGCAGAAGGAATGGCTGAGGGCTTGGCGTTGAGCGTGAGTAGTTTAGATTGGATTCTTTATGGATTAAGAAGTGAAGGGAGATTGAAGCAGGATGACGGGAGAGTAAAATCGGTTTTGTTGTGCCATTGATGATGGATTGAAGTCTGGAGAGACAGGTATGAAGGAGACTAGACCAGACAGCTGGAGGTTGCAGTAGTCAATGCTGGAAATAAGTAGAGATAGAATGAACATTTTAGACCCGTAATGGGTGAAGAAGGGTCTAATCCTGGCAAAGTTTCTAAGGTGAAAGTGACAAGTTTGGAAGGGTAGCTGGATGTGGTGAGTGAAAGAAGAGGGGGCAGCTGTCTTCCACGTCACATAATGACAACTGCACAGTGCTAGATCGTCAGGCGGCATACCCGGGGAAGAATGGAATAAACTGTGCTCTCCCTACTTCCTCTGTGCGGCCACTTTGAAGGATGTCCCTCACTGCTCTAGATGGAGGGAAGACGATTAGCATGGACATGTTGAGGTTTAGACAACATTGGAATGTCTAAGAAGCGTTAGCATAGAGACAGGCAGACACACAAGTGAGGCGAAAAGGGGAGAAATTGGGGGAGGAGCGGTAGATTTGGGTATCGTCAGCATAGAAGTGGTAATAATCAGTTCACTGAAGTAGGAAGTGTACAGCAAAAAGAGCAGAGGCACAAGAAGAGAGCCAATCATGATCCCCACAGGGAGTAGGAGGTGATGGTTGAAACAGAAAAGAAGCAGTTGGGCAGGTAAGGAACCAGGAGATGATGGTGCCGCAAAAGCCAGTTGAGTGAAAGGTATGCAGGAAGAGAGGGTGGTTCATGGTGTCGAAAGCAGAGAGGTCAAGGAAGATGAGCGAGGAAGCTTATGAGGCAGTTATAGACAAGCCGCTCAAGTAATTTGGAGGCAATTGAGAGTAAAGAAATTGGATGGTAGTTAGAAAAAGAGACTGGGTCAAAAGAGGATGGGTGAGCTAAGAGTCCGTTTCGAGGATGAGGGAAGATGCTAGTAGAGACAGACAAGTTGAAATAGGTTGGCTAGGCGCTGACAGGCGTTGGGAGAAAAGGTGAGAGGACTTGGGGGCAATGGAAGATAAAGAAGATGACAGGAGAACATGGACTTTGTCCCCCAGATGGTGTGTTGGAAGAGAGTGTGGGTAAGGTGCATGGTACCTGGCATGAGAATTCTATATGATTCAATAAGTCAGATTTTTGCTTTAGCTGACCATTTGTAAACTTGTTCCGTATTTTAAATCTGATGACCATAGCAGTGTCCTAATTACAGATTTGCCATGCATCAAATTGTGTTTTAATGCTGGCAAACCTGCAGTATGATGTATCCACTTGTAAAGGTTTCCCATGCAATACCATTGCAAAATGCAGTCACTCTAACGACCGTTGTTCCCATTGCAGCACTTTTTCAGTACTTCAGTGAGAACATTTTCTATCTGCCCAATGGCTCTCAATTAGTGGCGCTATATAAATAAATGATAAGGTGATGATGATGTTGATGATACAATCTTCTAATTGGATTTTAAGTATGGATGAGGTCCTGCCCTCTACATGTTACCTATTGTGTTCCCATATGATGCCGTGTAAATAGCAACCCATGTCACTCCTTGTATCCTCACATGGGTTGGTCACCTCTGTGAAGAGGGCATGCTGTTCTTGCTGACCCATCTATTAAGGTACCAGACTCACGCTTACCAGTGTGACGCTAGCTTTCACTACAGTAGGGGGATCCCATGCTTGTGTTCTTACTGTTATAGTGGAAACTAGCCCAAGCTGTTTAGTGCTGGGGCTGGTTGGAGGTTTCAGTGATGGTGTATGCTGTACTTTTTTTATTTCTTTAATGATTTTTCTTACATTGTGGATCGTTTGTGATCTGAGCAGATTTAAATGTCAATTATTTGAAGTTCTCAGTCACTTTAATAAAAAGAAACATGCGGCTGAATAACTAAGAGTTATCTTTACATAGACTACAGATGGTCCCAAATCAATATTTGAAGCTGGGGCATGAACATAGTAATTTGATTCACAAAGAACAGTACACATGTACTCTGTTTTCATCCATCTCTAATGCGTAGTACAATTCTCTCAAAGTGCCATCTGGTGGCAGATACATGTATTACAGGAATTTAAATATTATAATTTGAGGAACACACTTATGCTAAGTGATGTGTTTCCTTAAAGCACCAGCACACACAAGATTTTCTAAATTACCTCTAATTTGATTTATCCTAAATGTATTTGATTTATGATTCATGCTGACATGTAATGAATGGCCTTCACTCTCCTGGACACATGCAGTTCACAGTGGCAGGTGGAATGTCAGGAAAAGTACACCCAGTAACATACAGTTGAGTTTTTGAATTACTTTTTAATTTGGGTATAATTAATCAGGCTTGTTTTGTTCTAATTTAGCTCACCTTGTAGATTCCTGCACGGAAAAGTTGAAATATATTAATGCACAACTGACTCTCGAGTCCCTACGTCTTGGAAAGTCTACACAGAGAAAAAAGGTATCCATTCATTTTAGTGTAGGAATCACAGATATTAAAATGTACTATATTTATTTTTCATTTATATACAGCGCTGCGGAATTAGTGGCGCTATATAAATAATTGGTAATAATAATGTATGACAGAACTGTTAGAACTGCACAGTTGTTAGCTTTTCAATGCGACAAAGTGTTTCTTCATAGTACATTAATTATTGTATTGAAGCACCAAAATATACTAGAGATGTTCAATGTTTTGGTTTTGGTTCTGGAATAACTTTGTGTTTTGGTTTTGGCAAAACCAACCTTGCGTGTTTTGGTTTTGGATCCCAATTTTTTTTTTTTTTTCTAAAATCCCATTTTTTTTTTTTTTGCTAAAATCACAATTATTTTTTTTTTTCGCCCCTACATTATTATTAACCTCAATAACACTAATTTCAAGTCATTTGCAGTCAATTTTGACCACCTCACAGGTCACAATATTATTTTCATACACTTTCAAACAAAGACCGCAGTGACCTGGCTGGTTGCTAAGCGACAGAGCAATGACACAAACACACGGCAGTTCCTAGCACATCTAGGAAACATTGGTTCACAGCAGTGTCGGTAAAGAAAAGTGATGCAAGATGGAATTGTCCTTGGATCATGAAATCAGTTATGGTTCATTTGATTGCTCCACCCGTTCCTTGGATAACTGTGGTAATTCTACAGCTAATACATGGCGGCGAGCGCTGACCCCCCCCCGGGATGCCTGCTTTTATCAGACCCAGACCAATCCAGGGTGCCAGACAATGCGCTAAAAAAGAGCAATTGTAATTCACAGCAAAAAGCAAGTTCATCACTGCGCTTCGAATCAGCCCTAATTCACAAAAAAGTATAATATAGTTAGGTACCTTTGTCGTAAAGTGCAGATTACAAACGCTTTGTGGGATACTGATGAAACAGCAGCAAAGTGGAAGGTAATACATATATATATGTCTATTTAGACTTCCATGCTTACATTACTTCTGCAAGCAACGTTGTTCTTTGTTAATAAAACTGTTGTCTTTATAGCGTTCAAAATTTTTTTAAATAATCCTCCACCATTCTTTGGATGTTGATAGTTGTCTGAGTACACACCCTCCAGTGTTTACTCGGAAAACTCTTTCCGAGTACACACTGTAGGGTGGGCAGCTTAGGCAGTGCAAAGCGAGTTGGTACATGGGTCTCCAAATTCACTTTTTTTTCTCCCAGTATGTAAAGGGATTGTCTGATGTGTATGTTTCTATGCTGTCATGAAAATAATCCTCCACCATTCTTTGGATGTTGATAGTAGGATCAGGTGGGCTTGCGGAAGAGGTGTCACGTTTTTTGGTCAATTCTTTTAGACCAGACCAGATGTCAAAATTTGCTGCTGAATCATCTGCACCATCCCTGGATCTCTTGGGAAACCGAAGTTTCTTCCTAGCAGCAGTTGAGTGAGAAACTGAAGGAGGAGACGCGTCCTGTCACGTAACACTTGAGCTGTCATCCTGCTCACCAGGAGCTCCTTGTATCTCTTCAGATCTGGATCAGTTGGAAACAAAAAGAAGACATCGCTCTTAAACCGCGGATGAAGCACAGTAGCCAAAATGTAGTGTTCCGATTTCAAGAATTTGATAACTCTTGGATCCTGGTGAAGCGAATAAAGTAGTTGATCTACAAGTCCGACATACTTAGCGTAAATGGTTTGTTTAATCTCCTCCTTCAGTTTCTCAAGCTGCTTTTCCAAAAGTCTAATTAAGGGAATCACTTGACTCAAGCTAGCAGTGTCTGAACTCACTTCACAGGTGAATACATTGAATGGTTTTAGCACCTTGTACAGTACGGAAAGTATTCTCCACTGCCCTTGATTAAAATATTTCTCCCCTCCTTTCCCAATGTCATGGTTTGTGGAGTAAGCGTGGATGATTTTTCGCTGTTCCTCCATCCGCAGAAGCTTATACAGGGTGGAATTCCACCTTGTCACCACCTCTTGCTTCAGTTGTTGGCAGAGCAATTTAAATTGCTCTTGTAACTGTTGTAATCTCCTACATGCTGTTGCCGAATGCCGGAAGTGTCAAAATATTTTACGGGCCACAGACAGCATCTCTTGCACATCCCTGTAATTTTTTAAAAAGCTCTGACCACCAAGTTTATTGTGTGAGCAAAACAGAAAATGTGATGGAATTCACCCAGCTGTAGTGCTCTCAGAATTTTTGGTTGGCGTTATCAGAAATGACATATCCTGAGGAGAGTCCAAGCGGGAATAGCCATGTTGCAATGACATCCCTTAGTTTTTGTAACAAATTGTCAGCTGTATGCCTCTTAGTGAAGCTGGTGATACACAGAGTAGCCTGCCTCTGAAAAATGTGACGTACTTGGGTACCTGCTGGTGAAGGAAAATCACCAACCCAGTGGGCTGTCACAGTCATATAATCTTTAGGTTTGCCCAGTTCCGCTTGTCCACATATCTGTGGTTAAGTGTACAGTGGGTAGAATGGCATTTTGTAGCCCAATAATTACATTTTTACGAACCTTCTGGTAGAGGCGAGGTATTGCTTTTCTAGTAAAATGGTGTAGTGATAGAATTTGGTAACAGGGACACAAGACCTCAAGTAATTGTCTAAAACCAGCTGCATTAATAGTAGCTATTTGACGCAGATCTAATACGAGCATAGTCGCCATGGCGTCTGGGATCCGCTTTGCGACTGGGTGACAGCTTTCATACTTTCTTCCTCTTGCAAAGGATTGTTTAACAGTCAATTGTTGTAAACTGCTAGTAGTCTTCTTGGTTTGCTGCTGGGATGAAGATTCACCCCCAGCAGCAGCAGCAGTGGGACTAACGCTCAAGAATTCTTCTGAGGAATCCATAATAGTGGTGGAGTCATCTAGCCTTAGCAACTTGGATGCAGGACTAACTCCGATAGCTACTGAGGATATTTATATGGACGGTGTTGTGGGTGTAGATTGCAGGTGTCGGGATCTAGCTGAGAGAAGGGATCTAGCTGATGATGGACTGCTTGTTGTTATTTTTCTTAGCATAAGTTTCCGATTTTCCCAACAGCATGCAATGAACTCGCTTCAAATTGCGTAACATGGATGAGGTTCCTAGATGGTTAAGGTCCCTACTTCTTCTGACTGTGGCTTTAAAAACGCTACAAATGGCTAGACAATCCACACACAAGAGGTGGATTTTTTGATCTTATGCCAAGGCATGACAATGACCTTCTTATCACGTGCAAGAACTGCTTCCACTGGTGCAGGACTTACACAAACAACATTATCCTCATCAGCATCCTCATGAGCGCCATCGTTAACTACACAAATATCCCCCTCATCCTGTTGCTATTCCAAAGTGGCTTCCTCAATTGGTGTATCACCGGCTACACTTGGGCTGTTCATGCACACATCTGCAAAAATGCTGAAAGGGGCCTTCTTTATGGGTATACTATCAGAAAGGTCAGTATTACACATAGCACTCTTTGATAAACTCCTCAGGGATTGGTGTCATTTCTGAATCAGAACATACATTTTCCTCTAATGCCTTACTGTTTTCTTCCAACTTGGCTTTTACACGTAACAGTATTTGGACGCTTTGGAGTCCGAATGACAAGGTGTTGCTTGGTTATGACTGACCTTACAAGAGGTCAGTCATAACCAAGAAGATGCCTCAGTGACAGTTGCAGAACTAGCACTCATAGAGAAAGGCGAAGGCCTCATTCTTTCCTTGCGATTGTGTGTGTAGAATGGCATGTTGGCAATTTTATTTTTTTCTGCAGATAACTTTGCCTAGACTACAGGTCTTTTTTTCTTGACCAAGGCAAAGGTGTTTTTTTTAAATTTTTGTTTCCCTGACTTAAAAACACTATGCACTTTAACATAGGCTTTAGCAGATGACGTAGAGGGATTACTATCATCATGACAGGTGCCAGCAGCTGCTTAGTGCTCCTGGTCTTCTGTGTACTGCTGTGAATCCATTTTGATAACACGGTACAATGTGACTGCAGATATAGAAGACCAAGCCTGCCAGACCTATTATTTGTATTTCAGCAATGACGATTAGCAATGGAGCTCTTCTCTTTGTATGTTACCTATATAATGCGCGAAAGTACCGAGCCGGCTCGGTACTCGGATCTGCTAAGTTCGGGTGTGTTCAGTTCTTGGGGAACCGAGCCGGAGCATCTCTAAAATATACATGTATTACATTTATTGTGGCTTTATATATTAACTTTGCAGAGAAGCTTCCTGTGAAAATAAATAGAAGTGAATTTTTACAAATCGAGGTTAACCTATGATACCTATAAAAAAAAATGCAGGTTCATTTAAAGTGATGATTGCTTTTTTAGTTGTCCTGGACTTGTTTTTCTTTAAAGAGCATTGTACTCTTTCGATTTACCTCCTATCTACAGCAACACTTTGTGTTTCAGCTGTTATCCCCAAGTTAATAATGAGAATTTGAAAACTATTTTTATTAATTTCTCCTATCACTCTGGTCTCTGTGCAGACACTGGGTTATCCTCTAGTGCTGAATGTGACATTTCTTGTCCTTTAATACATGCTTCTCCTCTTCAAACTCTGTTTTGTTGCCTCTAGGATGAACAAGACTGGGGACATTGTTCCTATGTAATCTATTATCGAGCTGCTATGGAAAAAATGTACATAACTGGGGTTCTATAAGACTTGGATGTATTCTGCCTGTGATCATTGCTCGGATAGTTATTATCGGCTTACAGTTGACTCTTGTGTCACCTTTTATCATATGCAACACCTGCCCTGTTTTATATGGTGTCTTTCCACTGTAATTTACATATGTCTCTTATTTATACTATTCTGGTTAGGTAGTTGCACTTGATCCTATTTGTCTAAAACTAACCATCAACGTTCATTTAATTTTTTATTTTAATGTTAAAAAATGTTATTGTGTGTGGTTGATACAGTATAGCTAAATGTTTGGCCAAATCAATCAATAATCTGATCGTCTTTGTGGCATAGTAAATTATTTTATTTTTTTCCTATCTGGAAATATATGACTACAAAAATGGCATTTGCAAATAACTGCAAAAACAGAACTTGTGATCAGAAAGTTATCAGATGAGCATTTACTGTATTGATTTGTTTTTGTGGAGGATATTTTTCTTACTAGTAAATCCTACTTATTTACTTTCCTTTTAGGAAGAGAGTATTTTCAAGCAGTTAAAAGTTACTATGCATATTCTGAGAAACTGTCTTTATAAAAATGAAGAGTGCAAAGTAAGTAGTTACTGGTTGTATAAGAAGAGTATAAATGGTACCATACTGAATAGTATGTATATGTCTGTTTTCTAAGTGCACATCTATCCCCGCAATATGTGCATTTTCTGCTGTCACAAGAAGTAAAGCTTGTATATAGCTTGATAAATTATTTTGTTCAGTGTATAATAGTATATAGAAGGTAACCATCTTGATATATTAATGACAATAGAGCAACAAGCTTCTAGCAACAAGAAGTTCAAAAATCTGGGGCCTGATTCATTAAGGATCTTAACTGAAGAAACTTCTTATTTCAGTCACCTGGACAAAACCATGTTACAATGCAAGGGGTGCAAATTAGCATCCTGTTTTGCACATAAGTTAAATACTGACTGTTTTTTCATGTAGCAGACAAATACTTGATAGTCTATTTGTACACTTAAATTTAAAGTTGATATTTGTGTGCTACTTGAAAAAACAGTCAGTATTTAACTTATGTGCAAAACAGGATGCTAATTTGCACCCCTTGCATTGTAACATGGTTTTGTCCAGGAGACTGAAATAAGAAGTTTCTTCAGTTAAGATCCTTAATGAATCAGGCCCCTGAACTTTATGTGTTTATTTAATAGCATTGTGCTGATAGCATAGATGTACTGTAACCTATAGATTTTATATTACAGTTGTATTTGTTGCTTGTTAGACTAATGCAAAAATGTGGTCGGTTGCTAAGCAGTACATCGTGTTTATTACATTTTCATAATGTTTAATAAGCCTTATTGTATGATACAAGTGGTTGTCCAGGTTAGTCTCTTTACTAAATAGATGATCTCAGACAATCTTTAGACATTATCACTGATGTGCCTTTCACTGTAAGTCTAAAAGGCCATATACAAATGTAGTACTTGCTTCTTCATATGTAGTTTGATTAAACCTACAGCAGGTTTGATTCAGTGCAGGAGTCACCATAAATATAACATTTAAATGTTGCAAGGTACAAACATATTTATTTTGTTCTAATCAAACTACATATATAGAAACAATTTCCACACTTGTTTATAAACTTTTTGACTAACAGTGAACAGTGCAGAAATGATTGTGTCCAAAGTTTGCCTGAGATCAGCTATTGCGTATAGTAATTTGGCCTTTCTGGACTTATGTGCTCATCAAAGGATGTATAAAAAAGGCATTTTGTGGATCCACAATATTACTAATTGTATGAGAGACTCATTATAATCAATACCATTTCTATCTCTGCTCCATATCATGTCTAATAAAGTTACCATTCTTTATACGCTCTCATCTGTTTCAAACCTTGCCCCAATTTGAGGCCATCTAAAATGCTACATCTTTGGTATAAAGTGTCCATGCTGTGTTTCGCTTTGTCCTCATTCTATATAGAGGTTGCAATTCTGTAGGAAACTTACTACATATCAGCTTTGTTCATGGAGAACAGTACATTTGTCTCTAGACTCTGGCTAAATAGTTTGGAAGCATCTGTTCACCCACATAACATCCTTATATCCTAAATAGCCTGCAAATGAACTGTACCACACAAATCCTGCATTTTGCTAGTAAATGGAAATGAGCTAACCCAAACTATATATTAGACACTAACTTAAATCCAAACAAATTGACTTAAAAAGTGATGTTACATGATAATTCATAATTTCTGGGCTAATGAACATAGACCCCCTACCATCATTAATAATCATTGCAGATTTATCATTTTACAGAACTAATGGTCTAAAAAGAAGACATATGAATATGGAACCATTTTTATAGATGCAATCAGTCAATGCTAGCTCAGTAGTCCACTGGTCATTCCAGGTCATTCTGTTCTTTATTTTTTAGGCTTCAATAATTTTACTACGCTTTTCTTATTTTAAATTATTTTTCAGCATTTTGGCTGACTGGGGGGCTTTTTTGGATTTCATGATAGATTGAGTTTATAATTGTTTTTATTGTTTTGAATTAAACATGCATCTTTTACTAATGTGTTTCAGTATGCATTGAGTTTGAGTACAATAACATAGAGTTGATGGATGTTAATTTGTTGTGTTTGTCCTAATTCCAAATGGGCACCGCACAATCTTCTGTTTGCACTGGCATGGGAAAGAAACATAGAAGAGATTAACAGTTTTCCACTGACTCTGTGCCATCTGTTTGTTTCACACTATTGACAATTTTCTCCCTAAATCTTTTTGTCAATACACAGTATCAGTTTTGTAACAGATTGTTGTAAACTAAAAAAAAAATCCAGTCTCTTAATCATATTGAAAATCTTTGCTTGCATTATAAGCATGTAAGAGCTGTATTGTGGTTCACAGATAATCTATTATAATTGCAGCCTTTTAACAAATTAAATACCAATGTAGTTATAAGGATGCACTGTTGGGGGTTTACGTCACATAACATGGATTTTATGGCCCTGAGAATTTGCTCAAATAAAAATGGAAACATTTATTTCAACAGCATTTCACTGAAATGTGGGCAATAGTGTCACAATTGTGTTGAGTTTGTAAGTGTAATTTTCCTGCTAACACATATATATATATATGTGTATATGTGTATATATGTATATATATAAATGTGTGTATATATGTATATGTGCATATATATGTGTATATATATGTGTGTGTGTGTGTGTGTATATGTATATATATATGTATGTGTGTGTGTGTGTGTGTGTATATATATATATATATATATATATATATATATATATATATATATATATATTATGTATGTATTCCACTTCTGTGTAACTACTCATTTCCAGAGTCACCCTCTGTGCTTAGTTTGAATACATGTGGGGAAAAAGATAGGACCTCTGCTGAATTTAATTACAGTATAGATTCATATGAACATCTTTCATCTTGTTTACATTGCGCCTATTAATATGACACTTATGTACAGCTAAGATTGCAACATCTATAATTAATTTTAGCTAATCCGCTTGATATATGGGATAGTTTGATGAACAAGGTATTGTAATATTTTGTCCTGCACTTTCACTATTATAAATCTTCATGGTTCTCTGACCATATGTCTGGTCCCAAATGTTGGACATTCCTGGATTCTAATGGTTATGTTCATCAGGTAAATGATGATGATGAGGTACAAATGATTGTTAAGCAATGGGGATAGGAATATTTTTTTTTGTATGTTTAGAAAATTATGTCCTCGGGACAGAATGTAACACAGGTAAATAAAATAAAAATAAAATACACTAAATGTTCAATAAACTTTTCCTTTTCCTTTACCAGGCAGTAGCCCTGGAGTCTCAGTTTGCTCCTGTATTGCATTCTCTTTGGCCGTGGCTTTTGATAGATGAGACGTTGATGCGAGGTGCTTTGCAATTACTTTGTGTCTACACAGCAAACTTTCCTGCAGGTATAGAAAAAGATGAACAATTTTTTTATGCCCTTATATTCATCATGCCTAAATTTCATTTCATAACTGTAACTGAAAAGAAGATGGTCTTATATATGTTTTTCACTCTGCTCTCTGCTTGGGTGCTGAAATACTGTACTTGCTTTACTATTTTTGTGACTGTTTTTTACTGCACTCAGTTGCACTTTGTAGCACCCACATCCTGTTTCTTTATTTCCAAATCCCCCTTTTCTTACTTTCACACTTTGTTAATAGCCCTTATGCATTTTAAAACATAGTTTCTTGGTGCAGTTTTTTTTTATTGCAGTTCAGAGTAAAGTTGTTTTTTGTTTTTTTTATAAACCCAACTTATTTTTATTATTTATTTATTTATAAGTCCACAAAGAGTCCACAGCACTGTGTAGAGAGCATGTAGCAAAAAATACATAATATTGCATTACAAATTATTATACAATGACAGACAGCAATAAATTGCAGCATGGGAGAGAACAAACAGCAACGAGATACAAGCTAGTGCAGAGCATCTCACTATAACTTTCTTAAAAACAGGCAGAAACAAGTTGTGTAGAACAGAGGGGGGGTACAGAGAAGTGAGGGGACAAAACAGGGAGCAAATCAGTGTAAGGTGAGCCTGTGCCAAAGAGCATGGGAGCAGATAGCAGGATCAGAGCCGATGATGAAGGTTTGGCGACCAGGGTGGCATGTAGGTCATAGGGTAAGAACCCAGGGATAAGCTGCAGGACATAGGTGCGCTGGTGACGTGGATAATGAAAGGTGGTAGACACAAGGGAAAAGGGCACTGCTTGTGAGAGCTTACACACTAAATACTCCTTTCAGTTCAAGAACTGTTGTTTTCAGTAGAGCAAAAACATTTGAAGTTATATTTTAAGGTTCAGATAGTTAAGTGTTTGAAAACTGCATTTCATAGTCACACATACTCTAATCTGGCTTTTTCTGTTTTGTAGTTTCATTTAAACTTTTGTTCAAGGGTCTATCTTTTTTTTCCCCCCCATTGCAAAGCATGCAGTTCACTATGTTGGTCACATACTGGAGTCATGACCACCCAGTCATCACAGAAATCCCAAACAAACAACTCGCTATTACACAGCCTCTTTAAGATTGCAGCAGAACCTACATCCAATAGCAGCAACACGCAACAAGTGGCATTTGGTCTTCTTTCCAATCTTGCTGGTACTCAGGACTGCAAGTGTATCATTCAGAAGGTATGGCGGTTTGAGAGATTGGAAAACTCTAAAACATGAAAGTACTCGTATAACACTAGATATTTTACCAGTCATGTTTTTTATGGAATCATATTCATTAATTTTCAATTAGCTTTCATTTTTCTTAGATTTATTAAGTCAGTTGGAATTAGTTTTTATTCAAAATTTGGTGTAACCTGGAAATAGTGTTAATGCTTTTCACAATATCTACAAAGTGAAATTTATTCTGCAGGAATAACTGATTGCCATTCTTAAGATTTTTTAAATTACAGGTGATATATTAAAACAAAAAGTTGGCATTCTATAATGTGCAATACAATACTACAACTCTAATCTTAGTAATGACAGCAATGACTTGTGTTCTGGTTTTTATTTTAATGTGCTTGTCTTGCAGATCTTGTTACTAATAGAATATTAAATATTAGGATATTGCATGCAAAACATGCCACACTTTTATAGCGCTTGTGCTTTCATAGTCCTGATTGTATTACAAATAGAAATAAATATCTATTTAATTTATGTTAGGTAAATTTGGGAAAAATATTATGTTCCACAAGTCCATCCATGGTTACTTTTAAATAATTACTTTTGCAAATATAACCAAACAAGTTGTATTGAATGATAGTGTTGGGGTCAGGGACCCTTTACACTAGATATTGTTGGCTATAGGAAGAGGTTACTTGTTTAGGGCTCAGCAACAGATTACTGATAAACAGTTGCTGTAAGAAATATAATCAAAATATATTGAATTAATTCTCCAGTTCATATTGAATTTTGGGTTCAGCACTTTATGCAGTTATAGGGTCCAGTTGAACTGGACTTTATATTGTTGGGGTCCAGGGGCAAATTACACTGAATATTAGCGTTTGTCCAGGAACAAGTTACACTATTAATGTTTGTCCAGAAACACAGTAGATAATAGTGTTTGGTACAGAACAGGGTTGTAGCTGAATTAAAAAATTTTTATTTTTTTACAGAGTAATTTCTTACAAAATTTTCTGTCCGTACCATTGCCAAAAGGAGGAAACAAAAGCCCTGGCAATTTGGCTAACCTATGGCTTACATTTTTGTGGAATCTGTCGTTGGGAAATGATGGTCAGTTGATGATCATGAAGTTAAAGGGAAGCTTAGACCTTCTTCTAGAACTTATGAAATATAAGCAGAAATGTAAATTCCCCATGGCCTTGCTTATTTTACATAACATCTGCTTCAATCCAGCAAACAAGCCCAAAATACTTTCCAATGGTAAGGACTTGCCAAAATATTGTATGAGCTGCCGCTGCTTTATGGGTGGTGTCAGATGGGCGCTTTAGAGCTTTCTTAGCTGGAAAAATGCAAGAGTTCAGAGTTAAAATCACTCCATACTGACATATTGAAGTGAATGAGGAACTTTCATCCCCTGTGTTTAAAACCCCTATCTGACACCACCTTTTTTTACTATTCCTCTGAAAATGTCTTCTGTTCACAACTTCATTCCATTTACCATTTTTTTTTACCTGCCATTTTTTACCATATCTTTACTTGAAATCTATTTTGCGGTTTGTAATTTTAACAAGAAATTGTAGGCCTTGCTTTCTTGGATTTCTTTAACACTTGCAAAAATTAGTATTTTACCATTAAGTCAGAAATAAATCATATGCATATCTAAGCTAACACTACAAATTGAATGCATACCTAAAATTGGAAATTAAATTATATGCAAATGAACAAATAAATGTAAGTAGGTGTCCTGAGAGTAAAGCCAGGAACTGATCCATACATTTTCCATGCAAATGGAATGGGCAAATAATGTAAATGTTTTCAGGTTTATTAATAGAACTAAACATTATGTAAATAATATGGTACACTGCTCTGCGATTTATTTATTATATTGCCTATGCACATCAAACTTTATATTCATAAACCTAACAGAGGGCAATCTATTTTATATCTGTTTGCATACAAAAAGACTATACAGTATTTTGCTCTACCACAAGTATAATAAATAGGAACAGGGAATATGTGTGACCACACCACGCTTATCAAAGACATTATTAATGCTTATACATCTACTCTGTATTAAAGAGACTTCAAGCTATACTTGGTATTAAAATCAGGGATATGTTAGTGCTACATTTTATGTTAAGATGACCAACTTATGCCAAAGTCTTTCCTTTTTGGCCACTCCTACACTAAATTTAAACAAGAATTCAGTCTGACTCTCAACAAGATTATTGCTATGCTTTTTATCTGGGTTGAGTCTTCCCTGCACCCAGTTTTAAAGGTAAGTTCTCCCCAAGCAAAATCTGCTTTATTAGACACCTAGGACATCACCTGACAAGGTGGAGAAGGAGGGGAGCTACAGTAAGGGTTTTCACAAAAACTCTTAATCAACATCATCAACATTTATTTATATAGCTCCAGCAAATTCCGTAGCGCTTTACAATTGGGAACAAACAGTAGTAAAACAATACTGGGTAATACATACACACAGTGGATGAGAATTCCTCATTCACTTCAATATGTCAGTATGGAGTGTTTTCAACTCTAGTGCTTCCTTAACTGGAAAAATGCTAGAGGTAAGAGGGCTCTGCTTGCAAGCTTACAATCTATGGGACAATGGTTTGATACACAAGGGTAAGTGCTACATTATATTGAATATTTGTCCAGCTGGAATAGAAAGGTTACTCTCAGGCGCCGCCTCTCGCACCCAGTGTCAGTACGGAGGCGGCTTTGTCCCTCCGATCGTCGAGTCCCATTGCCAAGAAACGGGCCCTCCACACGAGATCTTCTGCTTCATCTCGCCCAGAGAGTGGATCAGCAAGAGTAAAATCAAGCTCAGCTTCTGTAGTGCCTACTGGGGGGTAGTTTCCCGTTTGGACACTCTCCAGGGATCCCTGCCGGTAAGCCAAGCTGCCGTGGCGGTCACAGTATTTAGTGGGCTGTATGCTCAGTCACACAATTATGTTGGTCAGAGGTTTGTTTTGTTGTGTTAGCTGTGTAGAGGGTAGTAATAGGATAACCTAGGGAGTTTTAGAGGGTGGTAAAGGAATATTATAATCTTGTCTGAAGAGGTGAGTTTGAAGACTAGAGGAAAGTCTTGTGGTGCGAGGGAGTGAATTCCATAAAGTGGGTGCAGCCGAAAAAAGTCGAGAATGGGAGGAAGTGATGAGAATGGAAGAAAGACGCAGATCTTGTGCAGAACGGAGGTGTTTAGTTGGGAGATATTTTGAGACAAGTGAGGAGATGTATGTCGGTGCAATTTTGTTGATGGCCTTGTATGTTAGAATTATTTTACAATAAAGATTATACACTATTGTGCTCTACTACACGTATTATTACGTATTTAATTAAATGAAAGAAAAATGGGGTGCGAAGGGGATTATGCTATTAAACAAAAATACATTGATCTTCAGCACTCGCTAAAAGACATTATTAATGCTATTATTAGCTACATCAAGCTGTACTATTGCTTAAAGCGACTTTGTATTAATCTATATTCATATTTATGTTGTCCTTAAATTTGTTTCGGACTGTTATACTACAATTGTAGTAGTAACTGGTACATAATTAATTTGTGTCATTTTTTTTCGATAGATAACATTGTGGCTGTGCTTTGTGCCTGTCTGGAGAGTAACAATATCAATACCCAGAGAATAGGAGTATCTGCATTATGGGCATTGCTTCACAATTATCAGAAGGTAAGTGCAGTATGAGAGCAGTAAGTGAGAAGAGGTCTTTCTTTAAAAACAATTTTATATATATATATATATATATATATATATATATATATATATATATATATCACATATCAAGCTGTTGTTCTCTTTAAAACAGAAAAAAACAGGATATAGGCAGAAGTCATCTGGCTTTTAACTTCCTTTTATTTTCATAAAAAGCCACTGGTATTAAAGAGGTTGTCTATGTTAAAAATACTTGAATTTATTGGTTTGTATGTGACCTGCAACTTTTATTAAATAAATAGCTTTTTTTCACCTTAAAATCCTTTTTTATGTTTTAATTTTTTAAGAGAAATATTCATTCCTTTAAGGTTTTAATACATAATAAAATGACTTGCCTTTCATCCGGAGCCTGCAGAGGAAGAAGGGAGACCGCATGTTGCAGGAAACACGGTACTCCCTCCTCCTCCTCCTCTGATTACATGTTCTTCGTGACCTCCATGCATTGCACAGAGAGAATCACGTAATGTGGAAGCCAGCTTATTCCCATTCAGTCTTCTTCTCTATTTAAAGCAGAAAATATGTTCATTATGGATCATAAGGCTTGGGCGCTGCTGGTGGAAGCTCGCCATCCGCCTTTTGCACATCACTGATTGAGAAATAATAGTTTTGGGGGGTTTTAGTTGCCCTTGGATAGTAAACAAAACTCCTGTGGAAATCGTTGAGCTCTGTTGTATGCAACTCTAGCATTTTCCATGCTATGAGTACTCTGTTCTCATTCTGATCAATAGATATCACCATTTTAATAACACATGAAGTATTTCTGAAACAAAATGCTATCATAATATATACAGTGCTCTTTCTTTATACTGCCAAATTGCAAAACAGGCCAAAGCTGGCCTTATTGTAGATGTGGCATAATTAAGAGGATAACATAATATTTTGTAAAGTAATTTTATCAAAAGAATGTTCATGGGATAAATAAGAGTAATGGTATAAAAAGGGATGGCTATAACATATTGTCATGTACAGTGTTATTTAGTCAGAAAATATAAAAGGTAACAAGTTTAAAATGGGTAGATATTTTACCAGTGGTCGGCATCTTAAATAAACTAATTTACATGTGGATCTGATGTTTGTAATAGTTTTGTTTGTGCACCTTTGTAAGATTCATTTCAGTAACAGGTTATAATCAATTTGTCTTTTAGGCAAAAGTGACTTTGAAGACTCCTTTATTAAAAGGGAGGATAGAGGAAGCCTTATCTACAATTAAGAAAGGTAATTGAAGTAACATAAGGGTGATATATTCTAAATTGATATTGTACATCATTGTAAGTATCTTATTTGCAAATTATACATTTTGTCTTGTGAGGGCCCTTTTTTATCTGGTTTTTTTTTTTCACAATGTTTAAAATATGTTAATCACATGAAAAAATTAAGAATTTTTGCATTGTATAAATGTCCTCCCAAAATCTTCACACAGCACTCCTCCTTGCCCTCTAACTAGTAGTAAACACGGGGATATCGTGCATTGGTTTCAGGTTCTTGTAGTTGAATGAAGGGGATTGCTGCAGCAAAGTTATTTTGTTTAGAGTTCTAGCTATAAGTCCATATTGGTTAACCATAAAAAGGGCCACATCAGATATTTATAAAAGCAGACACTGAAATCACCATGTAAAATACCAAATATAAATATGTATGCGGTAGTTTTTATATTAAAGTTATAGGTAGGGATATTTTTCAGTTTATTTCACTATAAAGTTTCTTAAACCTAGTTTCATGAGATACCTGTATTTATTACTTAGTGTTTGCTTTGACATGATAAAATAAATTGTCAACCACAAACCAGTATTACACTGTATTAGCCAATGACCAAATTATCATGAAAAATGGAAGGCATATAATGGCAATATTATCTTCCCAGAACAGCTCTAAAACATGTTTCATTTAGCATAAACATCTCAACAATATGTTTTAATATCCCATAATTATCAGACCACAAGACACTATTTTAAGGATATTAACCCTATTTGTGTGTGTGTTTATATTGTGCTTATCTATTCACAGATGGCTCTGGCTTAGAAGAAAGACTTGAAATTTATCATTTGAAATGTCTGGAGAATTTGGACCAACTTCTTGCCAGTTGACTTTGAAAACAATACTTATGAGTGATCCATTATGTAGAAGAACATAAATTAAGTGCCAGGGCTTGTACATGTGTACATTGAAAAACAATGCTAGTTAAAATTAGACAAGACTTTGTAATTTGTTCTTCTCAAAGCTTTTCTGCAGCATAGCGTTCACATAGAACACCATTGTATTCAACCATTTGTGAACACTGACGCTTCAGAAGTCAAATCGTCGCAAACAAATGATTGTCAGAGTGTGTGTGCGTTTGTACAATTAACGTGTTTTCATGTCCATTACCTTACATTATATTTTTGGGCAATTAGAATCAAAGTACATGTAATAGGCTTTAAAATAACACTCTTGTGTATGTACCTTGCATACAGGATATTTACTTCTGAACTTTTTCAGGCATAATTTGCTGCAGTATGTGACTATACTCTTGTTATGTCTTCACTTCAGTGATTTATGTTATGACTCATGTGGCACTCTAAAGCACATTATCTGTATAAAGTATTTCTAAAAAAGAAAACTAGCAAAAAAAAAAGTATAGTGCTTTATTAAGAAGCGTTCACGTTTCCTCATAAAAAAGCGGACATTGAGTCTTTTGTGACTCTCGTAAATCTATATGTAAAAGTTTGAGGCATTAATACTAAATGAAGATAGCTGAGGTAAGTTCTAGTCATGAGGGGTGAACTAAATAGGTGATTGGCAGCTGTTACTATTTTTACTTGTCTTTGTGCTTATGGCAGCTGCAAAATGGAGCAGGGACTGATTCCTATTTTTGCATTTATGGAATTGTACTTTAAGTAAGAGTTGGCTATTTTTGTAAATAAGACTAAGTTGTTCAAAAGATTTTATATTTTATTTGCATCACATGCTGAAAAACATAGCCTAATTAATATACAGGAAGAGCCAAAGCTGTTTACAAGTGTACGTTAGTCAAGAGAAACCTTTTTGTATATTATATAATTTCTATTTTTGTATTTATTGATATAATAAAATTATGTTTTGTATGACACATGCAACTATTGTTTATTATTGCACTTTATTCTATGTATTCATATTTTTTCTCTTCTAGACCCCATTTATGTAATATATTTTAGTTTAATTGACTTGCCCTTAATTTGTGCAATTACTTTTCACAGTGAGAAAATTAATTTTGAATTAGTCTTCGTTTAAAACTTCAGTGAGCACAGCTTCAGGCATACATATTAAACATTTCCATTCATAAGAAGTTTAAAAACAAATTTTAGAAAAGTAGGAATAGTTTGCTGTTAACAATCAGAAATTACCATTTCTGAGACTTTTTTTTTGTTTCACTGTACTTTAATTTAGTAAAGACAAACACTTTGTGTTCCAATATATGTTTGATGTAAATATGGCTATCCAACTTGGCAAACTTATTGCGAATTTTAATTAATATAAAATAGCATTACCATGTAACAGTATTTAAAAAGGAAATGCAACAAAGTTAAGGGCCAAATTGTGTTGGAGAATTAACATAATTGCAAAGCTTGTGTGCTCATATGATGGAGCAGACGTGGAATCAATTGCTAACTAGTGTTTATTCACAATATTGTATTATGTTGAATTAAAGAAATATATCGTCTGGAATAGTATATTAACAATATACTTTAATATGCATTCTTGCAGAATAAAACAATTAAAACATATTACATTTCACAGATTCAAAAATATTTTTTTAGGGGTGATAAATAATATAACAAAATATTTTTTTCTCTTTCATCCAATCTAGGGGACACTGTTACCATGGGGTTGTATGAGGGCACATGGAGTTGGCACTTAAATAGTTAAACTGTTAATGTAACTGTTGACAGAAGCTCTTCCCCTCTGCAACCACTGAAGCTCCTCAGTGTTATTTAAGTGCCCAAGGAGTTGGGCTGTTCCCAGTACTGCTCTGCAGCACTTGCACCCATAGAACTAAACGGAGCACCGCTCCATTCATTTCAGTTACGCTGGAAGATTTCTTCAGCTGGAGGCAGTGACAGACGCGCGTTGACGAGGCTGACACTGATTTCTCCTGACAGGTCCGCGCTGCCTCAGGCATAGAGCGTTGTGCCCTGATTGGTGAGCGGCCATTACAGGGATATACCAGGTCCCCCGCTGAGGCGGAGGGGGGAACTTGGATCTCACAGGCCAGAAAAATGAGAGAGCAAACAGTGCGGGGAGTGAGAGCAGAGAGGCTCCCCCCACAACACCTAAATGAGAGGTGCACAGTTTACTGCTCCCCTCACAGAAGACGGGGACATCAGCTATTAAATTACAGCGGCTGGCTCCTTCCCTCTTCATCTGAATGAAGCCTCAGGATATCTGAAGCAGCACGGAATGCAGCCTTAGTGTCTTCTTCCATCTCCACATCATTGGTTACAGATCAAAGAATTTTGTGGTTGTGTTCATGGAATGCAGATAACAAATCCAAAAAGTCCTTGGAATCTCTTCCTTATGTCAGATCTGTTCTCTTAGGTGCAGAGCTATACAACATCATAAGTCAGGCTACAGGAGGAAAAAGTTTCTTCCTCCCTATTAATGTAAAGAAGCCAGGTGGACCTTGTTTTTATTCCTTTCGTCTACCCTGTCAGGGTGGCTTTTTAAACTGTGGGCAGTCTTACAGTGATAAGCCAATCCCTTCCAGTGACGAGTCACAGAAGGGCAGACTGTCCTATTCCAACAAGTTTTCAGGGCCTAAGAACCCTGAAAAGCCTGCAACCTGCTGGGATTCTTCATCTTGCGGCTGTTGTGGGTGGATGGCTCTTTTTGTTCCTGAACCAATGGACGGTTTCCGCTCAGAATCGGTGGATTACGGAATTCATGTAATGTGGCTTCATGATAGCCTCCATAATCAGCCACCTCACCATTTCTTTTCCACCACTCCACGAGACAAAATAAAGAGATTGGCTATGAGATAGTTAATGACTTCTCTTATTAATACGGGAGTTATCTGCCAGGTCCCAGAGGGACAAAGGGGCAGAAGTTTCTATTCAAACCTCTTCCTGGTTCACAAACCAGTTGGCTCCTTTTTCTCCCATTGCAGATTGCAGTGGGGGACTCCCACTTTTAATTCTGTTAGGTCTTCCCAAGGCTCCTTAATTGCCTTGTAGTGACCATGGGCCTGATTCATTAAGGAAAGTAAAGCAAAAAAAAATTACTACATTTTCTTCTGGAAAAACCATATTACAGTGCAAGGGGTGCACATTAGTTTATTATTTTGCACATAAGTTAAATACTGGCTGTTTTTCATGTAGCACACAAATACTTGCTAGCCTTATTTTTAGATTGAAATTTAAAGTTGATCTAAGACATGACCTACCCCAACTATAAATCTGTTCCCACATTTTAAGATTACCTCCCCCTCCAATTCAACATGGTTTTGCAAGGCGCAAAGTTACTCCTTTTTGCTTTACTTTCCTTAATGAACCAGGCCCCGTAAGTCTTTACAAAGTCTTTACAAATATTGTGGCGGTCATGGCAGCACGGTTGTGTCCCCTAGACTTTGCATCAACCTATACTTGGATAATTTGCTAGTAAAAGCTAACTCGGATCAGGCCCTCCGGCTCCATCTTTCGATGTTCAAACAAGTGCTGGAACCAAAGTTTACAAAAACTCCAGTTGGCCCTCTGTCAGAGGATGTTTTTCATTGGCTTTATACTGGACACCAGACTGTAGAGGGTGTTTCTAGCAATCAACAAGGTGCATTTTCTTCAGGTCTACATCCCACTATGTATGAAACTAATAGGTGAGATGGTCTCCACCTTCGAAATGTTTCCGTACGGTTCCACTCTCACATAATTCAGTTGGACCTCTTGTTCAACTAGTTGGGATCCCATCTTTGGCTGGCCTCTCGGATGCTCCAATTGTCTCCCGGAATGCACCTTTCCCTTGGTTGGAGGCGAGTCACTTGACGGTGGGCAGGTCCTTTGTCTCTTTGTCCTGGATAATAGTCACAGGAATGTTGGAGTCGGATGAAGGAGACTCCCAAAATATTGTTCTGGGTGGAAATGTATGTCCCGGCAAATTCTGCAATATATATTTATCCTGGGTGTAGATAATTGGGAGGCCGATTACCCAAGCAGACGCACCGTGATGCTAGGGGAGTGGTCTCTACTCACGGAGGTGTTTCAATGGTTGGTCCAGAAGTGGGAACCTTTGGATGTGGCCCTCATGGCATCTCGACGAAACCATTAGCTGCCCAGGTTCTGCTCAGGACCAGAGACCCCTTAGCGTGCACGGTGGATGTCATGAACATGACATGACATCAGACACTGCGGAATTTCAGTGATCCTGATTGCACCCAATTGGCCATGTTGAGCCTGTTATGTGGAATTAATGCGCATGACAGTTGGTAAAGGGTGGCGACTTCTATATCGCATCTGCAGTGAGAGTTTCTGGGCTCTCTTGTTGTTCAACTTATCTGGTATTTCATACTGAAAGGGGCTGTATTTTGCAAGATACCTTCCTTCCAACCAAAAGTGGTTTGGTTTTCATCTTAATCAAGTGATTGTGTTCCCAGTCTTCTGGAGGTGACTGCCTCTTCAGATAAGGGATCCTTACAGTCATTGGATGTGGTCCATGCTCTAAGAATGTTTGTGGACAGGACGTTCATTATGCGGAGGTTGGATTCTAACAATAAATTTCTCCTTCATAACCTGATGTTAAAGTCTTCTTTCTTCCATATGAAGCTGTTAAGCTCTTGATCTCTGTATATTTCTACTATGAAAAGTTTGTTGGCACAATCTTGGCATTGACCTTGACCACTAAAGTACCTTGTTGCCAAAGTGAAGAAGCTGAGTGCTCCAGTCTGTGGTATTTCACCCACCCGTTGCCTTTATTAATGTGGTTGCTAGCCCTGAGGCTTTCAAATTTTCCTATGTATTCTATTATTAGTAGTAGTTATTTTTCCTCTTCAATGCTCCATGGCAAACATTACAATTGGTAACTTTCTTTTTCAGTTTAGGTAGAGACAGGTTAAAATGCCCCCTCTATATAGAATATAAAATACCTCCTATACTTCCCTTATCTCTTTGAGTCACTTCCCAAGCTTTCCTATGGAAAACATAATCATTACAAGCAATGGTGGGAAACTGGGCTACAATGGAGTATATAGAGGAAAAGTAATTAGCGGTTACTATAATTTGCATTTTTCATTTACAATCCTCCATGGCAGCCATTGCAATTGAATGAAGTAAAGCAATACAGTAGATCGTGAATTTATTCAAAGGCTGAGCAGAGAACATGTCAGAGGTGGTAGGGCAGGTAGTGTTTATTACTTTCTGTGGTGGAAGAGCTTACTTTCTCTTGTGTCCCAGCGATGCACAATCCTATGCAGCAAGGAAAGGATGACTACAGATCTGGTGTAGTTTTATTTGGACCTCTGTGGTATGTGCATGTGAATGCACAGCATCATAGGTCACAGGGCACCAACAAGGTAACCAGGCTAGTAAAAGGCTCGGAACTGCTCTAAGCGTTTCTTGCATTTGGAAAATGTTTTATCATAATCCCAAGACATCTGGTAGTGGAATGGAATCTGATTCAGACCCCAATCAGCTGAAGGACAGCTGCACTAGGCAAGCGGTTAATTGGTTCTAAATTATGTTTGCTTTTTGTCAGGGTTCTTAAGTACTCTGGTAGAGCCTGTGGAAAAGAGAAAGCAAGATGCAGCATACAGTTTTTGGAGCCTGTAATAAGTCTTTAATGAGTGAATAACTGATGAAGACATCCACACAACATGCAGTTCTCAGCCTAAAAGTAAAATTCAGCCCTGAGAAGTATAAGAAACTTATAGCATGGATGAGAGAAGCTTTTGTGGCTAAATAATATTAATGTGCCATACAAGGGTTTAAGAGAGCAAGGTATCAGACCAGCATAGATTTGGAGGATAGATACTTGCAATCAGAATGTGATTCCCCAGATGATTTGGATGGTTCCTCCAGTGGTAACTAATTAAGGAGTCGTCTAGAATATTTAATTTGGACATTGTGAAAATTCTGGTTAAGCATAATTAAAAAATTATTCGTATGGACTAGGAACAGACTTCCACAGAAGCTCATAAATCTTTTTCAAGATCGCATTGAAAAAGGTATTTTTTCTTGTACATCAAGTGGTGAAACAGCTGATTTATAAAGATTGTGCACAGGTGGACAACTGTCACTCTAACTTAATCAGGTTGGAACGTATGCATCCATTCAGTGAGGAAGTCTATCCTGATCCTAGAAGTAGAATCACCTGTGGCTAGTATGTTATCTAGAGCTACTATTCCTATTGAAAATTGGAGTCGTCACAGACATTCCATAGATAGGAAGAAGGAGAGTTGTTTTAAGAAACTTCATGTTTTATCTGGATCCATTTTCAAGTATGCTTTAACTATGGCTTCAGTGGCTAGAGCACTTAGATTTTGGATTGAGACACTTTATACAGATGTCCAAGAGAAAGCTAACAGACAATACATGTTGAAAGCATTGAAGTTATGAATAGAAGCATAGAGTATTTTTGTGAAGCATCTTTGGACACCATTGCTTTCTCAGCAAGAACAAAGGCCTCAGCAGAAGTGGCTAAGAAAGCCCTCTTGTTGCCCCTTGGGTGGCTAAAGCACAGTCAAAAATAGTCTAGCCAATCTCCCATTTGAGTCTCTGCTTCATAGACAATTGGATACTGTTGTACAAATGTCTTCTAGGGTTAAATACAACCGCTTGCTACAAGATACCTAAGTATTCTTCCTCTGTTTATCAGCGCTTCAGAGACGAGAAGTTATAAGCCAAGGAGACAATATGGCAGACAAAATATGCCTACTATATCCAAATGGTCCTTTTGGACTTTTAGGCCTCAAGAAGGGAGGTCAAATCAGAAGATTTCACAAAGACTATTGTCTGGATCAGCCCCCATTATCACCAGTAGGGCACAATATCATGCAGTGTGTAGAGATATGACACCACTCTATCACAGATCAGTGGGTGTTGGACATTGGGGAAACTGATGATACTTTATTTTGTACCCATTTCTTACAAAGGGAACTTCTTTTTTCAATCCAGGATTTTGTCAGCCAGTGCAGAATTGGAAGCCTTGCAAAACAGTCTACAATCATTACACAAATCTCATGCAATTTATCTTGTTATAGTAGGTCAAGAGGGCACAGACTTCTATTCTAGATTCTTCCATGTCAGACTTGCACTCTGATCTTTTCACATGGTTCTAGATGTGAAGAGGCTCAACAAATTTGTTCGTACCAAACATTTGCACATGACAGGCCATATTCATTATGGAACATAATGCTGTTACATGTCGTATTTTGCATAAAATCACTCTGCACATGTCCAGAAACAAACCATACGCCAGAGAACGCAGCAACATCCAATTCTTCTTCGAACTCAAAGACCCCTTAAAACAGCCTACATTTTCATGGGCAAAACGGGGAGGTGAATAGGTGTATGCACGTAGTCAATGTGCAGTAAGGACGTACCAAGAGCATGCAGCAGCATCCGACTCAAGCTTTGGGTATATCAAAGGTTAGTATTTTTTAGTCATATCACTTGCACCAGCTACATTAATTGACAATCTTTTTCTGTGCTTTCTTTTGTCACTTTATATTCCACATATGTATTGAATGGATCTTGCAGTGGATTGTCTGTTAAAGAGAGCAGACCTAGACCTGTATTCATTGACAGACGTATCATTACATCCGCTTCTTGTTGAAACCCGACGTGTGTGCCCGAAAAAAAACCCCCACAATACATATGTTTTGCATGCCTTAAGGAATCATGCCCAGAATCTATCCTCACGACTCTCAGCAAAGGGGATTTTCTCACATCCGTAGACCTTCAGGATGACTAGTTTCGTATCCATGTTACAGTTCATTACAGGAAATTCCTCAGGTTCTGGATCCTGGTTCAACACTTTAAGTTCACCTACTTGCACTTCTGGCTGTGACCTCTTTAAGAACTTTTTTCCCACTGTGCTAATTGCTCTGATGGCAGAAGTGAGGAAAGAAGTAGTGAAGATATGGCCTCATCTGGATGACATTCTGGTGGTAAGGAGTTTAGAAAGCAGTGTCAACTACAAGACTGCTCAGGTGATAATTTTTCTGCAATAACATTGCTGGATTGTGAACAAGGCGAAAAGTCATCTCAACCCGTCACAGATTAAAAAGTGTCTCTCACAAGAGAGGTGTGTCATGATCCAGTACCTGGCAACTCGACTACAGACTCATTTTCAGGTGTCAATAAAGAAGGGACTTCAATTGTTGGTAATTTTTTCCTCCACCATAGGTATCGTCCAGAACAGAAGGATTCAGAAACATAGAACAACGATGTGCCCCATCAAAGCAAGCCATTTCTAGGAGAATCGGATAAGTAATTATACAGGCGTATAAAAGTAATGGACGTAAGGTGCCAGAGATCCTGATGGCCCAATCAGCATGAGCAGTGGCAACATCTTGGGCATGCAAGACTCATGCTTTTGCAGTGGAGAGCAGCTGATTGAACATCTATTTTATACCTGCACTGGTCATTATCATTTGGATATCTCATGCTCCTCTGTTTTTCAGTTCGGACGTGTTTTCCGCTCAGCCACTGAATACATTTATAATCTTGCAGCATATGGGACTGATTTTATTTTATTGTGTGGCCTATAGTATTGCTTTGATACATTCCATTGTAATGGCTGTCATAGAGTATTGAAGAGGAAAAATGTGAATTATGCAAACTGTTAATTCCTTTTCCAAACTATTCCATGGTAGTCCAGTTTCCCAACCATACTTGTAATATTTGTTTTGCAGAAGAAAGCCTGGGAAGACACAGGAAAAGCAGAGGATCTATCTATATTCCATTGGGGGGTATTTTTAACCTGTCCTTACCTAAACTGAAAAAGGAACTAACCCATGGTGGTGATGGCTGCCATTGAATACTTAGAGGAAAAGAAATTAATAGTAAATACATCGGTCAGCCACAACATTAAAACCATGACATGTGAAGTGAATAACATTGATTATCTCATTGATAATGGCACCTGTCAAGCGGTGGGGTATATTAGGCAACAAGTGAAGTCAGTCATTGAAGTTGATGTATTGGAAGCAGTAATTATGTGCAAGCATAAGGATCTGAGCAACTTTGACAATGGTCAAATTTGATGGCTATATGACTGGGTCAGAGGATCTCCAAAATGGCAGGTCTTGTGGGATGTTCCCAGTATGCAGTGGTTACTACCTACCAAAAGTGGTCCAAGGAAGGACAACCGGTGAACCAGTGACAGAGTTGTCAGAGTCAGCAAATTGGATAAAGTAATTTCAATTAATATCGAGCAAACTTGGTTGTCTTTGTCCGAAATTATGCGTACAGCACGCTACGGTGTGGAAGGGCGTATCCAGCCGCAACATGTGGCAATAACAGGTTTTTACATTCTTACACACATTTACACGAACACACACATTTGTAATTAGTACACATTAATAGTAGTTGCAACACATAGTTATGTCAAAACGTAGCAGTATTTATTTTTAATAAGATGAGATATATGCATTTTAGTGAAACCCAAGGTTCAGGTTGCAGGAACTATATTAAGTTAAGTATCATTTTAATCCCCTATTCATCAGCATCCGTCCGGTTCATTCGCCGAAGAGATCGCACATTGCATACTCTAGTTATTGATGTTAGGGAATAAATGTTTAAAGTGATACCAACTGTAAAATGCTAATAAACTAGTTGAAACTGGATTCTTGGCGGGAAAGTCGGAGCACATCCCCTGGAGAGATGACCCCCACCTTTGGATATTTTTGTTTGAACTGGCCTATGACCTACAGTACACTGGACCTTCCTAAAGCCTGGACCAATAGAAGCAAGCCACACCATCTGCATTGTTTTACTGTATTTCTGACTGCATATAAGCAGGAGCTCTGGGCTTAGTGACCAGTCTTCCTTGACCACAGCCTTCAGACCTGAATCACTGTTCACTGGATCTAGAGCGCCTGCGATAAGTAATGGCTATACTTATTTTTATTTTGTTTGAATTATTCTGCTACTTTTGGATAATAAATTACTTTGTGCTTTGGAAACACAAATCGAGATTCGACAATCATTATTGGAAAGCGACAGAACGTGCATAACAGTCATGAGTGCCCAAGGCTCCTTGATGCATGGGGGAGTGAAGGCTAGTTTGCTGCGTAGCCGCAGACTGGTAAATGTGCCCATGTTTATCCCTGTCCACTTCTGAAAGCGCATACAATTGGCAGGTGAGCACCAGAACTGGAACATGGAGCAATGGAAGAAGGTGGCCTGGTCTGATGAATCATGTTTTCTTTTACATCTTGTGAATGGCCTGGTGAGTGTGCATTGTTTACCTTGAGAAGATGTCTCACCAGGATGCACTATGAAAAGAAGACAAGTCAGCAGAGGCAGTGTGATGCTCTGGGCAATGTTATGCTGGTAGGCCTTGGGTCCTGACACTCATGGATGTTACTTTGACTCATACCACCTTCCTAAATGCAGACACCCCCTTCATGACAATGGTATTTTCTGATGGCAGAGGCATCTTTTCAGCAGATTAATGCACCCTGCCACACTGCAAAAATTGTTCAGGAATGGTATGAGGAACATGACAAAGAGTTCAATGTGTCAAGTAAGTAACTTCTTGCTAGTGCACATATTAATAGCTCACTTTTTTTAGAGCTTGAGATTGCAAGAGGATATCTGTGATGAAATGGTAGAAAGGCATTCTGTAACGTGCACTCTGTTACGAGCCGCAGCGGTGTTCATATCCGTAGGCAACGTAGGGAAACCGGGTGAGTGCGCGACATCCCCTCTAGCCTGCGGGCTAATTAATGTCTATTTATTTATTATACAGACGCTGTGGGTATTTCCAGAGCTAGGCTCTGATTGACTGCATTTAGTACTTAGCCTCCCTGCCGGTTATAGCGTTCCAGTTCTGTACTGTTGCTGACCTGCTCTGGATTCTTAGATTGCTGTATTGCCTGTTGTGACCCTCTGCCTGTTACTTGGATCTTGCCTGCTCGCCTGTGATCCTGATCTTTTGGTCTGTTCCTTGGATTCTGCTGTTCTGCATGTGACCCTGACCTTTAGGTGTGTTTTCTGACTATTCTACCCTGCAAGTGATGTCTGACCATCCTTTACCTTCTCTGCTGTCTCTTGGCCTGCAACTTCAGTTTAGTATAACGAACCTACACTACATTGGATTTAAGTCCTTGGGGCATCCGAGTACCTGTGAGCGCATCTAGCTCTACGGGAAAGGCGGCTGCTGTAGGTGAAGACCTCCGTCTATCAGTTCTGCAGGTTCCTTATCTGACCAGGTAGCCTAGCACACTCACAGACTGTATGAGATCTGGAGAGAATAGATACAATTGGGACTTGTTGGGGATGTCACAGAATAAGAAATAAAAGAGCCAGGATTAGAATTGTTCAATGAGTTGCAGGGATGAACCAGTGGCGCAATGACCACAGCAGCAAAGAGTTAAAAATTCAGTTGGTATGTACTTCAAATGATAGGAATGGTGGGAGGTCTTTGTATCTGTAGCATGGGGAAAAGAGGAACTCAAACTCGCCATTGTGTCAACCGCCACCTCCACAGTTGTGGGTGAAGAGAAAAATACAGTGAGAAATGGCTGCAGGTAATGCAGTATCTTAGTGTGAGCCAAGTTTCTAACATTACCAGAAGATTGAAGTTGTTTGAGATGAAAGGTTATGGATGTAGGTAAATCCATTACTGACGAAGCATGCATTCAATAGTGCTCATTTCATGGAACACATTTAAAAGATCTTGAAAGGGAATGGAGAAATGAGATATGTTTAAGGTGCTCAATTTCCAAAGCGTGCAGAATAATGTGGGTGGAAAATGTGGAGGGATATCCGTTGCAGCTAGCTGCAGAAGAATTGAAACGTAGAGAAGAAGACTGTAGAATTTAAGTTCATGAGTGTTAATTAGAAGGGTGTGGTGAGAGATGTCATTTTAATTGTAATGCCTTCAAGGGACAGTAGGTGAAACAGTTTGTTAAACATTGTGGGACTAGGGGTTTGAAAATAAGTGGCAAAGAACAAAAGAAAATAAACATGTAATTTCTGCATATACTGTAAGATTGTTGTGTGTTGTTCTCAGATGTTCAGTGCTTGTTCAACTGAATTATTAAACGAACAGTGACCGTTGTTTTAGATGATCCAGCAGCTGATCAGAGTTTTAATAGTGGTGGTTTATGTGATCCAGCAGCTAAGCAGAGAGTAATATTTGGTTGAGGAGAATCAGAAGCTGAATCGAGTAACACTACGTTAAGGAGCCAGAAACTCTAGTCCCATGTTGGCTAACCTGTGACACTCCAGGTGTTCTGAAACTATAAGCCCCAGCATACCCTTCCAGCAATAAGCTGTTATATATTGGCAAAGCATGCTGGGACTTGTACTTTTACAACACCTGGAGTGTCACAGGTTAGCCAACACTGCTCTAGTAGATACTCAACATGACCTAGTTGATGGCTTATACAATGCATCCTTTGATTTTATTTAGCTTTTTCGGTCACTGCCTGCTACTGTGTGCTGCTATTCTGCTTTCTGTCAGTTAGTATTGCCACAGCCAATGGTGCTTAACCCTACATTTATATACATAAAATGTAATCTGCCATTCCACAACCCCATTACCATTTTGAATAAATCAGTATCAAGCATATTCACAAAATCCAAATGTATAAGATCAATTGCACTATCAAGTTCCAATTTGGAACATACCTATTCATAAACATTAGTTATATTTGTTAGGCATGACCGGGGTGCAGTGGATTAAATAACACGTGACAGTCAGATTGTCTAATAGATATATAGTTTATTTCATGTAAAGAATTAATATAAAAGAGTAAATATAATACAAAGTTAGTATAATACAAAGAGTATATATATATATATATAAGAAAATTCTTGGCTGTTTCCAACATATCATCCACTAGATATGTTTAATCACAGATATCGATTATTGATTATTCCCTAGGACCCAGCATTTCTCCATGTCAGTCTGGCATGTAAACTCGAAAACTAGGAAGTATAGTGGTAACAAACAGTTATTTGGCAAGATATGATGGCATTGTCTCAACTCTGTCATGTTTACTAAATGCATTTAAAGTAATACACACATGAAAGTATAAAACATCACAATGGGGTTTCAGCAGGCATTTTGTCACACCTACACAATCCACCCTCACTTTCATGGATGTAATATGTAAGTAAGTAAGTACCTGGTGGAATTCATCATGCTTTTTTCTTCACATGTATAGCCATGACATTTGTCACGGTGTAACAAAAAACACCGGAGTAACACTTTAATACAAACATAAATGGATAAACAGATAACAATGATATATAAGAGAGTATATAGAATAGCACTAAACCTCCCTACTATTTCAGTAAACCAGTTAGCTGGGTTTAACCAACTAAACCAATTATCTTGACCTTAATGTTTACAATTAAAATTTGCTTTCAACTCCTCAACTTCTGTGTGCTAATTTATAATTGTTTCAGGTTATCAGTATCATTGCTGTAAATTGAACAACACTGTACACCAAACTAGGTAGGCAATGTAAGGCACCAGTCTCCACCCTGGGCTGTAACGTAATCCAGCACTAATTTGTGTTGAATGATCCTTTTCTGATCATTTTTAACTCTTCTCCAACGTACCTATAGGTAGTGTCATAAATGGCTGTTAGGTTGTCAAGTAGGTCAGCCAAATCGCTTATCTAGTATTATATGCAGTTTCTGTTGTTCCTAAAGTGATAACATTTAACAGAGTATATCCTATCATAAAGCCGTCACTGGTGTAAAACAGGTGTTTTGAACTTTTGTCCACAGCTTTTATTTCTCACTTAAACCAATAAACTGCAGTGGCTTGCTCAGCATATGCGGTCTTTAAAACTGTTATGTGGAACTACCATAGTACATGGCAGTAAAGGTGCTACAGGTACAATTTCCATATGCTCCATAATGAGCCATTTGAATGCTGCTTCTCCACACACATAATATACAACAGGTGACAAAACATACAGTATGTTGTACTGTGTTTTGCACATATATGTTTAACATATGTGTAATTTTTCCAGTGAGATGTAAGATCACAGAATGTGTGACACAATTTTCATTTTAAATGCATGCACTCGGAAAGAGTTGATACAAGTCCAGTAATCTTTCATTTGTAGTCGTCGGACTGTTTGGAAATGCATCACTCTATGGCCTAGTCCCCGATGTAATAAGGCACCACAAGGAATGCACTGGTATCAGCAGGCTCGAGATCCACATAAAGGACTTCATCCTTCTCGACAGGTCATCCTGAAAATGATAAGGGAACATAGGGTGAGTCTCAACATCTATCAAGACATAACAAATGCCCTATAGATATCATTTCCTCTCTGTTTATCACTGTGCTTGTAGCCAGCAAAATCCACACCTTTACTAACACCTCATAATCCTACTAAAGTAACAATAAACATTTGCTTCACATGTACTACAACTCTCTGGTTCTAATACCTTCTAATAAACAGGTTATACAACTACTGTAACATCTACTTTGTATATAACACTGAATTTTCCTTCAAAACAATTTGATTATAAATGTTGGTGTTTGTGCATCAGATATAACTAATAAAACCCTCTTGAAAGTCCAACCTCTTAAAAGTTCAATTTCTCACCACCCCCCGATTAACAAAATATATTTATAACTCGTTCAAAAAACGTAATGTTTTATATAACCTTTCTATCCCTCACACAAAACAGTCACCCATTCATACAGGCAGTTTTGTGGGTAGTAATGAATATAAATGACCAGTGTACTCCATGTCATTTCTCCAACATTTCACAAAAGTGTTAAAGTCTCAAAAGTCTTTTTGTGTTGATCAGTACAGTAAGGTATTGCTCCACCCTCCGGTTGAGAGTGATAAATCCACATTGTCATATGTATGCAGTTGTCATAAGGCCTTCTCCAGGATCAAGCAGTGTAGACCACTTTCAGCAATTGGTAAACATCATCATCATCATCATCATCATTTATTTATATAGCGCCACTAATTCTGCAGCGCTGTACAGAGAACGCACATCAGTCCCTGACCCATTGGGGCTTACAGTCTAAATTCCCTAACACACACACAGACAGGCGCACAGACTAGGGTCAATTTGTTAGCAGCCAATTAACCTACCAAAATGTTTTTGGAGTGTGGGAGGTAACCGGGAGCACCCGGGGGAAACCCATGCAAACATGGAGAGAACATACAAACTCCTCACAGATAAAGCCATGGTCGGGAATTGAACTCAGGACCACAGCTATCCACTTAGCCACCCGGCTGCCCAACATAACAGTTTACTGCAATGTCTATGGTCATGGATTGGATCAATGCAATCTCTTCAACTCCAGGTTGCTGGAAAATAACTTCAGCTTCACTGTGCCTTAACAGTTCTTGCACCAAACGACTCAACATTATCAGTGCTGTTTCCACAATGAATTGCATTCCATCTGTTGTAAACAGTTCAGTTGGTTGCACACCATTGAAGTTATATACGTGTATATCAGCATGTCCCACATTGTTCTTCTGGACAGTAGTCCAAGTAGACTTCTTGTCAGATGTCCCATTTGCAAAGCAGAGATTCACAGGGCTTTCAGTCTGGTTAGTGATTAGACAAACAGCTTTGGGTTCAAGCAATTGGTTAGCCCTTTCTGATGTCTGATAGTCTGTAAAGATGGCTGCATTTCTGTAACAAAAGTCCATACAAGTTCTGTGTCGGTGTGTTGTACAAGAAATTGCTCTCTGTCTTCAAAAATCTCCCAGCATAGAGACGTGCTCATAGAGAAATCGAAGATAAACAGTTCTGGACATTTTGACAAAGTTTGCGTAAACGTAACACGTCCTGCAAGCAGCTACTGTACACAACATATAACATTGGGGTCTTCTCCTTTAATATGTTCCCTCTCGTGTTTGTACCATCGTCCATGTATCAAAGTCTGTGTCTGTGCCACTTTGCTTTGCACAGGTAACATTTCTTCTTTGATTTCTTCCGCAATAGACATGACAGGTTGTGCGGTTGCTGTTGGTAACGGTGCATCTTTCAGCTGTTTTAAAACTATTAACTGATGTGGCTTTATCAGGAAATACACTGGAGTATGAGTTTCATTACCAATCACAAAAGCTGCAATTTTGTCATTAAATAATCCCACAGAAAATGTGTCTGTAATTTCACCTGGTTGATAATGTTGATTCAGAGGTATTCAGTATGGTGAAAGATAACATTTTTGTGAAAACTGAGAATTTAACTGACTGTTTAAAACTGTGGCAACAGTAAGGGAGCATGTGGCAGGATAGCACGTGCGCAGCCGAAAGAAGAAAAGCGAGCGCAAGCGGGGAAAGTATAAACCAAGTTAAAAAAAAAAGTTATAAAAATAACAAATGTAACTGATATTATGTATTAAGTGTGTAACTGTTCAGGTTTAAAAACGAGTAACTTGTATGTATTTTTTTTGTGTTTATGTCAAAACCCTGCAATAGAAGTACAGTTAGAAAACAAAAACAGGCAGTAATTGAATCCAGTGAGACCAGTTTTTCAAAGAATCTGGAGGGAGGCTTCTATTCCATTCATTGGCAATATGTAAATTGACATTTCTTCACTTTATGTGAATAATTTCTTAAGTGCAGCCAAGGAAAATAAGTGTATCATGTATTATTATTAGTAAAAGAAATTTGTTGTATCCCTGTAATGGCTCAGTTTCAGAAATGCTAAAAAGAGAAAAATAAGGTTTCACATGTATGTGCTATTAGTAGGTGAGAGATATCCTTTGTGTGTTAGGAACCCGTCCAGCTGGTACAGCACAACCCGGCATGGCCGGATTAAGGGGGGGGCACAGGGGGCACGTGCCCCGGGCCCCCCTCTTTCTGAGGGCCCCCCGCCGCCGGCTGGTCGGATCACCTGTCAATTGGTGATCCGATTCTTTTGCGGCTGTGGGGCCCCCTGGCGCAGGCGCACACCCCCCCCTCCCCCCTCACAAAATGTGACAGCTTGCTTAATGTACAGCAGCACCGCGGCTGCTGTACATTCTAGGAGGCTGTAACGGAGCTGCTGCGCATGTGCAGCCGCAGCAGCTCCTAATCCCGGGACAGCTTCCTAGACCAGAGAGCCGGCGGTGCCCCAGGGGCTGATCAAAGCGGCAATGAAGAGTGTCCAGCTAAACCTGCCAGCCAGAGGCCTGACCAAAAGTGACTGAACACGGGGGGAGGGTCTGTGTTGACAGGAGAGGGACTGGGTGTCTGTGGGTGACAGGAGTGGGACTGGGTGTCTGTGGGTGACAGGAGAGGGACTGGCTGTTTGTAGGTGACAGGAGTGGTTATGGGTGTCTGTGGGTGACAGGAGAGGGACTGGGTGTCTGTGAGTGACAGGAGTGGGACTGGGTGTCTGTGGGTGACAGGAGAGGGACTGGCTGTTTGTAGGTGACAGGAGTGGTTATGGGTGTCTGTGGGTGACAGGAGAGGGACTGGGTGTCTGTGAGTGACAGGAGAGGGACTGGGTATCTGTGGGTGACAGGAGAGGGACTGGGTATCTGTGGGTGACATGAGAGGGACTGGGTGTCTGTGGGTGACAGGAGAGGGACTGGGTGTCTGTGGGTGACAGGAGTGGGTCTGGGTGTCTGTGGGTGACAGGAGTGGGTCTGGGTGTCTGTGGGTGACAGGAGTGGGTCTGGCTGTTTGTAGGTGACAGGAGTGGGACTGGGTGTCTGTGGGTGACAGGAGTGGGTCTGGGTGTCTGTGGGTGACAGGAGTGGGTCTGGCTGTTTGTAGGTGACAGGAGTGGGTCTGGCAGTTTGTAGGTGACAGCAGTGGGACTGGCTGTTTGAAGGTGACAGGAGTGGGTCTGAGTGTGACTGGGTGTCAGGAGTGGGTCTGGGTCATAATCATCTAATCATATATATATATATATATATATATATATATATATATATATATATATATATATATATATATATATATATATATATATATATATATATATATATATAGTCAAAACTGATGTCATTTTATCAGTGTTTCTTTTTTTTTTATGTGCAGTATCAATGCTAGTTTATTAAACAGTATTAGATTGGGACGGGGAGCTGGGTGGCATATGCCCGCTGGGCCGGACAGAAAAAAAAGACTATTTTGGGCCGGTCCCAGCACTGGCCCAAGTCTCTATTACTTGGTGGCTGGCCCCTCCTCCGAGACCAGCCACCTTTTATCATTGGCCGCGGATCCTTACGATCCGTTCCCCCCTTCCCCTATGTGTCTCCTGCTATTGGTGTCACATGGGACGTGCACCACAGGACAGGTGGGGGTAGTATGTTAATATAATGTGTGTGTGAGGGGGTAGCATGTTAATAAAATGTGTGAGAGAGGCGGGGTTCTTAATATAATGTGGGAGGTAGGTTATTAATTTAATGGTGGATTGCAGGTGGATGCTAATTATTTAATGGGTGCTATTTTATTGTGGGGTGATGGTGGGACAATTTAATTTAATAGTGGGGTCTATCAATTTAAGATGAGGTGATTGGACCTTAAAATTTAATGCTAGGGTGGTTTGGAAGTTCATAAAGGAATGTGGGGCTGTTTTGGAGAAAATTAGGTCTTTTTATTAAATGTGAATATGAATTATTTAATGCCGTGGATGTGGGAAATGATTATATTTTTTAAACGCCATATAATTTATTGCTGGGACTGTTTGGAGGGAGGAAAATATGTTTATATATTAAAAGGGAATACCATTGTTTTAATGCTAGGGCTGGTTGGAATTTTCTAAAATTTCATGTATTTTTTTTTCCATATAGGGCCTCCAACATTCCAGAATCCAGACAAGCAGCAACTGAGCTAAAGACACCGCAGCCACAGGTGGGGTCAGTGATAAGAACAGGTAAGAGAGCAGGACAGTCTGCCAACTGTCCTGAATCTGGTCGGGCAGTCCTGAATTTGGGTGACTGTCTCGTGTAGTCAGGATTGGGTCTGACTATAAGGACAGTTGGGAGGTATGTCCTCCTTCACACTGTACTGCTTGTGAAGGCAGAGTTGTGTGCACCTAATAGTAGTGCACACTGTATTGTCTGTGCATTTGTATAAAATGATAACCATGTTACATCATAGGGGCCCCCCTGTCTAAAGTGCCCCGGGCCCCCCAGAGCCTTAATCCAGCTCTGCAACCCGGAGTCTGCTCCGCCAGTCAGGTGTTCACTGGAGCCCCTAGTGGTGGGGACAGACTTGGCCGCAGACTGACAGAGGGTCGTGAAGTGTGTACCGGCTGGGGACAACCCAGGTAAGCGAAGTGAAGTCCAGGCAAGGGTCAAGGGCCGGCAGTAGACAGCAAATCCAATAAACAGGCCGAGGTCAAGGGTCACGAGCAAACAGGAAAGGTCGGTAAACACGCCTGAGGTCGGGGGTCACAAGTAATACAGGCAGGGTCCAAATCCAGGCAAGGGGTCATACACGGGCAATCCAATAGAATATCCAAAGGACAGGAGCTAGGAACAGAGCAGGTCAGCAGACTGGTACAGAAGCTATAACCGGCAGTGAGGCAGCAGACCTCACTGCCTTAAGTACACAGATGGACCAATCAGGGCTTGCCCCTGGATTGTGCACACTTGCAGGCTAATTGCCTGCTATACCAAACACCAATCAGGGCTTGGCCCTGGCATGCACACAGGAAGCGAGGAAGCAACGGCTGTGGATACTGCCGCGGCTCGTGACAGTACCCCCCCCCCCTTCCTTGAGGAGGGGTCAAGGAACCCTGACACCCAGGTTTCTTCGGAAATTTCTTGAAGAACTCCTTCAGCTGTTTAGGGGCATGGAGTTGTCTTCGCGGAACCCAAGACCGCTCTTCCAAACCTCGATTTTTCCATTGCACCAGGAAGTGCACCTGACCCTGTACCTTCTTAGAATCAAGAATGCTTTGAACAACAAATTTTCTAGGTCTGTTCCGACTCTGTCCATATGGACTTGGGTAAAGTACAGGTTTGAGCAGGGAACAACGTGTTGGGGATTCTCAACGACCCAGGAATTTTTAACCTAAATGCAACAGAATTAACCTGCTTGATGATGAGAAACGGACCGATGAACTTAGGGCCCAACTTCCTGCAAGGCTGTCTGAGCCTAATATTTTTTGTAGAAAGACACACTTTCTGGCCCACTTTGAAGGAGCAGGTAGTACAGTGGCGATCCAATTTTTTTTTTGCAGAGAATGAGACCCGTCTTAAGGAGGATTGTACTTTTTTCCAGATGACCTTGAGATCAGCGGCCATGGATCGAATCTCTGGGATACCAGCAGATTTGAGGGAATATAGAGAATTGGACCTGGGATGAAAACCAAAGTTACAGTACAGCAGTCCTACTATTATGCGCCTCTGCAAGAACCGCCTTCCTTAAATGGACTGGAACAAATAGACACCGACAGATGGACCAATCAGTGCTTGCCCCTGGATTGTGCACACTTGCAGGCTAATTGCCTGCTATACCAAACACCAATCAGGGCTTGGCCCTGGCATGCACATTTGCAGGCTAATGCCTGCTAATTCAGCCCACAGGCTGAATCTGTTTGTTTTAACAATATGCGCGTGTGCGCCCGGCTGCCGGGACGCCACGCTGAAGAAGCGCCCGGCCGGTGCCTTGGCAATACGCCTATAGCATTAGAACAATACAAAAGACTACAAATAACAGTTGCTAGGTAATAATTTACGTAAGAAACAGTTGCCCCAAATGAATGGATAGAGTCTGTTTCTGTTGTTTTGTGTTTGATTTCCTGTTGTTGGTTGATGATAAGAATTGAAAGTAAAGATATGACAATGTTTTGTTTGTTTTCTGATACTAACTAAACTTTGTTTTGGTTTTTCTCTTCTTTAGACAAGGACAGCCAGAAAAATATATTTAGTAATTATGGGGATTGCAGGAGAAACACAAAATGTTCCCTTAAAAGACAAGTTAACATTGTGTAATTGTAACACTCTTTCTTCTTCTAGAGTGCCAATTACACTATTCAACTTATTTGGCAGAGATTTATTATTTAAAATGAAGTGTATATATACTCTGCTTCTAATGTTGTTTTATGTATTCCAGGAAGACACACATGGGAGATACAGAGTATGCATCACAAGGGTTAATTTTGCACTTCTCTATTATAGTCACAAGTCCATCACAGGTTGTATAGTTATTGTGATCAGAGATACCGAATTACACAGGAACTAACGATGGACATGACACTGAATTGGATGGGTGATGTAACTCCCTGTTAAATTTAATAACAATGGGGAAGGGTCATAGATTAGTTAAGAGTCAAAAGGATTAGTGAAATAGTAAAGCAAATTCCCCATAGTGCCCAATCCAGCTGTCATCTTGCTGTAAATCTCCTTTTCTGCTTTTCTGTTTTTCTGCAAATCTTTTTGTTATTATTCTTTGCTGTCTTATTTTCCGTTCTTTACAACTCTAACTGTCAATATCTCATTTTTTTTCTTATAAAGAGGTGCAAAATACGTAGACACTGGCCCAAACGTCCAATACTTAAGATTTTGTCTCACCCACGCGGCTAAGATTTTTTTGAAAACGGACAGAATTAGGGGTACACAGACTACACTGACATAGTCACAAAGGTAGCTAAAGGTTGTGTTTTTATGCTTATAGAAGCTGCTGATTTTAAGCAGGAGATTTGTTGTGGAAATATGATTACATTTTTATATATTGCATGTGGTATCTGCCTTTTTCTCTCCTGAGCAAAGTATACAAAGTGTGCCTCTAGATGCACAAAGGGTGGAAGGAAGGAAACAGGAGACTAGATGAAGGTAAATTAGGCAGACATACACATGATTAAGATTTTTGCCACAAGACCTGACATAAGTGAAACCCTTTAGAAAATGTAAATTTTCCATGTTTTATATATTTCATAGACAACCAGACATGTACTGGATATTGTTATAAATGATGAAGGTACTATGAAAACTGACCCCTTTGCCCTCCGTACTTAGCCAAGTAGCTGAACTTGTGGGATTGAGAATGGCATGTGAGTTGGCAGAGGGTAAATCAGTTGATATACATTGGTTTTGAGTATTTTTTTAGAATAGAGGGCAATGTTAAGGTGGCTGAGGAAGTTTTATGACAATAGCAGTACATGACTAGAACACTCACATTACATGAAGGACTTGTGACAGTGACACAGTTACCAAATGAAGTTGTTGCTATTTAATTTGAAGCCAACACACATGACTGTACATGACTTTAATAACAGGGCAGGCAAAGCTGTCAAGTGGGCAGCAGGTTTAAATATGACAACTAAGAAATCAATGTTTTTTGTTTTTTTATAAATTGTAAACACACAAAAATTTGTTAAAATGTAAGGTTTGTGTTCCCTGCAGGAAAAAGGAGGTCTGGAAGGTGAAGGGATGTAGTCAGGAGTCCTCTGGACTCTGGAGAGATGGACGAGATAGACCTGTGGCTCCCAGAGCGTATCTTCCAGGCCTAGCTGAGGCAGCACATGATCTGAATCATCTCGGTAAAGAAGGTATGTGCAAGCTGTTAAAAACATAATGGTGTGCACCAGACTTTTCTTCTCAAGCTAGAAGGAAGGCAATGCCCTGTCTTACTTGAGTGAGGGAAAATGTCAGGAAGACAATACCAATAGAGCCATCTCATACCCCTCCTACAGATGGACTTTTTCAAGGTATAACAAATCAACTTCATCCATTTGTTACCTTGCAGGAATCTCGAGTATATACTATTGTACTGATGTAATCTATATCTGGGTAAAGGTTCATTCAAATGCTTCTAATATTGCTGTGTCATACTCAGGATTTTTGTCAGTAGATATTCTATCCCTAGAGTTATATAGAAAGTGTTAGGGGTGTTCATTCTTACAGGTAATAACTTTTAGATAATGAGTACAACATATGAGCAATGATAGTAAGTTACATACTCTTTATCAGCCACAAGCCAGTGGGAAGATGGAGTAAACAGTATTATCTACAGGGTGAGTCAAAAGTCGCAGTACACCCTTTTATTTAAGAAATGTATATAGGAATTGGGAAACCTGAATACTCTAGTAAGGTATGGGTGACGTGGTCTATCTTTTACGGTATGTACCAAACATGGGCGCCATCTTGAAATCGGCCTATCGGCCCAATTCCTGTAGAGTTTTTGAAATAAAAGGGTGTACTGTGACTTTTGACTCACCCTGTAGAATGAATTGAATAGAGTGATAGTTGAAGCTAGATTAGAGTAGCCGGAAGCTTTGGCCACTAGTCCTCCCATATAATCAGAGTCACTCCTAAGCCGCCTCTTAACCTGTCACCCTTTGAAATACTTTTGACTATTCCTGAGATGAGTTTATAATGGAGAGACTGTTCAACATCTTGTAAAGAAAAGCAAATAATGATACAGCTATAAAGGACATTCGAAACACTGTCTCCTGATATGATACACTAACTGTTATGATGTTGTACTGGGAGAGTATGTTATGGATTATAATTTCCTACTCTCAAGTTGTTTGACAGATAGGTACCAAGTGTTGATGACCAGCATCACATCCCATGGAGTAGCAGAGAGACACTTGGACCCATTCCACCCACTGCAGGGGAGTCAACACTCGAAGAAGGTTCAAATTACAACTGAGAATGACACTCGTGAATATGTGCCGGGAGACCCAAGAAGACCCAAGACCGCAGTTAACAACACCTGAACCAAGGACTTTGCAAAGACTTATCCAGCATGGAGCTGTGGTTTTTCTGTTTTCCCTTTCCAGTGTTTCTCTCATCTTATTCTCATTTCAGGACAGTTAATTCTTTCAGTGGTGAACAGGTGGTGGAGACTGGTTCAGGTAGTGATACTGAGGAGGTGGGGATGAAAGAAAAGTTGGTAGCACAATCAGTCAAGCCAATTACACTATTCAATTCAGGGGTAAAGAAAAGTTTTACTAGCCTTGGAGACTGGAGATAGTGCGAGGGGCTATTGTCTAAAGAATATTGTGTCTGTAAGTACTTTGACCCCATAGTTGAAGAGAGGTGCATCCAGTGATGCCAGTCCAGTAATAATTTGGACTTGAGTGAGCATCCATGAGAATGATTATCATTCTTTGGTGGGTAAGGTTTAAAACTAAACTGGATGCCGGATGTACTCTCACGTGCCTCAGGGACTATATTATGTAGGACTAGTTCTCTTTCCACTAAATATTTCTGAGGGACTTGAATTATGGAGTGGGAGGCCAGTAGAGTGAAGATAATACAGCTAGGTCCCTTAGTTTGAACTCTCTTAATATTCAGCAAGCTGATCACTGTTTCACGTACAAAGAAACTTGAGTATTGGGAGACTCTACAGAATAAACAGACAATAGCCCGTCCCACAAATGTTGATGAAAAACCTGTTGATATTATTAGAGTGTATTTAACTACAAAAAGGTTGAAGGAGATTATAAATGAGGTTATGTTAACAGACATAACATGATGTTATTGGTGAGAATGTATTATTTCAATGACATATAAGCTATAAGACATGCTTTGGACAGATGGACATGCTAGGCATGAAGAACTTTAGTAGAATATTCTATATTGATGTTACATATTTTATTGTACCTTGTTTCCTTTCAGATAATGTATTACATATGTGGGTGAAGGGCATACAAAAGGTTAACTCCGAGCTCCAAATGTATATGTTCCATAGGAAAAAAAAATCGGTTTCTAGACTTCAGACTGTCTTTTATGGTAAACTGACTGATTTCCACAGACAGTGTGGTCATACATAAGGGGGACATACATTACAGAAAAATAAAACGTACTACTGAGATCCTACAATAAAATTTTAAGGTGATAGTTTTGTACACTGTCAAAGAATGGCCTGTGAAAGTTACTGATTCCTCATTGATGCAGGGTTTGGTGCTGTAACGGGTAGTGTTTGGTCTGCACTTATAAGTAATAAGGGCTTAGAGGGTAGGGTATTGCTTTGAATGCTAGCAAAAATGAACATACTGGGGAAGTAGGTGTTCGTAACATCACACCATTTCCCACCAATGTTCCCCAATTGAGTGACCTCCCACCAACCTCCTCCAATATCGTGTTCTCGCATCACTACCCTCCAATATCATGTCCTTCCATTTAAAGCCCCCTATATTAAGGCTCCCAATCAAGCCTCCATATCATTATTGCCCCCACCAGCCCTTCATTTATTTATGTCATATGCTATATCACCATGCCCCCTCAGCAATCTTTAATACCATCATATCTCCTATCAATCCATCATCTACTTTACTTGGCCAATTTACTCCTCTTACTGTCTGCTTGTCCTCTGTATTCTGATCCTTACTTCCCACTGAGAGAGAAAGGGGCATTCAAGTTCGTTTCGCCTGTGAGTAGAATAGAATATGTCTTGTGGTGTTGGCAGTCACACTAAAAGAATCTCAACAAGTTCTCTGCTGACTGCAGGCACAGTGTTATTCTCCTGAAGATGGCAGAGGGAAAAGGCCCTGGAGCAGCACGGGTGGCAGCTATTGGACTCCATAGCAGCTGCTGCCTAGTAGTTGAGACCACTCTAGCATTGACTGCACCATTCTCTTTAGTTCAATATTATCTAAGACAGTGGACACTGGGTTTATCAAGCATCAAAAGACAAGCTAAAAATGACTCAATACACTACGTTAAATTCAAAATGAATCATATTATGTTACTATTTTGTCATGTGTCTTTAGAAACAACTTCTTTTTTAATAAGGCAAATGATACTACTATGAGAAAGCAAAATGCATGCAAATATATATATATATATATATATATATATATATATATATATATATATATAGTTAAGCAAAAACTATGTTGAAATTATAGCAGTTCAACATACTAATCCATATAATTTACTGCAGTGTCTCTTGTTGCACTATATTCAGTGTGTTCTCTGCACCATAATAAATTGTAGCAAAAAAATGTATATATTCTTATTACAATAGGCACAGTAACATATTGAGACCACTTTGTTTGTTCCACCCCTCCTTTCATACGTTTTCTCAAAGTTGATAAGGAAACCAATAAAGGAAATGACATTGCTGTGGTTTTTTTGCCAAACACATTCTTGCTTTTCTTTCTTTTTAAAGTGATCCCCTACTCGAGAAGATGAAAATTATTATTGGTCTGTTTTTTCTCCACATAATTAAAAGTAAGGTTTCAATTTATGTTTAGTGGACGTTCTTGTCATTTAATGTTTCATGTTATATCTGTTTGCAATGAACAGAATGAACTGTAATACAGAAACTACATTTAATGTTTGATGCTGTGAATATATTCTAAAATTATATTTCTTTTGTTTTTAGGTGATCTAGTTGAAGGAATAGTGGATACTACAGTAATACTCAGAAAGAGAATAACTTTGGGCTGCATGTATTCAGGGAGTGAAACCATAGTTCAGTGTTCCTGGTTTAAATTCAATGGATCATTTGAAGAACCACTGTGTGCTTTTCATAATACTTATGGAAAATACATTTCAGAAAAGTACAAGGGTAGAATGTCATTTGTATTCGAGAACATCTCATCAGACATGTCTATAACATTGACAGAAACCTCCAAACAAGACATTGGTATCTATTTCTGTTACATCGCTCTTTTTCCACTAGGTACAGTGAAAAAAGTAATAGCTGTGCAAGAAGGTGAGCGTTTTGGTATTTTATGGTCAGTAGAAAAGTGTTGTACAATGCCCTAATGTCATTACAATAATAAGATAATTTATATTTTCATATTTAAAGGAACACTTTCATTATGGTAAAGATATATATATATATATATATATATATATATATATATATATATATACACAAGTTAACCCGTGCATGATACTCATGCATTCTAGTCAAATCAAGCTACTTAAGGTCTTAAAAAGGTTCTTGTCATGCATTTGGACCTAGCCCAGGCCTCCTCAGGGGAAGAGCGTTAGTTCCCGATGCAAGCGGCCTTTTTAATGTGTGTTCATGAGGTAAAATTACCTCGCGAAAATGAGTTTGACCCCTCAACTCATAAATTTAGCCTTTACTACCCCTCCCACGGGGGGAAGGGGGGATGATGGAAGTTAACTGACTTGACTATTCTAATTTTTTTTGTCAAATAATGTCAGTATACCAAATTTCAGGTGAATTGGTTGAGCCCTTTCTGAGAAAATAGTTTTTTACACACACACACACACACACACACACACACACACACACACACACACACACACACACACACACACACTAACGCACGCCTCTACACATGTGTGTTCAGGAGGTAAAATTACCTCACGAAAATGAGTTTGAGTCCTACCAAATTTCAGCCCTTTTTGAATTTTTTTCCCCACACACACTAAGAATTTAGTAGGTCAGTGTATAACTCTGCCCAGCAGGTGGCGCTGCAACTTGGTTTTTTTTTCCACACACAGACGCCACTAAGCATTTATATATTAGATTCTAATGAACATTTTTTATTTAATGTTTAATATTTTGATTAGCCTATTATTTATGACCTGCCGGATTATGGCTCTGAATGAAGCTGCTTAGAGATAATCGGGGTGCTCTCCCAACATACTAATGAGGGAAATATCAGAAGGAAAAAAGTAAACATAATCAAACTGTGGCCATGAAGCAATGTATATAACAAAGGAAATGCAATGTCATTATAATTTCTTTTTAATTTTACACAACATTAAGTTAAAAAAAAATATACTCTTTCTGTAACTACTTAAAAGGATTCTCCACTTTTTTTCCTAATTATTTACCTCTCCCTTCCCCAGTCAGTTGGTGTTACTACACTAAACTGATTCATGCTTACCTTGTAACCATGGTCCAGTGTTGACTGCTGCCACTGATCGCTCTGTACAGCTTTTGCTGGAATCCTAAGGTTCCAGCTACCTGGCACTTTCCTGTTCGCTATGATTATTATTGACTTATGAAATAGTATAGTAAAAGCTGTTAATGTAGTATAGCATAGGGCAGCAGGGAAGCCAGGATCTTAGAATTTCACCAAATGCAGCCAGAACCGTGGGGCTTTCAGAGTGATCAGCAGCAGCGGTCTGCTCTGGATACTGGCTACAAGTATGGGCTTATGTTTTGTAATATAATAATTTAGGGGTCTATTCATTACCAGAGTGTGGTAACTATTATTATGCATAGCTGCAAATCACATGGATACATAATGGAATTCCATTACAATTCACCATGAGTTCCCAGAAGCCTTTTTCCTATTCATCATCAGTATAACGCTGCCGGTGAATGGAGGAAGTGCTATGTGCATAGCTCTTTCACCAGCGAGGATCCAACAAAGCTGGAGATGCTTCAGCTGGATCCTTCAAGTAACGCCATCCTGAGAAAGATTTTTGCAGCTTAATAAATAACCTAATGCCGCTGTCCCCGTGGAGGTGAATGGTGACAGCGCCAGTAATTAGGTAAAGGCTGGAGAAATCTCTGATTTCTCTGGTGGTAACCCTTTGTTAAATAAGTGGTGAAAGAGCCTCTGGCCAGTGTTTACGCCTGCAATTTGTTAAATAGACCCCTTAGCCTTGGAGAAGGAGAGTTAAGTAAGATAACATTAAGACGTTGCTTATGCACAATCCACTTTTAACACTATATCATTGGTGTTCTCTAACCAATGGTTTTAATATTTTTAAACTATTACTGGTTTTAAATTTTGACATCAGAAGTGACACATCTTCTCCCATAATTGTTATACATAACTATTGGAGGAATTCAAATAAACATGATGAGCCACCGGACATCATAGCAATGTCCGCTTGCGCTCATATCCGGGTGCTACGGTACCAGTACACCACTATGGGGTTGCTATATCGCCGCAGAGTGCTATTATGTTTTAGCATCAATGTATTGGACACTTGCAGGACTGATATGTACTGTGTGATATCATTCATATGTTTAAGTATATAATGTATTCCTGTGGCATTTGTTTGACAAAAGGCAACTGTGGAATCCATCTGTAAAAGTTCATATGATCTGTTCATATGTTATGTGTAATGCCATTCATATGTTAATAGGAATATGAATGCCTCCATAGAACTGCTGTATTTTCCTTTTGCTATCCAAATGATGCATGAGGTTATCTATCAGATTGCTTATAAAAACAGAAATTTAAATCAAAACATTGTTTGTTGCTTTCCAATTTAAATTTAAATCTAAATTATTGGAGAAGTTAACATGTTTAAGCAAGCACCAAGCACCAACAGGTATGGCTTGATATATAGGAAAAAAAATAATATATCAATGAGCACTGTAGGCAGTTTATATCCACCAAGCATATTCACTTTAGTCTCACATTCTGTTCTTACATGTGCAGGATATCCCATTTGAGGCCATTGATTTTGTGTTGGCGTGCAATGATATGTTGCTGTTCTTTCTTATGCAGAGTTTTTATTTTAGGAAACATTGTACTTGTTTGAATAGCAATATCTACAAATGTACTAAGAATGGAGTGACCACATTTTTTTGTATTTTAATATTAGTTTATGGGGAACTTCTACTCTTTTTGCACTAGATAAACCATCTATTAGTAAAAACACAAGGGATTTTTGGCTAAATAAGGCCTGTCAAGTGGGTCCACAGGAGGTACCGTTGACAACTCTCTATTTCTCTGTAATAATTTTAAATTGAAGCTTGCAAAATATAGCAGTTATGTTTTTATTAGCAAAAATATTGCGTAGGTTAGTGGACATATTGTTTTAATTTTTTTCAAAAAGTAGAGTTCGTTTTAAATGCTATTGGTTTCTTGCCTGGCAAAGTAAACAGAAACATAGTCTTTCTGTAAAACTGATCAGCATAACAGTAATGATTTAGTTCCTTTTCAAAATATCATAATAACTGTGGGTTATGCATCATGCTGCAGTAAAACAAAGATTGTTATAGGAGAGGTTGTTCATTTTTTCCTACTATAAAATACAATTTAAGATAATGCAGTTTGAAAAACAATAATTGTATGCATTTCCAAAAGCAAATTGAATTTATAAGGCACACCATCAACAATGATTAAAAAGGTTAGGTGTAAATTGCAAATGCTGTAGAATTACATGAAATAAAATGGATTTGTTTGTTAACACTCTGAGGCTCTAGTATAAGCTGATGAATGCATTTCGGTGGAAGTTCATTAATTTCATACTGTCCATTGGTGATTTATTTATTTTAATCGGTGCACTTGTGAAAAAATGGCTTTTTCTTTTATACATATAAGATTAGCCGATCCTGTAGTTTGTCCAGAGCAATTTTCAATTTAGCCACAACCATGGGTGGTTAAATAGATCAGGTCCAGGTCCTTTGACTGAGCAGTCATATTATATAGGGACTAAATGGGGCTGGCAGCGGTCATCCGTGGACCACATTTTAGGACATTAAATCTGTTAAACTCCCTCCCTCTACTTGTAATAGTATTCAAGCTAGCTAGATTGGATATACATGTTGCATAGCAACCCCAATTTTGTGGTATTACACTGGTATTTATAACTTGAAACAATTAAAAGAAAAATATTTAATAAGATTACTGTTATCTCAGTAAACTCATATTGTGTACTGTGCATGCACCATATGTTTGATACATTTTCCTTTTCTCTTGGTAATTAAAAAAAATATATATATCATAAGTTGAACCTTAGTCATCTTAAATATTGAGGCCCGGGGCCTATTTATTAATCATTGCCCCACATTGGTGAAAACACTATTTTTTATTGCTGCTTATTGCGGTGGAAAAATATAGTGTTTTGCTGCAATTTATCCTGATCTCATTGGGACAACTCCAGCTAAAAGTGGCTGTTCCTGCAAGTCTGTTCTCCACTGGAGATAAGTTTTGCCTGGCCTTATACCTGTGGTGAGAGCTAGCTCTTCTTGGTCCGACCTCCTATTAAATAAATTGTGTATGTGCTGCAATAAGTCTGCTCATGCTCAGTATCCTTTTTGTGCTCACTCGGCTCCTCTGTATTTCCTTAATGGAAATAGTAGAACAACCATATAATTTAACATACTTAAAAGGGGGGGGGCAGTGGAGGTAGAAGAGGGGGACTGCATCTAGAGGACAATGAATTATGGCCATAGTGGGCTGCAGTAAATATTAATAAATTAATATGGTCATATTCAATTTTTTTTTATTACGTGAAAATGATAAAGATGATCAATAATAAAAAAATAACTAAACAGACAGCATTGATTGTGGTGTTTCTTTATTTTGGCATCACATATGAGCTCCTGAAGCGAATAAATAAAATACACAGCTGTTATCTTGAAGAACAATATTGCCACATTGTGAATATTCTCCAAGAGACGCTTCTTTTTTCTTGTTCCTTGTTTTATTAATCTGGACTTTACCACCATCTGCTCATCTGTATGTTTATGTAGTGTAGATTTTTGGATGGAACTCTTAGATTGAGTAGGATGCAATTGTTTTAAGGTCACACAAGATTTAGCCTATTTTTTTACATTTATTTACATGTATAAATGCCAGTTATCATCTTGTGGCACTGTGGTGTGTGTGTGAGAGAAACAATGCTGGTTATTAGCTATGCATGGTAGGTGAACTGTGTTAAGGGGTGTCATAACTGTAGTGGTTGGCAGGCTGTGACTGTGCGTCTTCCTTTCCTCCTAGTTGTGTGACTGTGTCAATCGTTTCTCCTGCCGCAGACAGACAGTGCCTGCTGGTTGGGATCTCCCCAAAGAGAATAGCAGAGTGTGAATCATCTGCAGGTTGCACTCTATTTCATCCCGCACTGCTCGGCACTGACACAGTGTGCGGCTAACACTCAGAACAGCCAGGAACTGGCACTCCTCCCCAATGCTCAGCATAAAAAGAGACTCAAGCAAGTGTCTAGGCCACTGTTTCCAAGCTCCAGTCCTCAGGGACCCCTAACAGTGCAGGTTTTCCAGGTCACAAGTGAAATAATTAGTACCACTTGTGGATCTTTCAAAATGTGTCAGTTAGTAATGAATACACCTGTGCTCCAGCAAAGAGATATGGAAAACCTGCACTGTTAGAGGTCCCTGAGGACTCGAGTTGGGAAACACTGGTCTAGGCCCACCTGATGCATCTGGAGAGTGGGGTAAAATGGGGTTGGTGGGAAAGAAGGGAAGAACTAACTCCCTAATAGTTCATCTGCACCTTTAACTTAAAAACTGTTCCCCGTTATTAACCTTCACCAGCAACCTAAAAACTGCTTCCCTATTACTGACCTTTACCTACCACCTAAAAACAGCTCCATCAGTATTGTCCTTCACTTACCACCCAAAAACTGCACCCACATTTTTGACTGCACCTACAATCCAAAACTCCTATTCCTGTCTTGCACCAACAAATTTGATGCCTGAAGGGGTTTAGGCTTAATGGGGAAGGGAAGGGTGGTATTAGGGTCATACTTCCTCGCTACATCACTGATTGATTATTGTGCACATTAGGTGAGAACTATATAGTGCTTAACATTTTACCAGGGTAATTTATATAGGACCATTAAAAAATTCAATGTCATATTTTTACAAACAGGAGTGTACTGCATTACTTAAGAGTAACAGGATCTTGTTGTACGTGGTTATTTCTGTAGTACATTTATTTTCCACATACATACTTTCATTCTCTTATTTTTTTTAGATGATTTTGGCAAAATAATGCCCTCATCTCATCAAACATTTACAGAAAACTCAACTATTACATTGAATTTCCAGTATACTTTGGAAGGAGATGTGAAAAAAGTGACTTTGGAAAGATTTACAGATGTGAAGATGGACACTATTGTTTCTTGTGAAAAGCTAATGAATAGTAGAACAAAGGCAACATATGGTTTTGATTTCATTAATCGCATCTTGGTGGACTGCTCCATACTTCACAATATTACTATATTAATTTACCAAGCAGCCAGCACTGATGAAGGTCTCTACAAGAGTTATTTTAATGCAGGGAGCCAAAATCAAACCATTGTAGTGAATATGCGACTAAAAAAAGGTAAGGTATCTTATATATGTATATGTTTACATGTGTAACTTTGGTAACCTAGACCTCTGATCTGATAGCAGCTCTAGGTCCCAGAAAACTAGAGATGCTCACTGACCCCCGTGAAGTTGTTTTGGTTTTGGATCTGGATTAGTTTCGTGTTTTGGTTTTGGCTTTGGATCTGTATTTTTTTTAAAAAATTTTTTTATCCTACATTATTATTAACCTCAATAACACTAATTTCAAGTCATTTGCAGTCAATTTTGACCACCTCACAGGTTACAATATTATTTTCATACACTTTCAAACAAAGATTGCAGCAGCTCTTGCCAGTGGTAAGAAAAAGGCCATTGTCATGCCTGGGCATAAGACCAAAAATCCACATCTTATGTGTGGAATTATTTTTGCACACATCCTGACAACAGTTGTCTAGCCATTTGTAGCGTTTTTAAAGCCTCACTCAGTAGAGGTAGGGACCTTAACCATCTAGGATCCTCATCCATTTTACGGCATTTGAAGCGAGTTCATGGAAAGCTGTTGGGAAAATAAGAAACTTCTGTCTGTTACCCATATAACATTTCTGAATTTTACTGCAAATTCAGAAAAAAAAGCCTGCAAGAATTGTATATTAGTATTTCAGCAATGACAAAATTACCAACGCAGCTCTTCTCTTTGGGTGTATATTACACCCTACACTTATTGGTGCAAATTCAGAAAAAAAGCCTGCAAGGACTTGTAGATTTGTATTTCAGCAATGACAAAATTACCAACACAGCTCTTCTCTTTGGGTGTATATTAGACCCTACACTTATTGGTGCAAAATCTGACAAAAAGCCTGCAAGGACTTGTATAATTGTATTTCAGCAATGGAGCTCTTCTCTTTGCCACTCTATCCTACCCCTTCTGTATCCCTCTCTCAAATGGCGCTAGATCGCCGTGGAGGGCGGTATTTATAGATTCCAAAACTCGCGAGATCCGACGACGTCACTATGATGTTTTGCCTCGTTTTGGAATCTGAAATAGCGCGAAAGTACTGAGCCGACTTGGCTCGGTACTCAGATCCCCAAAGTTCGGGTGGATTCGGTTTCCAGGAAACCGAGCCCGCCCATCTCTACAGAAAACCAGCCTGGTTGATGCTTCTGGTACCTCCTTGAAAGCATATCTGTTGGATTCATCACATTCATGTACACACTTTTAACAAACATTATCCTTTCAGTAAATGCAAGTTAGCAGGTACTAAAAAGCCATTTTTTTTGCATTATGCATTTTCACATACAAGTGAGTAGCTGCTGAATGCAAACAAGAGAGCGCTAGAACCAAACTTAAACACTCAGGAGGAACTATCCAAGCAATATGCACTTAGCAGTCCAGAAAATCTAACTGTAAACCTTATTTATACAAAATCTAAGTTTAATACTTATAAAAGCATACTTTACCTGTACAAAGTGATGTTCAACTATTTTCTTCTATTTCCACTTCATAAAAGAGTTGATGTACTCCTTATTTATTGTTCATCAATCAATCGCATCAATGGGAGGATTCAGTTTCGTCAATTGACTATACAAATGCTAATCAGGAACTGAGTGTACACACCCAAATAAAGACTGTGTACACACTACAGAAATTTTCTCCTGATGCCATATAGTAACGATTTATCCAATGGCTGATAAAAAAAATGTCTTGATCAGCATGCCAATTCATGTGTACACACTATACATGTTTTAAAAGATTTACCCTCAAATTGGTGCTCATCATCTGTCATAACTATCTGCTGAAAATATCATGACTCTATAAACTCTATGGAGATCCTGATTGTGAGTGCATACACACTGCAGAAATAGAAGGATATTGTTCCATGATTGAACAAGATTTTAGTCTGGTTTAAAAATCAAATGAAACGATACGATGAGCTTTGGAACAATAATCACTCATCGATGCAGTGTACACACTAATACAATATTGGGCCGAGAGTCATTTATCGTGTGATTGGCCCAATACTTGGCTGAAAAGCCTATAGTGTGAACCCAGCCTAAGCAGGAACTGCAAACAATATGCAGTAAGCAGTCCAGAAACAATATTAAATCTAATAGTGAACCTTAAACAAAATATAACAATAATTTTAAAATAGGACACCAAGCAAAGTTAATATAAATGTACAACAGCAAAAATAAAAATTATCTGATCTAAAGTGGTGTTTTTAAAACTACTCTTTGAAAATTATTGGGGCTTCTTCTAAGCATAACTAAATCATCACGACCTAGGAGAGGAATATGTCAAAAGGTTAACATTTCCTTTAAATAAAGTTTTAGGATTCCCCTTCTTAACATATACTACTAAATGCACTACTAAAATAATTAATTTTCTTGCTGAAGCGAGCAGTAAGTGAATATAAGCAATGTGTGATCCTTTATTCCAGACTTAAGAGTGCTATGCCCCACCTGAGAAGTTTTATCAGAAATAGAGTTAGAAGAAATATTGCTGAATGGTGCAAATCTGCACTGATACTATAGCACCCAGTCCAATCAGGCATGTGATTTTATTGTCTGACTTGCACTAGACAGATAAAGGTAATTGCTGATTGTTTTCTGTGAGCAATGCTACTAAATAATCTTACATTAAATGTGTGAAATTCCATTTCTATTCATCATTGTGACACTTAAGAAAAAGATTTAAAAATCTATGTGTATGTATAGCACAATTTCCTAAAATTAGTAGTTCGCTTATTTTCATAGACCCAAGAAATTTTGGCTATGTCTAGGGTTCACATGCTTCCTTATATTTTTTTTTTTTACAACCCAAATCTCGCAATACTTATTTTTCCATAATTGAAATTCCTTATGAGCCACATTAATAGGGATGAAGGAAAGATGCATTCTCTGTTAACTGGCAAACTTTGTTTGGGATCTAAAATAAAGTATGTGGTGAATTCTAGGATTTCTGCAAACTTCAGGTCAAACGCATACCTCCTAACTTTGAGACTTGCAGAATCGGAACAAAATACTGCCCAAACCCTGCCCAAATCCTCACCAAAATGGCCACTTTTGGGCAAAACTCCCATTTTCATGCAGGTCCGTCCTTTTTGTGGTTCCAGATAGGGTAAGATTCCAGCTGGTTCCATTATAGAAGTCTTAAGAGAAAAGGCTCACTCCATTTAGAGACCTGCGGGTAAATGTATTATGCTGCATCTTTTACAAGTCGCCGATATTCAGCGACTTTGCAGGACAAATTTAAAACGGCAATGTCTGTGACGGCAAAACTTGCTTTTAAAGACATTGCCGTTGTAAATTTGCATTGCAAAGTCGCCAAATATTGGAGACTCTAAAAATTTGCTCATAATACATTTATCCTCTGTATTTATATTACTATGTTCAATAAAGTTGGACAAATTTGATTTATTTAACTATTATTCATGTTTGTTCACTTGATTTCTTTGCATGGATAAGAGTCCATTGTTACAGATTTTTCCCATTACAGTCAGGGCCAGTTTTACATTTTAGGTTCTCCTTTGTTAGATACCTTAAATATACTGGCAGTATTTGCCTTACCAGTGAAAACTAGAAGAGTTGGAAAATAATGAGTGCAGCTTTTATCAACAAAGCCTTTGTGTACTGACAATGTGAGGCACATCTTGTCAATGCCACATGGCCATATTATAATAGTCTCTGGAGCAGGTTACAAAAGCTACTTTTGATCATTCATACACACATGTGAATATGAATGCATAATTTGGATTTTAACAGGTTCAGGAAACTCAAATTAATCTGTGGTACAAAACAGGATAATTTAACTCATAAAGATTAGCACTGTAAATAGGGCATTGACCTGATACTGCTTTTGATGTTTTTGCAACCCTGATCATAACTTATGTAGGGGTTTAATTAGCCTTAGCAGTCCATGAAACAGCTTTGTAAAGGGTTCCAACAGAGAAATGCTTCTGCCTTTAATCTCATATACAAATATAACTGCAAAAGTTTCTATACCTTGACAGAACAAGAGATATTTCAAATTCCATTTACAGTAAAGTGAAAACAACTGTTCTCTGTTATGACTAATTTTTAGCTAAAGGTAGCTGAAAAAGGCTGACTGAAATTGGAAGTCTGTTGTTTGTAGGAAAATATCTCCCATAATGATCAGAACCTTCATCTAAAATATTGTCAGTTCTGATAATCTTGCAGGTCTCTCTAGTATGGCCTGTTTATGTATGTTTGTTTTTGTTTTGTCTTTTATTTATGTAATATGTTTTACATTTATACATGTAAGCTTAAAAATAGCCATTCTGTTAGTCCCACTCATTACTGCATTTGTTTTATGTATGAGTCCCTCACAAAACTGCTGGAAGACTATTTCATGTATCTATAATCCATTCTGTGAAACATTCTTCTTGGTTTTACCATTCAATCTCCCCCATGCCTCCAAATTGAAAGCATCTCCAATTGTTTTTCTTAAAGTGCCTTCCTAAACTCTACTAATCTATTTTAAATATTTGAATGTTTCTATCATATCGCTAATGTCTCTTCTCTCCTCTAAGCTTGGGACTTTAGCTACATAAATACAAAGAGTAACTGAAAAGTTATCCATAAAACATGGCATGGGAGAAGGTTTTTATTGTGGAGCATGTTATTTTGTTTGAATTAAACTTTTTACCAATTTTGAGACATTTAAGTGTAAAAATTTAATAATGTAGTCTAAGACTCAGCAGCAAAGGTAAAGTGTGTCAGCTTGTGCTGTTATGTTCTGTTAGTGTTTTATCCTCTAGATCCTCATCATGCACCCCAATTTACTAAGCAGACCGGAGATAGTGTCAACAGATTAGTAAGCTTAGTTAACCTTAGGTCACCCATCTGCTATGGAACCAGAGGTCCCAGCATACAACTTCTGGGATTTGTAGTGCCACAACCTCGTCCTTGTCTTCTCAACATTTGAAAAAAAAATCCAAAGGAAACATAAAAAATATAAAATGAATCTTCATTTCCTTTCTTGATCCAATGTAATTTGAAAAGTACGATAAGAAGAAAAAATATTAACAGAAGAACCAAACCCTGCTATTCTGTGCTTAGGAATTGAATGGACTTTTGGAATTGTTAGTTTTAATTATTTTTACATAAAGCAAGCATCCTAGCACTGAATAGCCCATGGTCTCGGTACTCTGACTGGGGAGAACCCAGGTTATATGGGGCTCCCAAGGCACTGTTCCCAGACCTGGCTGGTTCCCGAAAAGCGACCCCACCCGAACTTAGGCTATCCGAGCCGGCGAACTGACGCATGAGTTCGGGCATGGATATGAGGCAAAATGTCATCATTGTCTCGTCGGATCTCGCGAGATTTTGATTCTTTAAATAATGTCTGAAATGGAGCTCCGTCGCCATTTCACAGAGAGACAGAGAAGAGATAGCAGCGTCTTTGATAGGGTCTAGTGTAGTTAGGCAGGGTTAGTATAGTGATAGTCCCAAGTCACACCCACAATTAGGAGAGGTGTCAGTAGGCTTTGTTTTATAGGCTGGTATTGTGCTTTACAGCCTCCATTCACAGTGTAATGTTGCAGAGCTCAGCCACAATTAGGAAAGGTGACACAGGGCTTTGCTTTATAGTTCAATAGACTGTTATTGTTCTTTCCAGTTTCCACTCACAGTGTACTATGCCAGAGCTCGCCCACCATTAGGAGAGTTGGCATTTTGCATTTTCTTCATAAAAATTTAATAGCCTACTGTTGTTTTTTACAGTCAAATTGTGTTGTGCCACAATTCTCCCACAATTAGGAGAGGTGGCACTTTGCATTTTCTTTATAAAAATTTAATAGGCTGGAATTTTTCTTTACACTCACAGTCTACTGTGCCAGAGCTCGCCCACAAGTAGGAGAGTCGGCATTTTGCATTCTCTTTACAATAATGTAATAGGCTGGTATTGTTCTTTACACTCAAATTGTATTGTGCTACAACTCAGCCACAATTCGGATAGATGGCATTTTGCATTTTTTTTATAAAAATTTAATAGGCTACTATTGTTCTCTACACTCAAATTGTACTGTGCCAGAGCTATGGATTCCCTTCAGTCCCCAGAAGACCAGGTGCACCAAGCAGCTGCTGGCACCAGTCAGATGATGATAATAATCCCTCTACCTCTACATCATCTGCTAAAGCCTTTCTTAAAATTACACATTATTTGTAAGTCAGGGAAACAAAACTGTAAGAAAACACCTTTTACCTCAGTAAAGAAAAAATCACCTTTACTGAAGGCCAGGTTAAGTGCGGAAAAAAAAATGCCAACATGCCATTCTACACACGCAGTGGCAAGGAAAGATTCAGGCCCTCGTCTCACTTTAGGTGGGCTAGTTCTGCAAATGTACTTCAGACATCTTCTTGTAAGGTCAGTGATGACAATGGTAGACCTTTTCATTCTGACTACAAAAGTGGTGCCCAAATAGTTCTAAGTGTAAAAGCAGAGCTGGAAGAAAGTAGCAAGGCCTTACAAGAAAATGTTGGCTCTGATCCAGATATGACACAAATACCTGAGGAGCGTCTTGACCTTTTTGATACAGTACTCACAAAGAAGCCCCCTGTCAGTATATGTTCTGATGTGTGCATGAGCAGGCCAAGTGTAGCCGGTGAAACCCAAATTGAGGATGCTATTTTGGAATTGCAAGAGGATGAGGGGGATATTTCTGTAGCTGATGACGGCACTAATGAGGATGTTGATGACGATTATGTTGTTTGTGTAAGTCTTGTACCGGTGGAACCAGTTGTTGACAGTGATAGCAAGAAGCCCATTGTCATGCCTGGGCAGAATACATAAAAATCCATCTCTTATGTCTGAAATTATTTTTACCCAATACTGACAACAGCTGTGTAGCCATATGTAGCGTTTGTATATCCGCAGTCAGTCGATGTAGGGACATAAACGATTTAGGAAACTCATCCATGTTACGCCATTTGAAGAGAGTTAATGGGAAGCTTTTGGGATAATCCAAAACTTATTCCCACAAAATAACAACGGCTCCTGCAATCGACACCCACAACACCATCCTCATAAATATCCTCATTAGCGATCGGAGTTAGTCCTGCATCCAAGCCGCTTAGACTACATGACTCCTCTCCTTACCAGAATTCCTGTGAAGATTTTGTGACTGTTAGGCCTACCGCTGCTGCTGCTGGTCCTGCTGCTGGGGGTGAATCTTACTCCCATAAGCAGCCCAAGAAGAAGAACAGTAGAACTTTACAACAATTAACTGTGAAACAATCTTTTGCTAGAGGAAGCAAGTATGACAGCAGTCACCCAGTCGCAAAGCGGATCACAAACGCCATAGCGACTATGCTAGTGTTAGATCTGTGTCCAATATCCACTATTAACGCAGCTGGTTTTTCACAGTTAATTGAGGTCTTGTGTCCCTGTTACCAAATTCCAATGCGACACCATGCCATTCTACCCACTGTACACTTAATCACAGATATGTGGACAAGTGGAAGATGGCAAACAAAAGATTATGTGACTGTGACAGCCCACTGGGTTGGTGATTCACCTTCACAAGCAGGAACAGCAGCAACATGTACACCATTAAGTAACATTTCTCACAGGCAGACTACTCTTTGTATCACTGGCTTCACTAACAGGCATACAGCTGATAATTTGTTAAGAAAACTAAGGGATGTCATTGATACATGGCTTATGCCACTTGGACTCTCCCCAGGATATGTCATTTCTGATAACGCCACCAATATTGTGCAAGCATTACAGCTGGGTGAATTCCATCACATTCGCTGCTTTGCTCACACAATAAACTTGGTGGTGCAGAGCTTCATGAAAAATAACTGTGAGGTGCAGGAGATGCTTTCTGGTATTCTGCCACAGCATGCAGGAGATTGCAGCAGCTAAAAGAACAATTTAATTCGCCCTGCCACCAACTTAAGCAAGAGGTGTTAACAAGGTGGAATTCCACCCTGTACATGCTTCAGAGGAGGGAGGAACAGCACAAAGCCATACAAGCGTATTGCACAAGTCATGACATTGGGAAAGGAAGGGGAATGTATTTCAGTCTTGCACAGTGGAGAATCCTTTCTGTGTTGTGCAACGTGCTGAAACTATTTGAAGTGACGTGTGAAGTGAGTTCAGACACTGCTAGCTTGAGCCAAGTCATTCCCTTAATTCGACTTTTGGAAAAACAGCTTTAGAAACTGAAGGAGGATATGAAAGAAAGCAATTCCGCAAAGTATGTTGGCCTTGTAGATCAAGTACTTAAATTGCTTCACCATGATCCAAGAGTTAATAAAATCTTGAAGTCGGATCACTATGTTTTGGCGACTGTGCTTGATCCTAGGTTTAAGACCTACGTAGCTTCTTTGCTTCTAACTGACCGAGATCTTAAGAGATGCAAGGACCTCCTGGTCAGTAAGATGACAGCTCAAGTGGTCCGTGGCTTGACGGCGTCTCCTCCTTCAGTTTCTCAGGTAGCTGCTGCTCGTAAGAAATTGCGCTTTCCAAAGAGAAGCAGGGATGACACAGGTGGCAGACAACAACAGTTTGACATCTGGTCTAGTTTGAAAGAATTTAGCAAAAAGAGTGTGTTCTTGGCCATAACTCCATCCGGTCCTACTAATAACATGCAAAGGATGGTGGAGGATTATTTTCAAGAGTTAATTGAAATCGACATGTCAGACAGTCTCTTTCCATACTGGGAGGAAAAACGAGCAATTTGGAAACCCATGTACAAACTCACTTTGCAATATCTAAGCTGCCCACCCTCCAGTGTTTACTCTGAAAGAGTTTTCAGCACAGCCGGGAACCTTGTCCGTGATCGACGTAGGAGGTTACTTCCTAAAAATGAGAAAAAGATGATGTTCATCAAAATGAACTACATCTTCCACGAGAAAGGCCTTTAGCGGAAAATACATCCAAGTAATGACACTTCTGTATTGGCGGATTCCAGCTGAGATGAATGTATAGTCTGTGATGATGATGTATACACTGATGAGGGTGAGGATGATGTTGAAGATGATGATGGCAACATCTTGACACTGTATAATTCATTTGACAGCACTGTTTTATCTAACCTGCCTTTAGGGCATTGATAGGTGGTTTAGTGGGGGCCCAAACAAACCAAGCACTTCAGCTACAAAAGTGGCAGCCATTGTCGCTGAAGTGCTTGGTTTGTTAAAGTATGCATGTCCTTTGTAATATCCAACATATGGGTGGGTGGGAGACCACAAGGACAATTCCATCTTGTATTACTTTTCTATTGTGAGTTTGTGACACTGGTGTGTGGCAATGTTTTCTAGATGGGATGTAAACTGCAGTGTGTGCCATTGCTCTGTTGCTTAACATCCAGCCAGCTCGCTGCAGTATTTGGCTGAAAGTGTATGAAAAGCATGTTGTGACCTGTGAGATGGTAAAAATTGAATGGAAATTAGTGTTAGTGAGGTTAATAATAAGGTCGGTACAAAATAATACCCAAGTTATGTGATTTTAGCCCAAAATATGAAATTTTGTAAAAAATAGCAAAACAAAACCAAAACACGCAAGGGCGGTTTTGCCAAAACCAAAACCCGAAGATAATCCAGATCCAAAACCATAACCAAAACACGGGGGTCAGTTAGCATTTCTACTCAATAGTGACTATAGTCTCCTTATGCTACTTGTAACTAGCCCTACAAAGCTTAGCTTTTGGTTTTACTGCTACAACTATGGATGTCTTACACAGGGGCCTTATGGAGATTCTATAGTAACCACCTCTTGAAGCCTCACACATTTTTCTTGCACGCACAAGCATAAGACCACCTTCATTATGTATTAATTCTATGAATAGCACCCTATGCACACCCTTTTTACTAATAGCATCTTTTAAAGATATTCTGGATTTGGTTACTATGACTTATGGTGATTCCATGTGACTGGTCTCCATGAATTCATGTTAGCCACCTCTTTACTTTCAAGCTTGAAGAAAGGAAAACTGCTCCTTTTATATGTGGTATACACCTTTTGCATTGGAATGGAGAGTAGGAAAGATTGCCCGACTTTCAAAAAATGTTAAAAACATAGATAAGTTCCTTTTATAATGAAATCATTCATAATATCACATGACAAACCACATGATTAATGATATTACAAATGATATCTCACAGAACATTTAATATTATGACATACAAAATCCCCTAGCACAGTAGCAATCACTTTGATAACAGAGGTTATCCTAATAAAATAGTGTTCCTTAAAAGAAAGTATACCAACAGTTGGTATACTATTGTAGAATAGCCAATCATGAGGGATATTTACTAATATCAGTTATTGAACAAAGTGTGCCTAGAATTGCCCTTCTCCACTGAAGGTCAACTCAGAGGTGAAAATAACATCACATTGAAAAATGTCCCTATGTCCACCAGATCAGGTGTGGAAATAGCAGTTTGCAATGCAATGCACAGCAATGAGTGCCATTCAAAATGTACCTTCTTCTTCCCTTTATCCCATTTTAAAAAATCTTGCTTCTCCAATTGAATCCTCACTTTTGCACTGCTTTGCAAAAATTGGTGATTCCATTTACCAACTGCATAGTGTCACGGATCTCAAACAGAAGTACAGCTAGGAGTCATGGATAGGTGAAAACACTCTGTGTTTATTTGCAGAGAGGTGTTAACAACAGGTAATAAGGAGCAGTGATAAATACCAGGTTCCAGCTGATGCAGAAAGTAGCATGAATGTCCAGAAACAATCAGGTAAGGACAACAGGAAATTACATCAGGATTGGCCAACAGGAAAGGACAACACAGGATGGGACAACAATAACCAGCAATGACTGCTGGGAGGAACAGGTATATATAAGGGGAATGAGACACACCCAGGTGCATGAGATAATTAGTGAACATACAGGTTAACTCCTTAAGCACAAGAATAATGCACAATAGCAGCACCTCTGGTGAAAAGAGGTACTGCTGGAACACAAAATAGAAATACAAATAATAGAATGACAAAAAGGCAGGAGCTGCCATGCAAAGCAGCATGTAATGCATACGCTGTAGGCAGATCATGACAGTACCCCCTCCCTTAAGGGCGGATTCCAGACGCCCAATTACCAAAAATGTCTGAATTCATCGGAATCATAGTCCAGAATTGGGGGCCCGGCAGAAAAGTCCTCGTCCATGGGTGGACGGGCAAAGGAGACTATGCCAGCTGCCAGTTCAAGCTCTGTAGACCTTGCTCTCTTCTTTCGCTTTTTCTTTTTGCGAGAATTCCCTGGAACAGCAGTTTGAACCAATTGGGTGGAGCACAATGAAATCTCTAGGCCAGGTGAGATGGGTGGACCTGCTGACAATACAGAGGCCCCGTAACAAGGCATAGCGGGAGGTGTTGGTGAAAACTTGTTGATCACTGCCTCGACAAATAGTTGTAAGTCAGAAAGAATGGGGTGATCAGACTCAACAAAAGGGTTTGCCCATTCCATAGCCTCTCCTCTAAAATGTGTTAACAAAAACAAAACTTGCCTCTTTGGGTCACTGACAAGGCTAGGTACCGAGGGGAAATAAGAAGCACAAAACCTCAGTAGAGCACTAAATTGAGAAAGGTGCCCCTCAAAGGTAGGTGGCAGCTCAGACTTGGCACCCTCGGCAACGGATGGTTCGGACTTGGCAGCAGGCTTGACAGCTGGCCCGGACTGGGCGGCTGGCTTGGCAGCAGGCCCGGACTGGGCGGCTGGCTTGGCAGCAGGCCCGGACTGGGCGGCTGGCTTGGCAGCAGGCCCGGACTGGGCGGCTGGCTTGGCAGCAGGCCCGGACTGGGCGGCTGGCTTGGCAGCAGGCCCGGACTGGGCGGAAGGCTTGGCAGCTGGCCCGGACTGGGCGGAAGGCTTGGCAGCTGGCCCGGACTGGGCGGAAGGCTTGGCAGCTGGCCCGGACTGGGCGGAAGGCTTGGCAGCTGGCCCGGACTGGGCGGAAGGCTTGGCAGCTGGCCCGGACTGGGCGGCAGGCTTGGCAGCTGGCCCGGACTGGGCGGCAGGCTTGGCAGCTGGCCCGGACTGGGCGGCAGGCTTGGCAGCTGGCCCGGACTGGGCGGCAGACTTGGGAGCTGGCCCGGACTGGGCGGCAGGCTTGCCAGCACTTTGAGAAGCCTGAGGGCAGACAGCACTTTGAGAAGCCTGAGGGCAGACAGCACTTTGAGAAGCCTGAGGGCAGACAGCACTTTGAGAAGCCTGAGGGCAGACAGCACTTTGAGAAGCCTGAGGGCAGACAGCACTTTGAGAAGCCTGAGGGCAGACAGCACTTTGAGAAGCCTGAGGGCAGACAGCACTTTGAGAAGCCTGAGGGCAGACAGCACTTTGAGAAGCCTGAGGGCAGACAGCACTTTGAGAAGCCTGAGGGCAGACAGCACTTTGAGAAGCCTGAGGGCAGACAGCACTTTGAGAAGCCTGAGGGCAGACAGCACCAAGTGGTAACTCGGGCTGAACCGCATGGACTGGCAACTCAGGCTGGACCGCATGGACTGGCAACTCGGGCTGGTCCGCATGGACTGGCAACTCGGGCTGGTCCGCATGGACTGGCAACTCGGGCTGGTCCGCATGGACTGGCAACTCGGGCTGGTCCGCATGGACTGGCAACTCGGGCTGGTCCGCATGGACTGGCAACTCGGGCTGGTCCGCATGGACTGGCAACTCGGGCTGGTCCGCATGGACTGGCAACTCGGGCTGGACCGCATGGACTGGCAACTCGGGCTGGACCGCATGGACTGGCAACTCGGGCTGGACCGCATGGACTGGCAACTCTTCTGGAGCAGACTGGAGGGACAGGACCCACTCTGGAGAAGTCTTTGAGGGCAGCGCCCCCTCTGGAGCAGACTGGAAGGGCAGCGCCCCCTCTGGAGCAGACTGGAAGGGCAGCGCCCCCTCTGGAGCAGACTGGAAGGGCAGCGCCCCCTCTGGAGCAGACTGGAAGGGCAGCGCCCCCTCTGGAGCAGACTGGAAGGGCAGCGCCCCCTCTGGAGCAGACTGGAAGGGCAGCGCCCCCTCTGGAGCAGACTGGAAGGGCAGCGCCCCCTCTGGAGCAGACTGGAAGGGCAGCGCCCCCTCTGGAGCAGACTGGAAGGGCAGCGCCCCCTCTGGAGCAGACTGGAAGGGCAGCGTCCCCTCTGGAGCAGACTGGAAGGGCAGCGCCCCCTCTGGAGCAAACTGGAGCTCAGGAACAGAGACAGCGGCTGAAGACTCGGAACCGGACACAGTGGCAGGAGACTCGGAACCGGACACAGTGGCAGGAGACTCGGAACCGGACACAGTGGCAGGAGACTCGGAACCGGACACAGTGGCAGGAGACTCGGAACCGGACACAGTGGCAGGAGACTCGGAACCGGACACAGTGGCAGGAGACTCGGAACCGGACACAGTGGCAGGAGACTCGGAACCGGACACAGTGGCAGCAGGCTCCAAGCTGGAGGCAGATGATGTGACCTCAGAGCTGGAGGCAGATGATGTGACCTCAGAGCTGGAGGCAGATGATGTGACCTCAGAGCTGGAGGCAGATGATGTGACCTCAGAGCTGGAGGAAGAGGCTGGCACCTCGGCACGGGAGACAGAGGCTGGCACCTCGGCACGGGAGACAGAGGCTGGCACCTCGGCACGGGAGACAGAGGCTGGCACCTCGGCACGGGAGACAGAGGCTGGCACCTCGGCACGGGAGACAGAGGCTGGCACCTCGGCACGGGAGACAGAGGCTGGCACCTTGGCACGGGAGACAGAGGCTGGCACCTTGGCACGGGAGACAGAGGCTGGCACCTTGGCACGGGAGACAGAGGCTGGCACCTCGGCACGGGAGACAGAGGGAGTAGGTGCCTCAGGACAGGCGGCTGGAGCTGGCAGATTGGGTCTCTTCGCAGAGAACAGGAATGCTGGAGCATAAACAGATTTGGAGTGCCGAGAGGAAACACCAGGAGATTGTTCAATAAGCTGACGTGGTGTACGGACAGGACAGTCCTGCAAGAAATGTGCATTGCTGGCACGGTAGAGACACAGTTTGTTGGTTATTCTGCGCTGTCGCTCCACTTCGGTCAGATGGGGGCGTGGCCCACTTGTGAACCGGGCATTAGTTAAACTGCAGTTGTTAGTTAAATGCAAATTTGGCATGGTATTATAGCAAGGTGTTGGCGGCACAGATTCAGCAGCAGACAGAGTTGGCTGGGTCAAATCAGCAGTATTAGATTTCAGTGAAACAGTCTCTGATAGTCTCCTAAGTGGGTCCAAAAGCAAAGTGGAAAATTTAGCCAGCTGGGAGCGTAGCAATATAATGTCCATTTGTAAGGTTTGTAGCAGTGGTAATTCCATGATTGGTAAAACAGACATGTTGCAAAAGACAAATGAAAACTTGATTGCAGCAAAAAAAGTCCCAGAATAAAACAAAACTTTCACCTGACTCCAAAGCTGTATTTTGGGCTGGTTATACTGTCACGGATCTCAAACAGAAGTACAGCTAGGAGTCATGGATAGGTGAAAACACTCTGTGTTTATTTGCAGAGAGGTGTTAACAACAGGTAATAAGGAGCAGTGATAAATACCAGGTTCCAGCTGATGCAGAAAGTAGCATGAATGTCCAGAAACAATCAGGTAAGGACAACAGGAAATTACATCAGGATTGGACAACAGGAAAGGACAACACAGGATGGGACAACAATAACCAGCAATGACTGCTGGGAGGAAGAGGTATATATAAGGGGAATGAGACACACCCAGGTGCATGAGATAATTAGTGAACATACAGGTTAACTCCTTAAGCACAAGAATAATGCACAATAGCAGCACCTCTGGTGAAAAGAGGTACTGCTGGAACACAAAATAGAAATACAAATAATAGAATGACAAAAAGGCAGGAGCTGCCATGCAAAGCAGCATGTAATGCATACGCTGTAGGCAGATCATGACACATAGTTTGTAAAGAATGCCCTTACTCTGTTCAACGGCTCCTATTGGTGCAAACTTCTGCTTCTCTGCAAATACTACTCTTGCTTTATAAACTTGTGTGCCTTGCTAGAAATATAGAACACCTTTTTAAGATGGGGCACACAGCACAACCAAAGAGTAAATGTTGTGCTCCTCGTCCATTTTGGACAATGCAAATTCTCTTCAATGACTGCAGGAATAAGTGCACAGTGATTGCTCTGTGTATCAGTGTATTCTTCCTCATGCAGTCAATATATGAAGAGAACAGTAATTATTGTCAGGAATAAAGGTATTGGGGAGAGGGGAGGTGTGCTAGCAGAACATAGACTTCTCTTCCCTAAGGATGCTCCATTCTCAGATGAAGTTCTCACTTTACCTCATGGTTGATCCTGGTTAAATACCTGTTACTGTTATTGGATCAGTGAGATGCTCCCATTATTCTACTTTTATACCACCCATCACTTCTTTTTCCCCTCTTTTGTTCTTTTTTTCATGTCCCCTGGAGTCTCTCTTTTGAGATGTTTACTTCACTTCATATGGTTATTATCTTCTGTTTATTCTGCCATTTTGAAAAAATAAACAAATATAGAATTTAAAAAATTGAATCAATAAAGTCTAGAATGCCAATTGAAAATATTTTGCAAAATATGAAATCTTCAGCTAAATATATGGTTATTTAATTAATATAAACAGAAAAATATTAAATATGAATATATGCAAAAGTCAAAAAACAAAAATGAACAGCTAATATTCTAATTTGATTATATGTGTATGTTTTAAATTCCAGTCTTCATTTTCTTTTCTCATTTATTTTTACATAAATATTTTTACAATGCCTTTTTATTAGTAGATATACTCAATATGTATTCTCTCTGTGAAGATTCTCACAACTTTCTTAATATCATTTCATTCCAAAAAGTATTATAATGTAATAATGTTTTTATTTGTTTATTATTAACTTGCTTACAATACTTTATAGGATGTATAGAATTTATTTTCAGTTTGCACATAGAGTTACTTGCAATATTAATATTTGTCTGTTTGAATTTGCTAAAATATAGAGTCAATAATAGTAGTAGTAATAATAATAATAATAATAATAATAATAATAATAGTCCAAGTATTGCATTTATAGAATTAATACAATAAAAGAAGGTTAGTTTGGCTGCAGTAATATAATGTTTCTTCCACCAGCAGCATATTCAATTTAAATATCTAGTTTGTTTTTTTGCTTTTACTCATAGACGCATTTCTAACACAGATGTAAATGACACCACCATAAATGTAAATTATTTATACAATTCTTGAACAATTAAAATCAAATGGCAATGGGCATTTGCCAAAATACAGGCATGGTTCCTCTAATTTGTAAATGTTTGGTACATAGGTTAACATTATACCTTAAATATATGAAGTACCATTCAAAATTCAAACAAGTCGGGGTCAATCATGCCGGGGGGAGCTGACCTGAATGGCCGCTGATTCAAAGAGCTCCTCCAAGCTGCCTACAATTTCGACACAGCCATGCACCACAGTGACAACCGTATGGAGGGGTTCCTGGAACATTGTGGACCCCTCAATCTAGCAGCTGGGACCCTGGCAAGTATCTCTCGGTTCCTGACCGTGGCTCCATGACCGCTGGCTGTGAGCTGCGTACGCCCAGGAACCTGCACCCCAGCTCTCCCCCAGGAATTACACTAGAACATCAAGGGTGATCTAAACTATTGGAGACACCTTCTGACTGCACCATGAATCTACTCAGGACAGGCACAATGATTCCTGCTATGAATTGAAGCAGCGGGCGCCATCTTGCCCCCACTTAGCAAGGTCTCTAACCGAAGCGCTATCCCTGCATCGCCAAATGCTGTCTTCTTTCAGTCTCCAAATATGATGGGCAAAGAGGTGACTATCTAAGCCCCAGACTAAATAGCTGAATTCCACCCATCTGGTCTACTCAGTGAAGATTTCAGGTACTGAACACTGTACACAGAAACCACAGCATCTCCATAGACTGCATTCCACTACTTTAGCCTTACATATGTTAATGCTTCCTTACTAGGGGTTTGCTGTTTGGCCCATACAACATGGGCAGAGAGGGTGCTACATATACAGAGGCTCCAAGACTGTGACTAGTACATTGGCAGTGGCCTTTACAATTTTAAGAATTTCCTTGCAACGGTCTGCCACGTTTTTATAAGTTTTAAAACTTCCTCAGCAAGACATCATTTTGCAAGGACCTACCATATACTATGCTCACGATATACTCTTTTTACATTTTGCCCACTGGCATTGAAGTCTGGAGATCCTCCCTATTGTGGCAGACCTGACCAGCCCTCTCCGGGGTTGTCATCCTGGAACTGAATCCACATGGGCTGGGTACCGCAGTTCCTGCTAGATGGACCTCTCTTTTTCACTTGATTTCTCATAGGACTTGCTGCTGAGCCGAGGCCCTTTACCTTCCCCCCACCTGTCCTCTACATCCATGCTCCACAACCAGTGTGCTGTGGCATACCCGTGTGCCACTTGATGTTGCTAAGTGTGCAGCGGCGCAATGCTTCCAACAGGTGAAAAAGCACAAGATTTATGGCGGCACATGCATCATACTATGGTTAACTTGAAGACCTTGCCTTAAGGAAATAATTTCACCATTTGTCACATATGTTTTGCTTTGTTAATTATTTTAGTGAAATAAAGAGTTCATTATTATTATTATTATTTTTATTATTATTATTATTATGTTACGGGGGTAACACTTGAATGTATCGCATACGTGTGACGTTCCGGCAAGTGTGTTCCTTATCCCTCCACTGCTGTCGCTGCCATAGTTGCCAATTCCGTTTATAACCAGCAGAATTATTTTTTGGATTTTTTTTCCAAGTTGGGTTTTTTTTTTGCAGGTCGCGGGTTACAGGAGTTGCCCCTCATTTCTCCCACATATGTTCCTTTCCTAACTTCCTCTAACACTGTACCCAGAAGTCCTGCACTTCTCTCTACTTATCATTTCCTTGGGTATGGAGCTAGCACCGCCCCTTTCCTGTTACTAGCTGAAGTTATCTCGTTTTGGTGAGTTTATGTTCATATAACTTTCTCTCTTTTAACCACTGAACACTGACAACAACACTGGCAAGCAGCGTCTCTCTCTGTCCCCAGGATTAAAGTGCTAGCTCTTTGGAAAAAGGACGTATGCAGTCAATTCCTATTGAATGTTTCATATTGTGCAATGAAACTTGTGTACTTATCAAAGTTCACGTAAACAGGGCTCAGCCTGAAATAACCCACAAAGTGCATCATCATTTAGGCACTGTTAAAATAATCAACATAGAATATTATTGTTTTTGGGAACCATGTCTTTTACTTTATACTGCACAAATAATCTGGTATCCAGCTAATTAGAATGTATTGTATTTATGCTAGCTGTAGAATATGTAGAAGGGCCTTGACCAAGAACTTCGAGTTGCTCTGTCAAATATCGAGCCGAATATAAAACTATTGTGTTCATTAAAACAAGCACAAGTATCACAATAGTTGTAGTTAAAAGTTAATAATAATTATAGTTATAAGTTAGCATAGTTAATATTACTTCATAAGTAAAAAAAAAATATTAGCTGCAATGTTAAATTTATCACATAAAAAATAACAATTAAATGTAATTTCTGTTTATGCACTTTGCCTTTTTGTATATTTTTGTTTTTGGCGTGCCATGGAATTCTGGGCATGGCTTAGGTGTGCCGAGGTTGAGAAAAGGTTGCGGAGCACTGCTCTACATAACTAACTTCCCAGATAATGTGTTTTACTTGCAACCATGCATAAAGCAGTGAGAAGGGGGTGCAGAGACATGGCTGGAGAGCCACCATCTTCTCCACTGCATTCCCCCCAGGAGTACAAGGTGACCTTGAGCCTACATGTACCTCAATCCCCTCCACTAAAGCCAATTTCGCTGAACTACGTAATTTGATTGTGGTTCACACCAACTCTTCCTTGATGGCTCTCCAGAAAGCTACAGCAGACCTGAAAACAGATATAGTCACCCTCTCTAAAAGAACAAAGGTTCTAGAAAGCAAGGTGGACTCCATGCTTAAATTCCAAACTGATGCGGCACATGACCTTGACTATCACTGCAAGAGAATGTTTTCCTCAAGGATAAACTGGAGGACTTGGAAAATAGGGATCGCCGGAACAATCTGTGGCTATGCAATATCCCTGAGACAGTTGAACCCAAGAACCTGGAGCTCTGTTAGTAACTTATTTTTTTCCTTGCATCCTGCTTTGTCCAACCAAACCATTCAAATAAAGTGAGTACACAGGACATTGAGGCCCCATCTGATGGACTCTGTTTCCCTAGGGATGTTATTCTCTGGCTATTATCCTTAAAATTAAGGATTCTATCTCAACAGCAGTCAGAAATAATCCACATGTGCTATATGAAGGTAGCTGCATGCAGGTGTCTCAGGACCTTTCCCCCTTCATGATCGCTAAATGGCAAGACCTCAAAGATGTGGCTCATACTCTATGAGATAATGGATACAAATACTGATGGGATTTCCTTTTCACTGAGTGGTGGAGGTGGATGTGAAGGTGAAGGGCCGGCAGGTGGCCATACGGACCTACGATGTGGTCAAGCATTTGCTTCACCAGCTTAATCTATCACCTTCTGGCCGCGAGGCACAAGAGGGACCTCGCGGCTCAGAGTCATCTTGTCCTCCATGACCCTCACTTTCACCAGTGTCTGGAGAGGTCTTAGTGACAAAATTACCTCTGCCATTGCAAGTCTTATAATATTATGTTTTTTTCTTGTTTTATGAGTTGAATGTTTATTCTTATTAGTTACTAGATAAATGCAAAACTCTCTACACATTACACAATTACGTATAGGCCTTCAGGTGTGTTTCAGAATGTATGTTCTATTCTTTTCGTTGGATGGGCGATCCCTGAACCCTAATCCAACCCTTCCTGGCTTCTCGTCGATATTCCTCAGTGTACTACTCCTCTCAACCTGCCAAGAAAAATGGAGTTGCGATCCTGTTCCGTAACTCTGTACACTTCGTTTTATCTGAAGCAAAGCAACAACACAAGACGGACAATAGACATTATCACATATGTAAATAAATGTAGAATCCCCTCTGTAATTTTAGCATTTGACAATTAGAAGGCTTTTGACAGGCTCTCCTGGCCCTTTATGCTTCACACTGTTTGTTATCATGGGTTTGGGGGGCCTTTTTCACAGGTATTCAAGCGCTGTACCACCGATCCTCCTCGATGGTGCTTACTAACGGGATGACATCATCTACCTTTAAGTTGAGCAATGGAAAGCTGTCACACATTGCACTAGCTAAACTGTATTTTAGTCACTGATCTTACCTGTTTCCCTTGGTTCTCACACCCTGCATTCATTTGCTGGTCTGAACTGAGCATGCGGACCCCTGGGGGTAAATGTATCAATCTGCGGGTTCTTCAACACCCGCGTGTTCAGCCTCTTCCGCGATTAAATTTCAAGCGGCGCTGCATTGTAAAGGGAAGTTAACCCTTTACAATGCAGTGCCGCTTGAAATTTAATCGCGGAAGAGGCTGAACACGCGGGTGTTGAAGAACCCGCAGATTGATACATTTACCCCCTGGTCTTTTCAAAACTTCCTGCATTCTCTTGGTTGGCTAATTGCCCATCAGCTCTGTCTATTTAAAGCACCTGCTTCTTTACTAGTTGCCAGAACTTCAGGTCACCTTACCTGTTAGGTCGCTGTTCTCTCTATCTCCCATCTGCACATCGGTATCCTGTGTTACCTGTTCAATGATCAAGACCTGTGGTATTATTGCAAGAACCTCGTGCCTCATCATCAGTCTGTCCTCTACCTATTCGCTTTCCAGGGATCTCAGTGCATCAGTTCTCTGCAGTTCACCACCTCTCAGTTGGTATCCTGTATTACTTGTTCCACGATTAAGACCTGTGGTATTGTTGCAGGAACCTCTGCCTCATAATCAGTCCTGTACTCAGCTATTCGCTTTCTAAAGACCTCAACGATTTATTCACTGCTATTCACCTGAACCTCTGCATTTATCGTCCAGCAGTCCTGCTCCACTCCACGGTTCCATCTCACCCTGCTCTAATCCCCCTTAGAGGACCTCGACCTGCAGCTAGAGAGCAGGTAAGTCCATATTTCCTTGTGGGGATCCCTGGTGAATACCTGTCTATTGATAGAGACTCCACACCTCTCTGGGGGTAAGTTTATCTAGAGCGGGGCTTCGAAGCCTATTCCAAACTCAAGCTCCGTGACAAAAGCGACGTTGGATCTCCAAAGTGTCCATAAACACATCAGTTAGGGAAAATGATTACAAAGTTTACACCAGGTGGTATATGGTACTTACCAAACTGAACAGAATTTACCCAGGTACGTTGGACCTTTGCTGGAGAGATTGTGGGGCTGAGGGGACTATCTATCACACATGGTGGCAATGCCCCCTGGTTGCCAATCTTTGGCTACAAGTGTCTATGCTCCTTACCCAAATCTTGGTCTTTGAAATTACCCCTGACCCTCTGGTCATGTTGCTCAGCTCCTCAATAAAATAAATTTCCAAACATAGCAACAAATTGATACAGCATGTTTGTGCTGCAAAACGTATGCAGATTGCTAAAGACTGGAAGCCCTCCTGGCCTTCAAGTAATTGTACACAGGTATGGTATATAGTATAGATGGAATACATCACAAGCCTCCTTCAGGACAAAATTGCTAATTTCCACAGAGTATGGGACCCCAGTACTCCTTTCATCATCCTCCAATGCACGGAACTCAATAAGCCTCTACACTCCTGTCTCCTTCTTTGATGCTGGAGAGGGACGGTGTGGGCCACATCCCTTCCCAGAAGCTCTTTTACTATCTCCTTTTTTTCTCTCCTCCTTTCCCCCACTCCAGCTTACCCTCCTTTCCCAACCCTTACCAATGCCCCGTCTCCCCCTCCCCTTCCCCTGTACCACTCTTCCCCACCCCTTAAACAGAAAATCCCGACAACATGCAGCCTTTTGAGAGCTCACCTCCAGAATTTTTTGGGCACCTCAGGTTAAAACCAACAGGATGACCTTGATGTTACTGCCTTTATTTTTGTAGTTTAGGTTGCCTTTTTGAATATGTACGCTTCCTAATGTAAAGCCTAATTGTCCCCTATTTCTTTTCTGTATCATATCTCATTCCAGCCTTCTACCAAATTTGGAGTCATCTATACCAATGCACATGCACACACAATAATGTTAACAGTTATCCTAATAATACTGTATAGAAAAATATCTGTTTATTACAGCGATACTGGTCTTCAAACCATGGACCATTTTAAGTATAAAACTATCAGTATACATTAAGTTGAGTATATTTACCATACTGCGGGTTTGAAAAAGTGGAGATGTTGCCTATACCAACCAATCAGATTCTAGCTTCATTTATTTAGTACCTTCTACAACATGACAGCTAGAATCTGATTGGTTGCTATAGGCAACATCTCCACTTTTTCAAACCCGCAGTTTAGTAAATCTAGCCCTAAGTGTGGGGTGTTATCCAAAATGATCTATGTATCTGTCAATTAATAGCATAATTCTACAGAGGTTAGCAAGCAATTAACAAATTATAAGACTGAAATTATGAATGACACGTGTGTAGCATTATATGATTTTTACGTTGGGAAAGGAAATAATCTGCTTGGCTTTTAGATACCATTATGTTTTAAACAATAGTTTATTTGTGATGTGGTGTGAAAGTTTGACTCAAAAGGTAGTTTCTTCTACAAGACCATTTAATCTGTACTTTATGCAACTTGCCAAACATGAATGGGGGGTTCATTTGTTCAGCTTATATACATACTGTAGTGTATTTGGCATTCAGAAGTATTATGACGGAGGAATTTGGTAACAACAATATTTTCCTTTTGAGAACAACAAATATGGTACTAAATATAATATAATAAAGCATCAAGAAACCATGAAAGTTACATTTGAAAATACTTTTAATATGACATTTCATTTTCAAGCATAAAATAAATACAGCGGTCATCCTCCAACATTCATGATAGCGGTATGCTTTTAAAATGGTAAAACTAGCAATATTATTATTTTATAATGTTTTAATAATTTGTTTTTACATTTTATATCATTGTCTTTCTTTAGGTATATCTCCACTTTACACTGTTGCTGTAATGTATGGGGGATCTTTAGTTATCATCATTGCAATCATCTCCATAGCAGTTATATGTGTTAAAAGGTAAGTGCTGTAATACCTGGCAATATCAGAGTGATAACAAACTGATATACTTCCTAAAAATGTAATGCTTATTTCACACTCACCTGAATGGTGTTATTAAAGTTGACTTTGCAAATGTACCCAACTAATTTGTTGACCCTAGGCACTTTGCTTATGAACTAACATTTACCGTACATATGAGTTCAAATTTGTATTGTTGTTAAAAAGGTTTCCCAACACTAGTCCCAGCCTCTGTGGGAAAGGTTTCTGCTAGGCCCATATAGGTATAACCATGCCCACTTCTCTACTATACACTGAAGTTCCAGTTTTAAGTTCAAGCATCTTCCCATGTGAAAGCTGTGCTTCATTAAGAGACCATATAGAAGAATAAGGAAAGCAATACCAATGGTATAATGAGATGTAGAGTCTGTACTTACTGATTAAATAAACTATAGGCCTCATACTGAATTAGGAGCAAAGCAATAAAGAAGCAGATTTGCATCTACAAACCATGTTACAGTGCAAGGGGTTCAAATTGATTTTTTTTTTCTGCACGCAAGGAAAATACTATAACACACAAATACTTGGTAGCATTATTTTAACACTGAAATTTAAAATTGATCTAGGACATGTTTCATCCCAACAATAAATCTATCCCCACCTTTTAAATTTACCTTCTCCTCCAATGCAACATAGTTTTGCCAAGTAGCAAATTTTCCCTTTTTTTTGGTTTGCTTCTAACTTATTATCAGGCCCTATGTGTTTTGAAAGTTTGCTTCCTAAAGGATTGGTAGCGTACTTATTTGCCTGGTGTTCTATGGAGGGAATGGACATTTGGATCTCTTGTCAAAGCCAAGAATCTATGATTCACTGTCCAAATGATGGGGATATGCACTACCCTGCTGGTCCAGCAGGTGAGAGAAACTATATCTCCAACACAGAGGTCTTAAAGGTACCTCTAGGTATAATGCATAAGGGATTTTCTGCTAGAGAAGTTGGTGTACCATGATTTCCTGTGGTGTATATAGGAATATTATAGTATTGTTACTTCCTGACTGAGGGAAATTGCAAAAATAAAATGAACATGTTTAGTTGTATATCTAGGTTTGTTGTCTTTGCTAATGCTGATGAGGGTGATGATGTAAATATCAATCATTCATTTTTGGACTGAAGCTCCGCTTGTCAGTTGTGAAGTGCAAGCTGTAAGTTCACAGGCATTGTAACTCAATATTCATAATATCTCCATATGAAAATTGCAAACCAACGATGGCTATGGCTACCAACCATCAATGCAGGAAGTATTATACAGAAAGAAGAAGTTCAATAGTACAAATCTTGGCATACTCTTCCTAAATATACAAATAGCAAAATTGAACCAAGATGGCAACTACCTTGTATTTTTCACGTAAAATTGTACTTGATTTATATGCTGTTTTTTTTTACCAATTTTCAGCAGCCACTCTCCAAATCTGTTTGTATTCTGGTTCATGTCACAACAGATATGTGGTTGAGTGAGTATGGCCAGGATCAGTGTACATCTTTCACTACTCACTGAGTCCAAAAAAGGGACAAGCTACAGGATCTCACTTGTCACCAGGGCCATAGCTAGGGCTGTGCGATATGGGCGACCGCCCAGGGCACAGCATTAAAGGGAGGCGCAGTTTATGGATATTTTAGGTTCATTCGGTTAAAATTGAGGGCTAGGGGCTGGCATTTTTCTTTCTCATCCCAGGTGCTAAAAGTTATGGCTCTACCTGTCACCAACAATGTCAAGGAAGATCTTTTAAGGAAAGAAGATCCATTTCAATAAATCATATTGTGTAAAATATGTTCTTACCATGTTACAAAGACAAAAAAATGTGCCACTACATCAACTCAAATCTGATCTTCAATCTAAATGTTCTTATACTGGGGCTATGCTGTAAAGACTGCATTAGCAAAGGAAAGCCATCAATGTCACATCCAAAATTTGTGAGAAATTTATGTTTGCACCCAAGACAATAGAAAATGATGGAGGACATTTATAAACTAACACACATCTTTGATGAGGCATCCAAGATTGTTATCAAGGATGATTGTGGCTTTAGTGACATTTTACCCATTCTTTTTTTGCTAGAGTTAAGTTTATACAGCAGTATAATGAGCTGCTGCTCTATGCGAATCAACAATCAAACTGCAATGATTGGTCAGATATGTTTTGATAATAAGAGTTAAGTGAAAATTGATAAGGATAAATCACAGATAGATAATGATGTTGTATGTGAGAAAGAAATAGCAGCCATGACACACATTTACGCTAATATGCCTTTAAGCGCACAAGCATGTAGAAATGATCAAGAAAAAGGCAATTATTTAATCAGAACTTTTTGTTGGATCCAAGTTATAAGCATTAAATTAGAACATGTTATGCCACATCAGAAAGGGAGTCTGTGATTTTGCATTATCCTGAGACATACAAAGTTTTGAAGAAAGACAAGAAAGGGAAATGTGTCAGAGGAAAAAATGCATCTGCGTAATCACAACAACGTTACGATAATGAACATAATAATGACAGTCACCATGCTGTAAACAGCTGTCTCCCAGGGAAAAAGAAAATCTGTCAACACCAATGCGAAAAAACCTTTATTGATGGGAATTATGTAGAATCTGGCAAGCCACCTAATCCTGCAAGTTATGGTCAGAAAATGGTAGAAGCAGACATAAATTGCTCTATAGTACTTTTACCTAATTGCTATCCTTTCAAATCCTGACAGAAGAAGCTTCATCACTGGCTACAATTATTGAAATTTGCCTTAGAAAATCTGTCCTGTCTAGTGTATTATCTGAATGTGTATTCAGTGATCCTGGTAAAATAGTCACAGAAAGTGCAGTCAAATGTCACCTAAAAATGTGGAATATATTAAATTAATAAAAATGAATTAAAAATATATCGTTCAGAAATTCACACTCCAGCACAAAGTTTTAAAGAAAAAGTGCAAGTATATTTTGAAAAGATTTCCTGTGCAAAAAAATTGATGTGTGGCCCCTGATTTTTTACTCTACTACTTTCTGCTTGCATCTAAGGTGTGTCCTTCGGGGGTGGCAGGTGCTTTTAGAAAGTTTTAACTAGTTAATTTTCTTCCCCTATATACAAATGTTATTTTCAGTTTGAGATGCTAACAAAAGTTATCAAATTTGGAAAAGATGTAAAGAGTGCAGAACCATGATTGTTTATTTAATCCAGGAGACCATAAACTATATATATGTATATATTTTAAGTTGGTTTATGGATTTCAATGAGGCTTACTTGGTGAGCGCATAGAAGCACATACAAACTATTTGCTGAAACAGAGACATTTCTTTTATTTAGTGATATATTTGTGTTTCAAATCTTCTCTTCTGAGTTCAAGCAATTTTAACCCTTGGTAACTGTAGAACATACTCATGTATATGTATTCATTTTTGTTTTTATTTGTTTTCCCTTTTTAGATAGTGTCAGATTTATATGTTTTTGTTTATAAATATTAAACCTGTGACATGGATTATTTATCAGACATGCCTTAATTTTAGGAAGTAATTTCTTGAAGACCCTAGAAGTTGTATCACCAAATTTTTATGTATTTGGAACAAAATAAATTGTAAACTAAACTATAAATGTCATAAAACACTAATATCTAGTACATTTTTTTCAAACCTTCAGAAACCATATTACAAACCTTGTAACCCCTAATTAATTTTAAAAACCATCCCAAATCAAACATTAAGCCATAAACCATAAAAAGAACACTCACACCCCGCCCCAAATTAGTGACATAACTCTAAAAACAGAGACCGTTGACTGCTGTTGTCATGAACAAATTAGGACTATGGACCTCCAGTATTGGAGCCTAAAGTTTCATGTGTCCTAATGAATTCATTCAGAACACTTTGCTGCTTTGACTAACATTCTATAGCCTGGAATCATTCAGGATAAGTAAAGTGCATGAGTTCTGTCTGAATGTGTAGCAGCATAGTTAGATCTTGCTCCCCAAATACACTCTTTTATAATAGACACAGCAAACAAGCAGCCACAGGTATATTAGACAATCTGCTATGTTGCTAGAAGGGGATGGAAAATTACTGTGATTACCATTTGCAATTGCTTCCTAGTGCCTGGGAGTTGGTTGGCGCAGAAGCCACCATTTACACAGCTTTGGCAGAAGTTATCACAGCAGGTTGTGTACATTTGTATCTGGCCCTGATGCCCTCTTCAGTGGCTCCTTCCCTTCTGCTATGGGCTTCCCTGCTCCTGGCACCACCAGCATGCACAGTGGGGACTTTCCCATTGAAGGCACGAACCTCTTGAGGTATTGCTGAGAGGCAAAGTGCCAACATGCCCAGTCACTGCTCAGATAGCAAGTAACAGTCATTACATAATTTATGGAGCCTTCTCTTGGCAGTGTGAACAACCAGAAACAATCATGAACAGAACTCTGGGCTATCCACGTCTGTATAATATGCTTTAAGCATTGGAGCCTAAATATTCAGGCTCATTTGGGACACATTGACATGAAACCTAGGAAGGAGACAAAGTTTTCAATCAGACTGCTGCAGTATCTGTGTGTACCTGGGCACTACTACTAACATCCAGTGATACAGTGGCAGTGGAAATAGCAAGAGCATGCAAAATCAGGCAAGTGCTGCTAGTGCTGTGTTTGTCAGATATCTAGACATGGGATCGCCATGTGAATTGATTCATCATCACAGGATGGGTGGTGAAGTCTCCTGACTGTTGCAAAAAGTTCACGGTACTCTCTGCCTTAACTATTGTCATCAAAAACAGAACTACAAGCAGGGCATGTAAAGGTAACATTGTCTACTAGAACATGAATAGCAAGAATCCATTGTTTACAAAGGTGTCAAATTATTATAGCTATAAGAGAAATGGTTACCGATAGTAAAACCAATGTGCAGAAGTTAAATAGTATTTATTTCTGTAGCAGATCGTCACAAGAGAAGAAGAAGAAATCTAAAATTCATATTGTAGTTTGTAGTGAAATTAGACTTTAAATTAATTTTTATCCAATCAAGACCTTAGTATTTCTTTGAAAGTGAAGTTAAGAAGGTATACACTTTGTATAGCTAATCAGGATATTCTTAATATTTAGTGATCTTTCCATACAATATATATTTATTCTACAATACAAAACACTAAAAATAATGTATTATACAGTAGCACAACACGTATTAAACCAGATAAATGGATATACCAATACAACTGCAGGATTTCAATGTTTATAGTATATAATAGGAGTCCTCTATCAGTCTGCAGATTTTTAAATAGTTCACTCCAAGATCCCAGTAGTTAGTGTGTTCTCCTGGAATTCACCACTTTTGACCACTATAGTAAAGTGTGTAAGAATAAATGTCTTTTTTCTGTGGCCTTTGGAATTCACAATTCACCTTATATTAGCTCAGATATTTTTATGTGTTGTGTGACAGAAGCACTTGGAAAGTAGTAAATGCCAGTTGTTTAAGTTCTGAATTTCTGTCATTTGTGTTTTAAAAACCCCATGGAGATTGTTTGTGTGAGTGAAAAAGCTTTGCAAAGAGTGTGTTCGGCTGTAGGAATTGCCGGTATATGGGTCCCTGGGGTACAAATGGAGAGAGAAGGATGGGCTTCATTCATAAGTCCCATTTCAGGTTTTCCAACCAGCTAGCTAGTAATCATGAGGTGCTGTTAAAAGGCTGCTAGGCAGTTCATTCAGTCTCTCAATACTTGGGGAGGAGGTCAGATGGCTCCTGGGAGATACTGCATTTTGTGATCTGTATATTTTGCTGTTTTGTAGGTGTGTGGGACACTAGGACCCTCACTTCAGTGAGGGAGTTCCTATGTGTTAAGCTAGAAACCAAACAGGCTAAGACTTTTGTTTATGTTTTGTTTATTTTCATGCTAATGAATAAAACTAGATGAGGCTATTTAAACCAAAGCACTAGACTGGTGTGACATATTTGGCTGATTGCGTATAATGTGCAGCCGTCTACCCCAGGAGACGATACCCCTAACCCGATCTTATCTCAGTTGTTATAGTTTAAGGTTATATCAAATATATACATTTTTATTTATACATGCTTTTCAAATTAAAACAAAATATGTTGTATAAACCATTTATTCTCCATTTAGGAAATGGAAGCACAAGAGCAAAGAGACTATACCACCAACTACCAGTTCAACATATAATGTTGAATATCAGGTAAAACTACACATTTCAATGCTTCTACATATACCGATGAAATCACAGCTATATTTTAACTTTTTACAGTAAATTAAGCATATTTATATTCTTATTACTCAAGTATTAATTGTGCTTGATTTCAGATATATACTGACGTAGTTTTTTTTTAAAATATATGTATTGTATTAACAGTGACATATTGAATGTTGAGAATTTATTAGGGTCTTTAACCCTAGTCTCAAATTATTTCTGCTTGATTTGTAATCATGGTTATCCCATCAGCATCAACAGACAGACCACTTTGCACAATACATTTTGCTTCAATTTAGGAAAATGATTAAAGCCCCTGAATATCTTTTCATAACCTTTAATGTATGTCAATGTTGCTACTACTTGCTGTGGAGAAATGTCACAGACATTGTCCCAATATGCAAAAAAATGCAATTTTGAGCTACAGTGGCAAGGTGACTGATTTTGGTCCATAAAATGTTGCTTTTGTTATTAGTAAATAAAATTTCATAAGTTGTGTATTTTACTCTGACAAGTCTTATTTTGTTTATTTCAGCCTAGAAGCGGCACAATGTATGGAGAGCACATTTATGCCAACTTAAGTGAACTTAAGTCATAAGAAGATGGACATGGTCAACAAATTGTTGTATAGTTGGATTTGCAGCTATTCTAAGTTGTCTTGCCTCAATATATTCAAAAGCTCAGTTTATCTTAAATTACTTTAATTTAATAGATCTTTAGAAAACACATCTTAGCATTATGGATATAAACATCTGGAATATCAATTGGTGTTTGCCAAATTGTGGCTATGTGATTTCTTTGCCTGTGATCCACTGCCAGTTACTTGCATACATATCTAAAGTGTAACTTTGGTCAGGTGTTTTTCTGCTACTGTCATTTGATGTATTTGACTCTAACAACTAGTTGTGGCTGAGATTCTGCCTTTTAAAGGCCTGATTAAATGCCTGGAGCTGAAATAAGTGTGTAGTTTTTTTTTTATTTATTATTTTGTGCTGCAGACGATTTTGAATCATTTTCTAGTATACCTGAAAGACTTAGTAAAAAGGACATATGACTAGAGGGTGCTATACTATTGTAACAAAGATTAAGCCACCTCGTATCCCCTTTCGTGAGCATAACAGCTGTGCTTGTTACCATATTTGTATATATTGCCATGTGGGGCATATGTTTTAAATGTTTCACCATCTAATTGTAGCATAAAGGAGCTACAGTCACCTGGGCAAAACTATAGTCACCTCATACAAAGCCAACCAGCGACTTGAAATATAAGCACTGGCTACTTCCACTTCCGTTCGGAGCATGACTTTACCCTAAACACCACTAAGGGTTAAACTGGGAGGCAATTCTTTATCCAAATGATTATATGCTTTTGCCTGGTATAGGGTGTCCACTGTTGTACACTTATCTGAAGACTGTACAGAGCAGGCTACAACAGGGAGTTACAGTGTGAGTGACAAGATAAGCTTAGGTTCGAGCCCAGAAGGTGAGGGGTGTACCAATCAATTTGAAGATAGTAATCTAACATCCTCACTGTACCCAGACCAAGCCATTGTGGGAACTGAGCTGGGCATAAAAGACATCAGTGAGTTGATATGGACAGTTCTGACTGGGAGTTATGGCATTTTTTTGGACTGATCAAGAGATGCCTGTGAAATCCTCTTGAGATGCCGCGGCCGAAAGACTCCATTGACCTTGTGTTGGTGTGTGCCTGAAAAAAGCAGGGTGCCAGTGAGCTTGACTGTCAGAGAAGGTAGAAAAGAATCGGACCACACAGCTATATTCATAGCCTGGAGATGTGTAAATGTAACATAGCTGGGGCTGTAGCACTTCCTCTGTAAGGTTTATATATTGGCATGTGTTCAGTGTTCTGACATTAATTTGTAAAAAGTGTTATAGTGAAATATTTAATAAAGTTGTCACATTTGCAAATACTCGTCTAGATGTTGATTTGTGCACCTGGGCAATAGTACTGGGCACGACATTGAGGAGGGCTGAATTACCCCAGTAGGTGTCAGGCACTCATAAGTGTCATAATTGGTTAGCTCTAGGGCAGTGGTTCCCAAACTTTCTCAGCTCGAGGCACCCTTAGGGTCACCATAATTTTTCCAAGGTACCCCTAAGCAAAAATAATTACCGGGTAGTCCCGTTTTTTAAGTAGTTGGGTCAAAATGACGTAAGATGTATTTAGATCCCTTCACCATCACATTGTGCCCCTTTATCATATCACTCTGTATCCCCTTCGCCATCTCACACCCTGTGTCGCCCTCTTCGCCATCTCACACCCTGTGTCCCCCTCTTCGCCATCTCACACCCTGTGTCCCCCTCTTCGCCATCTCACACCCTGTGTCCCCCTCTTCGCCATCTCAAACCCTGTGTCCCCCTCTTCGCCATCTCACACCGTGTCCCCCTCTTCGCCATCTCACACCCTGTGTCCCCCTCTTCGCATCTCACACTCTGACCCCCCTTCAGCGTCTCTCTCTGTCCCCCTCCTTCAGTGTCTCTCTGTCCCCCTCCTTCAGCGTCTCTCTGTCCCCCTCCTTCAGTGTCTCTCTCTGTCCCCCTCCTTCAGTGTCTCTCTCTCCCCCTCCTTCAGTGTCTATCTCTCCCCTTCAGCCTCTCTCTGTCCCCCATCAGCCCCTCTGTGTCCCCCTTCAGTGTCTCTCTGCCCCCTTCAGCCTCTCTCTGCCTTTTCAGCCTCTCTGTGTCCCCCTTCGTCCTCTCTGTGTCCACCTTCAGCCTCTTTGTGTCCCCCATCAGCCTCTCTGTGTCCCCCATCAGCGTCTCTCTGTCCCCTTCAGCCTCTCTCTGTCCCCTTCAGCCTCTCTCTGTCCCCTTCAGCATCTCTCTGTCCCCTTCAGCCTGTCTGTTTCCCCCTTCAGTGCCTCTGTCCCCTTCAGCCTGTCTGTGTCTCCCTTCAGTGTCTTTCTGTCCCCTTCAGTGTCTCTCCGTGCCCCCCTTCAGTGCCTTTCTGTCCCCTTCAGCCTGTCTGTGTCCCCCATCAGCCTCTCTGTGTCCCCCTTCAGTGTCTCTCTGCCCCCTTCAGCCTCTCTCTGCCTTTTCAGCCTCTCTGTGTCCCCCTTCCTCCTCTCTGTGTCCCCCTTCAGCCTCTCTGTGTCCCCATCAGCCTCTGTGTCCCCCTTCAGTGTCTCTCTGTCTCCTTCAGTGTCTCTCTGTCCCCTTCAGTGTCTCTCTGTCCCCTTCAGCCTCTCTCTGTCCCCTTCAGCCTCTCTCTGTCCCCTTCAGCGTCTCTCTGTCCCCTTCAGCGTCTCTCTGTCCCCTTCAGCGTCTATCTGTCCCCTTCAGCCTCTCTGTTTCCCCCTTCAGTGCCTCTGTCCCCTTCAGCCTGTCTGTGTCTCCCTACAGTGTCTTTCTGTCCCCTTCAGTGTCTCTCAGTGCCCCCCTTCAGTGCCTCTCTGTCCCCTTCAGCCTGTCTGTGTCTCCCTTCAGCGTCTCTCTGTCCCCTTCAGCGCCTCTCTGTCCCCTTCAGCCTGTCTGTGCCACCCTTCAGTGTCTCTCTGTCCCCTTCAGCATCTCTCTGCCCCCTTCAGCATCTCTCTGTCCCCTTCAGCGTCTCTCTGTCCCCTTCAGCCTCTCTCTGTCCCCTTTAGCGTGTCTCTCAGTGCCCCCTTCACTTACCTTCTTTCCTGATGTCTTCTCTGCTGCAGCTCCTCACTGAGGCTGCCGGACATGATGACGTCACGCCCGGCAGTCAGTGAGGAGGAGGATCCAGCGCTGGATGATGGGTAAGTTTTTTTTTTTTTTTTCTATTTTCTTTTTTTTTCTAGGGCGATCACGGCACCCCTGTGACAGCGCCGCGGCATCCCAGGGAGCCGCGGCGCACAGTTTGGGAACCGCCGCTCTAGGGCATAAATTGACATGGGGAGAAAGGCCATTATTTAAACCTGTTTTTGAGCTTGAAAGTAGTTTTGTGCAAATGTTGTACTTTGCTTAGTTTGGCACTAATATAAAACAACATGTATTTAGCTGAGTGTAAGTGGTACTATATTCTGTATATCCTGTTTTTAATCTATATAGACATTAGTATAATTTAGTATTTTTTATATCGAACAATCCTATTATTTGCTATATGCATGATATATTTATTTATACTTTGTTTTTCTTAGTACTGCTCATAGCAATCTGCTCAATATATTACCAAGATCAGTTACACTCTATTTAGCCCAAATATTTTGCGATAATCATTTTATAGCATCAGTTATCTCCATATAAATTTACTTTGAGAATGTATTAATATGACCAGAAGATGTTTCCACACTCTAGAACAATCGCAGGTAATACAATGTAATTGTAGAAAAGAAGATAAACCAATGTAGACCTCACCCAGAAGTGAAATTGTTCCAGAAAGAAAATGGTACTATTTAATTCTCTACATTACACAGGATGTATAAATTAATAAAACTGGTGGATCCTCAGGCGCTATAACTTACCTCAATCAATCACTATTCATATAAACAATATTAAATCTGCTTTTTAGAGTTCAAAGAGCCAACAACAGATTTTGAGTGTTCTTCTATAAATCGTTTTATATCTTCAAGACATCCAGATCAGGCAACAACCCCATATTAAAAAAAAGTGATATTAACCTCATATGGTGAAGTAAGACTTGTAAGGAGAGATTTTTCTTATTTTTAACATTATGTGTCCAGATCAATCTACTAATGTGCCTACACCAATAATCTTATGGAATGCAGATATCCACTAGTCTTCCTTACACCCCTTGTGCATATGCTTACATCAGCCGTCTGCTGGAAACAGCTCTGAAATATGATCTTTAGTGGTACAACTCCTCACGTCTTCTATGTGCCTCTCTTGTATATATGTCCCATCCAGAGGCCAAAATAAAAATAAAAAACAAATCACTACCTAGATAAGTGTCTGAAAATGACTTTAACTTTATTAAATATGTCACTGTAACACTTTTATCAAATTAATGTCAGCACCTGAGGATCCACCAGTTTTATGTATTTGTATTTGTATTTTTTTTTAGCAAATTGTAGCTCATTTGGTGTGATAAGGCTGCTGTTTCTGATAATTGGAATGCTCTAGGATGTGTTTTTTTTATTATACAGGATGTGTGACTCATTGGAGAGGGAGAGCAGAGGCAGTAATAAAATGTGATTTTAGAAAACAAAATACATCAATGTAGGCTGCAATTAGAATTGAAATGGTGTGGGGAAGAAAATGGTCCTATTTCAGTGTTATACAACATGTGTGATATGGAGAGGAATAGCAGTGGCAGTATTAAAAGGTAATTTTAGAAAAAATTATACACCAAGGTGGGTAACAGCCCACAATGTAAAATAGAGCAATATGGAACTGTCCTTGGGCCCTCCCACCCACCCTTATGTTGTATACTAAAAAGGACATGCATAGTTTAACAAACCAAGCCATTCTGCAACAGGGAATGACACGTTTATGGCTGAAGTGCTTGTTTTGTTTGGGCCCACACAAAAGAAAACATTTTGAATGTTGCTTGTTGAACTGTAGAATATATATGGATTTTAACAATATGCTCTTTTTTCAGAGTACACACAGGGACATGGGCAGCTCAAGTATACCATAGTTACTTTGTACAAGGGGCCCCAAATTGACTTTTTTTTACCTCCCAGAATTCAAAGGAATTGTCTGAGATGCTAATTTGTACATTATCATTAAAGTAGTCCTCCACCATTCTACTAATACAATGTGTATCCAATTGAGATGTGGTAGAGGTGTAAATATATTTGGACATTTCTTTTATGCTTGACCAGATGTCATAATAATATTGTACATATTTGGCATGTTCATCATCAGTGTGATCATGCAAGTATGCCCAGAAAATGGTTAGGCACTCTTTTTCTATCATGGCATATGCCATCTCTGAGGCCAACAGAGTCCTAATGGCAAGTATACTCTGACCAGAGCATCACCTCTTAAGTCAGTCTTTCCCAAATGACACATCTCTGGACTCTCGGAGCTCCTTTTTATCTCCCAACCTGGGTGACCATGGGAACTGACAGCCTCCCCACCCATCCTGTCCTGAGGCATCTTCTTATAGGATAAAACTGGCCAAAACTTCCTACCTCCTCGATGTTATATGGGCCAGTTATCCTCTCCCCTCCCTTACGCTGTTAGGGCTCCTGGAAGTTTTATGAGGAACAAGGTAGGACAATGGGACCACTGGGATTGAATCAATTGGCCAGTAATGGGGTTTTCAAATGATCACCACCAGGTGTGCTGAATATTAACCCATGAAGTGGTTTCTACTGTCTGTGGGTAGAAGACCTCACAGATACTTCTGGTCAATTAAGTTTACATTGCCATGTTGTTGTGAGTCATCCACCTCATGCAAATTAAACATAACGAGTCCTATAACCCATGGTGCAGTCAGAGTTCACACAGAGTTTGCCCTTTCTTTCACTGTCCTCCTACATGACTTTTTTTATTATTGGAGATTGAAAAAGTACTTCTACTTCCTATATTAGTACTGGGATGCTTCTGATCTGTAGACTGATCCATGATTGACAACAGGAGAAAATTTACCTAAAGTTAAAACTATTTGTAACTGTCACAACAGCAATAAGGTAAGGACAATAGGGACTGTTACCTTGCAATTCAGACACTATCTTCCATAATATCATTCCAAATAATAGAATTGGTAATTAAAAAATGCTTTGTTTTCTTGGAAATTGTGCTGTTAAATACTGAACAACCTCCAGGAAAACAAAGCTTTTTAATGCTAGTACAGATATGATACTGCCCCTCACACTATAGCCATCACACTCAAACACTTGGATTTTAAGTCCATTTTTGTCCACACCTAATTAATTTACCAATATACTAGTATTGCTAAAACTAGTCACTGATTGTCCACTCTTCACACTCTAATAACCACTTTAGCACAAAATTCCAGCAGACTGTGATCTGTATATAAACTGTGAGCTTTTCCAGTACACCCTGATTAACTTTTTGACTTTATTTTTACACTGAAATTTAAAATTCATCTTGGACATGCCCTACCCCAACAATACATCTGTCCCCACATTTTAAATTTAGCAAAAAATTGGAGTAACTTTTCAGCTTGGCAAAACCACGTTGCATTGAAGGGGGAACCTTCAATGCAACGTGGTTTTGCCAAGGTGCAAAGTTACTCCAATTTTTTGCTTTGATCTCCTTGATGACTCAGGCCCTTTATGAGCACACATATCCAGCAATGGACAGCCCTCCATGCTATCAATTGTAAAGGGGCAGCTGAGAACAGGAGGGATGGATATATAGAGAAAATCTCAATTCAAAATACGCAAGATTGATGTTTTCCCAGAAATTACCTTGTGTCTTGTTTTCAGATATGAATTTGGCGTTTGAAACTGATTCATGGCTCGATTCCACTTAATGTCCCAAAATTTGGTTCTGTTGGATTTCTCAGAATCTGAAACTCTCTCTAATTGTAACAGAGGATACAGTCTGCTCAGATTTATTCTGCCTACACAGAGCCATATAGTTACAAAACTCTCAAGAAAACAGGTAAGTTCTGGTGAGAATTTGTAGATTTTAGCAATATCTTTTCCTTCTTAGTCTGAAACAATGTTAAGGGTCTCTGAAGTTAATTCTATAGACTGTTATCTGATTACAAGTTATTATCCTTAAACAAATTCTATTTGCTTTTTAAAAAAAAAAGGGAAATACATTATATTACTGCTGTCTTGTTAAATTTAAAACAATTGTTGCATGCATCAAAAATATTATTGAAGTTAACCCTTTCACCAAAACCCCTAGTTATTTATATAAAAAATCTGACAATCTCAAATCAAAACTACCTTCAATCCTGTTTAGAGATCAAATTGAAAGTTCAAAATCCATGAACCCCAACTGGCTCAGATAGATGAAGAAAGTTTGTTTCCCATGCTGATACGTCAATGTCTGTAAATATATTAACACATTTAAGTTTAATTTCAATGTGGGCACTTGAAACAATATTAGAAATGTTATTACTTGAAATTTGACATTTGTCGTTTATATGACCAGGGTGTAAATGTCTGAAGCTGAGAGATTTCCGGGAGGTTTGATAAGTGGAGATGTTGCCTACAGCATCCAGTCAGATTCTAGGTTTAAGGATCTTAACTGAAGAAACTTCTTATTTCAGTCTCCTTGACAAAACCATGTTACAATGCAAGGGGTGCAAATTAGCATTCTGTTTTGCACATAAGTTAAATACTGACTATTTTTTCATGTAGCACACAAATACTTGATAGCTTAGTTGTACACTGAAATTTAAAGTTGATATTTGTGTGCTACATGAAAAAACAGTCAGTATTTAGTATAAAACAGAATGCTAATTTGCACCCCTTGCCATGTAACATTGTTTTGTCCAGGAGACTGAAATAAGAAGTTTCTTCAGATAAGATCCTTAATGAATCAGGCCCCTAGTTATCATTTTGTAGAATGTACTAAATAAATGATAGCTAGAATCTGATTGGTTTTTCAAACCCGCAGGAAAACTCTCATCTTGATACATTTAACCCCAGATGTGAATTTAATCTAATGTATGTTTTGAAAACCAACAGATTGCTCAAAGAGTTTAGGAGCACACATGGAACATCAAGAATGGTCTACTCTATACACAAATTACCTAGGAATTTTGTTAAAAATACAACTTTAATGTAGATTGTATGACATTCAAAGGTTCAGAACAAGTAGTACAGGGGATTCGAGGAGGAGACGGGGACCTTATCCTTTCAGAAAGGGAAACATCTTAGATCTATGAACAATTCTTTGACACTGAATGGTCTTAACGAAGGCATAGACATTGTTTTTTTTCTTTTTGGGCTTATGCAAAAAAAATTTTTTTGTGTTATGGTTGCAAACTGCTCTGTGCCACCTTTTAGAAATGTGCCCCACATGTCTGCCTCCTGTTGAGGTTCTTATTTTTAAGTATTATTTCTTGTATAACTCTATAGTTTTTAATTTGTTTTTTTAGTAATTACTATTTATCAAAAGTAGAATAGACTCATTGGTATCCCTTAATATTATGTATTACTGAATAAAGCAATGATTATCACTGCATTTCATCATTTAAGTATATAAAATTAGTTGCTATGTATATATATAGATATATATTTAACCAACTATAGGGCCAGGAGAAAACTTATATAGTGTTTGCCTAAGTAAATATGATTTTGGTATAGTCATTTATTAGGGATTACTATATACTTAATGTTATATCTCAAAACTCCAAATGGGAGGGGAACCCCACTTTGTAGGTTTCACTATTATAGTGGGAGCGACCCAGCATGTCATAGTCTGGTTTTGGTTGTGGCTTCTGCGCAGGACCACATGCTGTTCATCCTCCTGCATTATCTTTGTCGCTGCAAAGATTAGTGCTCATAATCATCATCATCAGCACAGATCGAAGCACTAGGGGTCAAGCACTGTCAAGTGATACACTTGGAAACAGTAATATTTGGACATGCAGCCTACTCATAATATGCCACATCTCCAGGGGACATGCCACACTTACATGCATGCCCTTCTGTACTTTAGTTGCAAGTGTATGCCCAAAATCTGCCTTTCTTGGCATAATGGTCCAGACTTGCCATTTACGTGAAACCGAAAAGTCCACATAGTTTTACTAAAGCAAAAGTATAATTTTGTGCTTTAAAGATGGTGGTACTAAATGTGGCCCTATATGTGTGTATCTACTGTACATGCAATATTTTATAGTACTGCTCACTGTATATAGTATATGCTTGGTAACATAGGCACCCCATCAAACTTGACATAAAAAGCATTTATGCATCACTGCGATTGTGGCATTAGACCTAAAGGTAGCAAATACATTTTTTTATGCTATATGGCCTTAAACCAGGGGAAGCTCTGTGTGATACGTGTGTCACACCTGAGGATCTGTCTGTACCCCAATGGGTTGTCGATCTGGACTAGTGACTATGTGGACAAAGCTGCGTGGCCTGATAATGTTCCTCTGCATGTAGTGAAAGGACAGGTGCTGATGGTGATTACACTAGCAGAGGAGAGCAAACAGTAATTGGATTGTTGGACCGGACTGGAACCGGAATGCTGGACCGGACTGTAAATGGATTGCTGTAACAGGACTGGAACCGGAATGCTGGAAGTGGATCGCTGTAATCGAAATGCAGTAACTGGAATGGAACCAGAGTGGATGGGAATCGGACTGGAGCCAGAATGCAGACTGCACTGTCAGAGCTGGATAAATAGCAAGACTGTAGCAAGATCGATAACAAGAGTGCCAACTGTTGGGAACCAGGTTGGTGTCTGAAATACAACATTGCACTGGCAACAGGTAAGGGCTCCAGGAAGTCCTTTTATAGTTGTTGTTGATTCCTGATTGGAGATTGCAGTCAGCTGGGCAGAAGCAGCACCCTGAGTTGCTGAGATGGATCAGGTGACTATATCCAAGATGGCAGCTCCCATGAACTGGTTTTGGAGGGAATCTGAAATGGAGGCTGTTATCACCTGATTGGCTGAGAGGAATCATTTGTCCGCATTCCAAGATGGTCACGCCCATACTCTGATTCTAGAGCGATCTCTGAAGTGGAGACAGACTGGACAGCATCTTACAGAGAGGTCTGAAACCGGCAGAGCCTGAGGACCACAGGGACAATTTGGAAAGGCAGCGAAGAGGTAAGTAACAGAAGCTGAGAGCCTGGTGTGTGACAACGTGCATGCACTGTACTTGTACTTCTTGTATTGCACTTTTAAACTTTCCCGGCAGATCTCATAGTGCAGTGAATAAATTAGTGATGTCACAGAGTAGCAATAGATTGACTCTTACATGATGTGCGGCTTGAGTCCTATAGACCAATACTGGTAATATAAGCAAACAGTATTAAGGATTGGCGGATGATATGTTACCGTTACATGATCGATGGTATTACTAAAACGTTGCAATAAGTTAAATTCATGGTACACTGGATATCATGTTGTCACTTACTAAAGTTGTACCTGTTTTAGTTGCTTTATACCATGGACTCTGCTAAATTTCACACTTTCTCGGTAGTTGGACTCACAGTAGCATTTACTAGTTACTTGGGTCCTTAATTCTTAACTTTATATGTGTAACTTGTGAATTTATTTATATTATGCATGTTTTATGTGTAAAATTTTGATTTCTATTTTAAAGCTTAAAATATATAATAATATATTAAAATGTTTTGTAATGTAATGATAAAATAGTTCAATTTAAATCCATAATAATCATACATTTTAACTGACTGCAATTTTCAGACATATCAATGACATTCATGAACATTTCTGAATTTAAAGATTACGGATGATAACTCATATGTCTCTTTTTTCGAAGTAGAAGATGGTTCTTAGATTACTGTTTACTTTTAATGAATTCTGTGTTGGCATCTGGTATTGAAATGAGACAGAATGTGGACAATGTAAAACTCTCTCATTGCATTATTTGGCAAGTACTGATTGCACATACTAAAATCAGCTAATCCAGTGGTCCAGATGTCTTCTTGGCTTTACAAAAATCAAAGCAATAAGAAATTGCTTAGCAGTCTTATTTTGCCCATACAGCTGCATTGTTTTATAAAGATGTTAATGGTGTACAAAATAAATTAAAATGCATGTTTTTTCCATTCTTCTTTATTTGGAAATGTTATCTGTTTCTAAAAATGATGCTGTCTTAACCTATATTAATGGTAAGAATGATTAGTGTAAGTGGCATGAAGGTTAACAGTGTCGAATCTGTGATTTTCACTTACAAATGAGAACACTAGAGAACATTTATGAAAGTTAATTCATAAGAGTCGGATGTTTGTTTTCATTTACTAAACTGTACTAGCAAAAATGTCAGAATACTATAATCTGATTGGTTCTTATTGGCAATCTTTTTTCTTTGAACAAGTTTCCATAGATGTCCTGCATTGTATATTTCAGGATGAGAGCATAAATCTGATATGATGAAATAGAATATTGAGTATTGAATGTCAGGGCCCAAATAAAACATTGCATTGATATATAAAAAAAAATGATTTTCAACTCAGATAAATGTTTGACCAAATGTTTTTAAAAATGAAACAATTAGCCCAGTAGGAGGTAATTAGGTTGAGGAGATCTGCTTAAGATATGGAGATCACAGACATCCATTGTTTAGATCATGTATTCCACTCCCTAATTGACTTCCTTTCAACAGGTAGTGTAAACACAGTGAACCACTAAATGTAAATGACAGAGCCATATGCCTAGGTGAGGTCCTTGTAGACAAAGATAGCATTTGAAGACTGCCTATACAGATATCTAGAAATATGGGCTTTGAAGGAAAATGTCTTCATAGTTCATATTTTGGGAAATCTGAGTGCAACTCCATGCCCAGGAGCAAAATTCACACCAGGGTTGTGAATGACAGGTACTGGTGGTATCCGAGAACAGCTATAATCACATATCTTTGGAAAAGGTATGTCATATTGTCATCATTCCATCGTGTTTGGTATTTAAATGTGCGGGAGATTATGACCGGTTTATTGAAGGGGGAGTTATGTCTCTGGGATATATCTGTGAAGAATTACCCAAAGGTAAAAACTTTGGGAATATTTGTGAGAAAACTATAATGACACCCAGGGGACATCGCTGCCCCCCTATTAGCTTTAACACGCCCCTGTGAATAATGTCCCATTTCATTTTGTTTAAAAAACCTGTGTTGGGAAGGGTCAAGTTGTCAGCTTCTTGGGGATCAATCTAATTGAAGGACTGCCCATCTTTTCTGTTTGTCCCAGGCATATATATTACTATATGTAAGTGATGCTCTGTACTTTCATCCCATTTGTATGTCAAATCTTTATCTAACTGTTTTTTTTTTATTCTCTGTAAACATTGTACTTTTTGTATATTAAATCTGACAATTTAATAGTTCCGTCCTTATTGCTCTAAAACAAATTCATTGCCTGTTTAGAAGAGACAGATTGCTTGGCTGGATTAACTCTTTAGAAACCAGTGTGTGAAGGGTTAACTGTTTAGCTACCAGAGCACAGAGTGTGCACAATTGGACGATTAAGTCATAGGCTTTCTACAGGCCTTATTTGTAGCTGGAGGCAGTTGCTTAGAGCTCTGAAGTGTGCATCTGTGTTAACAAGGGACCAGCGAAATCTGTAGCCTTAGAGGAAGAGGTGAGTGTGAGATTTGGGCTGGAATCCTGTGTGTTCCCTTACAGTAAGCTTCCAAGTCATGAGCGCACAGAGGGCGGTTTGTGACCGAAAAAGGGGTTCAGGAGAGGTTTCCTGACAAAATAGAGGTGATGTATTGTATGACTGTTGGAATATATGATAAGATATCTAATCAGGGAGTAGCTAGAGGGGCTTATCCCTGACAGTATAAATTTGTTTGTTTTAAAAAATTTACGCATTGAAGGTTGAACCGTTGTATAAAAGTTTAACTAAAGTGACACAAATCAAATACAATTCTAATGGTACATTTTAATCAAGTCCAAAAAATGTAGCTCAGTTGTGTCTAAAAAGGACTGAAGGTCACAATGGAATTTTCAACCAAGGCTTTTTTTTTTTCTTTTAAATAATAATTTTATGACTAAAGGTAAGTAATCAGGAAGTTGGGGTAAACAAATATTATTGTGGGTTGTCCAAGGTTCTCAGGTCTTGGTGAAGGAATTGACAAGTTATTCATAAAGGAGGTCATGTATTCCATGCAGTACACATACCATATTCTTTTAATAACTGCAGCATCGGAGGGAGTGGATTGGGACTTCGAGTCTGTCAGTAGCTGGAACTTGGCAGCTGAAATGAACTGGCACTTGAGCTTGGTTTGGTATCTTTACGTTTACAGGAGAGCTAAGGGAAGTAAGTAGAACTTGGGGGTGAGGGTTGATTTGAAGAACGTCACATATTAGATCTTTCAATGCAGACCAGCAGCTCAATAATTTGGGGTAATCAGGTTGGGACAATTTATATGCATTCTCTATAATCTTAAAACAACACATCTGGATGAGATGCTCTCCCAGATTTTGTCCTTGACCTCTCTATCCAAATATTCCCCGATATTCGAAACAAGTCCATGGGGGTCTCCAGTTGGGGGCCCAGTTAGAGAAAGCTCAGCATACAATGTGGAGACTAGTCCTTTGGTGGAAGCCTGTCTCAGCCTGTGGTTCAAATGTAGTAAGTGACCATTATGTGTTGGTCCTTCAAATGCATGAAATGTTCTATTCTGTAGGAATTTGTAAAATTGTTTACGCATAATTATGCATAATATACAGCAAGGATTGGAGGTCCACAAATTGGGGAAATAATGTTGAGTGAGTCAGATCATTAAGAAATCTGATGCCACCTACCAACCATGAAGCAGAGAATGAGGAGTCAAGGCCTGAGCTGAACCCATGATTTTAAGGAAGATGTTAAATCACATTAGACACACTGGATGAGCTATGCTGCTTGTTATTACGTTTTAAAGTTTAGGACCCCTATTCCATTACCTTAATAGGCATAGATGAATATGGAGTTTTTGTGTTGAATGAATTGTTAAATTAAAGGTTGGAGCTAGGTTGTATGGGAAGAGCTTGAAAATGTATGAATCTGGATAGGATATTCATCTTGATGTCATTGATGTGCCCAACCCAAGAGTTGTATTGCTAGTTAAGTTTGCATATCTATTTTGATATTGGAAATAAGTTGAGCACTGAGGTATTTTAGTTTTTGTTGTTGCCATTTGAAGGGAAATCGAGATTCCAAGTTTTATTTAATTTGAGGAATGAGGTGGAAGTCCAAGACCTCTGTTTTTTGAGTTTTAACTTTGTACCCACAGAGTGAAACATAGGTCTAAATTTCAGGCAGAAGGGCCAGGAGAATTTAATAGTTGAGTGATTGTGAGAAGAATGCCAATTGTGTAAGGGGCAATTTTGTGTTCAAATTTACACAACTTACCTCTGAAGATGTTACTGTTAGAGTGGAAGCAATTGATTCAAAACCCAGAGGAGAGGGAGAGGTGTCAGACTTGCCTTGGGACATTAGTTGTTGTTGAATGAGTTAGAGACAATGCTGTTTGCCAGCACTATAGTTGAAACTTTCCAAAGTATTTGGTGCCTCTTTAGCTCAGATACACAAACTTTTTGGTCCTATGGCATTCAGAGATAGAAGAATATGTAGAATGTACTACAGGAAAAGAGAAATCTCTTTGCAAGTATGCCAATATTGTTAAAAGTCACCATGGAGAAAAAAGTGTGTGTACTGCCGTGAAGCAGTGAGCCACCAGAAGGGACATGGCCATCCCATGTAGTGTTGTGGTCATATCACATAGGGAGCCATGCCCTTCCAATGTAACACTTTTGGCCTCCTTCACCAACTGAGGAACACATTCCCCACCTCTATAGTTATATATTCTCCCTGTCTCCCAGTAGCTTCCCAGCAGCCCATTCTCCTCTCTCCTCCCTTTAGCAGCTCATTCCCTCACCTCCCTCAGAGAAGACCATTTCCCCCACCCCTGTACCAGGGCTGATGTAAGGTTTCTAGGCGCACTATAGACCACCACTGATCTTTCTAGGTTGGAAACTCATCCATGTAATAAGGATTGCATACAGTACTCAGGTACATAGACTGGCTGATTGCGACCAGATGAGATGATGAAATAAAGTATTTGAGTAATAATATCACATGGTCTCAAACAGCCAGTCTCAGAATCTGTATGAATAATGTGTCCATTATTAAAGGGATGACATTATTTTATGTAAAGCTCCACATATAAAAAATATTTTATTATATCCAACTTATCTTCCATTATTTCATATATTACCAAATCCAGATGGGCTATTTGATATGCCATAATTGTAAACCTTGTTACTGTATGGATTCTGCAACAGCATTTTCGTCCTCTATTACTAAAGAATCTGTAATGATACTGGTGGTATGATCTGAAGCCCAATAGCCGAGTACATATGCAGCGAGTAGTCAGACGTTTGCGGGTCAGTACTCAAGCGGGTATTCAGACGTTTGTCGGGTCAGTACTCATTATGAGAATATTTTATTTTTCTTTTTTCTTATATTATTGTTTAATTTTTATGTTGATCATTATCCATTATCCTTTTTTCCCTTTCGCTTTTTTTTCTCTTTTATTTTCTCTCTCTCTATATAATCATTGTTTTTTTTTTTTATCAGCAGCTACGTTTCATTCTATTTGTACTAACTGTCTTCAGCTCTCTCGGAGTCAGATGTCAATTGGGGATTTCCAAATGACGCCTCCCTCCCTCCTGGGTGTGCGTCTAGGATATCATGTGTTCCTCGTGGCAATGCCCTGAACATGTCCACCATCAGACAGAGGTTGTATTTGTTCACATTTCCTGGAAGAGGCATCTCTTTCGGAGGTGTGTCTCCAATTATTCTCCCCTCCTTGGTCTGTTGATTAGACAAGTAATGGGACTATTACAACCATCTGCAATGCTGATGTTTAATGTTTGTATTAGATGTTCTCTATATTTGACACTTTACTGAGTCTTAGTTCATCTGATTAATTATAAATAGCGTTACACACAAAACAATAATATGTCCCTCCCCACAGCATGGGCTTAGAACAAATGGATAATTTGTTTTACTGGATGGAAGATATTCACAGATAATGTGCCAATGGTTCCTTCAATTTTTTTCTATGTATTTATTGAATAATAAATAAAGTTAGTCAGAGGGAGAAAAGTTACACACAGCAAGGTAACGGGAGGAAAAACTTAGTGCAAGTTTACATATTTAGTCAGAGAGAGAAATAACAGACAATAAGGTAATGGATAAATAGATTATAGGGAGTGAAGAGTGATAGACAGTAAAGCAACTTAAAAGACAGATTCTAGTATGCCAGGTATTTCAGTCAGAACTAGAAGTGACAGGTAGAAGCATTGTAGGAGGAACATTCTAAGAAAGTGAAAAAGGCTAGAAGAAGGTAATAGTAAGAAAAGAGACACAATCAGAAAGATAAATGACAGACAGGTAATGTGAAGGAGGAATATGAGAGATTCAACATAGAAAGAGAGAGAGAGAGACAGTAAATTAAAAAGTAAAAAGCGAGCAACAGAGAGTATGATTGCAGGTTAGAGTGAAGGTTAGAATCAAGAGACAGCAAGGAACTTGGATGTCAGAAGCGAATTTAGTGACAACAAAAACAAAATATTTCCCAAACAGAGCGCTGTAGGAACAAGCCCATCTGGACCAGGAGACAATGTCCAATAGCATCACTCATTTTGCATGTCTCCTCTTCCAGATAAGTGGTATCACTAACTGACACTACTACACACTACACAAATCTTGGCCAGGTGATATTCCTTAATACTTTCATATCCACATATGTTTTAACAATAGATAATAGGGGAAAGTTGGGAAATGCAAGTTTCAAATAAAATTTTAAACTAAACATTGAGGCTCATTATCCAATTGTTCCCTGCATTTATAATTAGTAAAATGCCATATATTTTTTATATATATAGAAAATAGTACTGCATCTTATTTATTGCTTTAGGTTTTAACCAATTTATTACCTACTCAAAATAACTTATCAACAATTTAATTGTTCCTGCTATGAAGAGAGTTCAGAGATTTCTCAATGGTGTATTAAAATGAACCATTATACACTGTAGTAGAGTTTCATGTCAAACTAATGTGGTAAGGATTGCAGAGTGAAGACTATTGAATCATATGGTTTATTGTTCATATTGCTTGTCTTTAATTATTCTCAGTTCCTCAGTATACCCCCTTTTTTTTAAATATCTCCCTATTTAGAGATGTACAGATCACCACATGTATATTTAATAATTAGTGTCAATTTCTTGCTGATGCTTGATTGGACACAGGGCCTTTAAAAGGCTTCCATGTTTCGCATAGGGCCTGATTCATTAAGGTATGCAGAATGAACATATTGAGCCTGATTCATTAAGGAAAGTTAGGCAAAAAAAAAAGTATGTTTGTTTTTGAGCATTATTTTAAAAATGCACATAAAACGGCCATGCACACTTCTGTACTCAACTACAAAAGATCTGAAGAAACATCTATTGTTGAATTTGGGTCTAGGTACGCTCTACTTATATGGCACTTGCCATATACAGACAGACATAACACACTGGTGGAATACGTTCAGTACATATATGGAAATCCCAGCAGAACACACAGAAAAAAAGTATTCAGTTATTGACATCTGTTAATAATATAGTCAATAATGAAAAATATGTTTTTTTAAATATTTTTTTTCATTTTTTTTCTGCAATGAAATACTTTTATCATGATGTAATTAATGTCCACTTTACATAAAATGCATTTTTTACAGCTACTCTTTATTGCAAATACATGTTCTAGCAAGTAATGCAACTGTCATCACTTGCACTTGTACCTGACGTGTAGCTAGTGCAAGTGGATACCACTGAAAAACACATACCTCTGAGATGCCCAAAACTTGAATTGGATGCTGCTGCTAGTGTTCAACCTTGCATGCCCTTACTTTACATTGACTATGTGCATGCGCCTCTTCCCCTCCCTGTTCTACCCATGAAATCGTAGGCTCTTGTAATGGTCCCTTGCACTGAATTGCATACAGAAAAAAACTGGCAAATAATTAGTTTCTGGGCACAATTCAAAATTAAGGCAAAGTAGGACACCTATCGTTATTTACATTCTTTAATAAACTAGGCACATAAGGTATTTTTAAGTTTTGTGCCCTTTCCTGCTTGCAGATGTTGAGAGAAATAATTCTCATGATACCATGGACTCTGCAATGGACATGATCTCCTAAGGATTTTGTTTGCCTTTTATTTGATATGCAGTAATGTGAATTGCACTGTAAGTGTGATCATGCAATTGTTTATGTAAAGCGTTACTATATTTTATTCAAGCAGCTCATTCACTTATGCATACAGCTGCATTGTTTTATAAATATGGCATTTTCTTCATTTTTCTTTATTTGCATATGTTACCCTTGTGAAAAAATGTTGTCCTGGGCTGAAATAACAGTGGGCATGATGGCTAGTGCTAGTGGTTTGAAGGGTAACAGTGTATTTTAAATTTGTGGTTTTCACTTAAAACTTACTGTCAGATCACTAGAGAGCTTTTCTGAAAACTGAGTCATAGATAAATGGTGGTGTTACTTTCATGTACTAAACTGTGCTAGCAAGAATGCCAGAATGTTACAATCTGGTTGTTTTTAGCAACACAATCTATTGTATTATCTTATAGATTTGTTTACTGTAGTTGCCAGAGAATTGTTTGAACAAATGAAGTCTACAATTTTGGATTGAAAAATCCTATGAATTTTATGCATGCTTGTCTTCTCTTCCGGAATCCCTGGGAGGCTCCCAAATTTTGGAGAGTCCTCCCAGAGTCTCAGAAAAGCAGACATCCTCCCAGATCCCAGTGTATGTAGAGCTTAATGACACACTTTGTGCCATCAGTCCCCGTCCACCGCTGTGCAATCCTGTGAATCTTGGCATTACATAGCGAACGTGTTACCACAACCCCTCCCACACTTGTCACCTGACCTCCTCTCCAGGATCTCCCGGAGGAAGGTAATAAAATTTGGAAAATATGATTTTATGAATAAATACAATTCTCTAAAGAACCATAAGCTGTCCACTTTTCTGTTGACACAGAAAGTGCTTGATGCAAATTGCAGAATGAGAAAGATAATTACATCTCCCTCATTTCTTTTATCTCTGATGCTGAATTTAGAGGAGGAAGTCCCCTTAGTTACATTTGGTGGGGGAAGAATTCAACCTATTTTGCCCCTTTTGCAGTTGAAATAGAACTAGATAATATTGTTTTTAGCCAGGATCCAAGTAGTTTCTTACAAACTATTATAGTGCTAAACATATTTTGTATTATTCATATTAATCAAGCTCAATTAGGTTATATAAAGGGGTAAGTAGCCAAAATCCAGACCTACAGTCTTGCTATACACATCAACACCCTTTTGCTTTTCTGGATGGTATGGTGTACATATTGATTTTGTAAAAAGAACTAAATATATCCCAGTGATTGGTAAATACTCCATTCACATGCATGCTCTCAAATAACATTTTATTCAAATTTCTTTAAGAATTTATTTTGCAGAACCACCCAAAATTTACAAAGGGTTTCATTTTGTCCAGAGTCACCCATAAGAATTATGGGCTCCTGAAAATTTTTGATCCTCTGCTTTATTTAAGGGCAGCGGCAAATGCAAGGTTTTTTTAATAGGGGGGGGAAGTGGGGGTTCGAAATGATTGATTTTTTTTTAACAAAGCAAGGGGGGAAGGGCTCCCTAACTGTGCAATTGTTTATCAGTGTGACTTATGTGAAACTCTGGCCATATAGTCAGGGGCTGCTTTCACTATACCCTCACTTTGACAGTTTTAATGTTTACCTTTAGCACCTATCCTTAAAACTACTAGATGACTCGCCAGCGGCAAGATTTAGGAAATCCTTAATTAACTACAACACTGTTATTATCTTTTCTATATTACATGTGAACTCATTTTTATCATCAGTGACACTACAGTACAAATTGCAAAATTAATTTTGGATTCCTAACAGCCAGTGTAACAGGTGACACCTCCAGCACCAGGGGGTAAATGTATTAATGTCCGGATTCTTCAACTCCGGCGTGTTCAGCGTCTTCGGTGATTAAATTTAAAGCGGCGCTGCATTGTAAAGGGAAGTTTCCCTTTACAATGCAGCGCCGCTTTAAATTTAAACGCCGAAGACGCTGAACACGCCGGAGTTGAAGAATCCGGACATTAATACATCTATCCCCAGGTGTCTGTTGACTCATGTACAGTGAGTCGGGTAAGTGATGGCATGAAAGAGTTCAGAAAGAAGCATTCGTTCACTCTCGCTTTCCTCAGAGTCACAACGCTAGGCACTGTTGTACTGCATGGGAGACCACAGAACTACAATCAGCATGTTGTGTTGACCATGGGAACCTGTGAGTGGGTCAAGGGAGAACAGAACACAAATTATTGCTTCCTCTACTATAATAGGGCACCCACCCTGGTGGCATTGTTATTAGCATTGCCGTTGGTATATGGGCACAATGAAGACAGACAAGAAATGTCTGACAACACTGCATGTGACATATTCAACTTGTTCCATTTATGCTTTCTTTATAATAAATAAAAATAGATTGAAGTCAGTTTAAACATGGTAATTCTTCCTGGAGATGGACTTAACAAATGTGGATTATTCAGCTATTGAAGAATTGACAAACACCTTTAATGTTTATATCAGCACATTGACTCAAGTAAGTAACTACTAGGGAGAGGAAACAAGGTAACTAGCTTAAGAAATATGAAATGAAAGGTGAAAAAGCCCTTTAAGTCAAGATATCTAATTTTTTGCCAATTGAGGGATACATATACTAATATTTCTAAATGGGAAAAGTGGAAATGCTGCCCATAGCAACTAATCAGATTCTAGTTAACATTTTCTAGAATTTACTAGATTCGATATCTATAATCTAATTAGTTGCTATGGGCAAACAACTCCACTATTTCTTTTTAGAAATTTTAGTAAATCTGCCCCCAAGTTTTCTTTTTTTTTTTAACTATTTATTTTGAGAAATAGCAATGATATACAGATAAGAAGCAGCAATTAGTACATTGCAGGAGTAAAAAAAAAACAAAACCAGAAAACAAAACAGAACATGGGTAAATGACAATGTAACAGAAAATATTTGAGTAGCAGATATCAAAGACAACTTCAAAAAGCCATTGAGCAAACAAGTAAGTATACAATTGTTACCCAGAATACTCAAGAATCTATAACATTTTATAATCGTATAGTGTGTGTGGAGGGGGGCGCACTGGTCGTCACTGAAAAAAAAGAAAACATTCTTCCTTCTATCCTCTTTTACCCAAGTTTTCTTTTAAAACCAAAAGATCTACTACTTCTAGTTCACCAAAATGAAATACAGATTCAGCATGTTTGCAGTGCCATTTATTGAGATGTATGTTGTATGTCAACATTAGTCACTATACAGGCATAATTCTGAACTAATTGCGATGCAGTATGTGTGTTTCATGTGTGTCTGACTGCTCTGACCTCAAGTTATACAGTCACTGCTATAACTAGAAAGGTCCATGTAATATATTGTGTTGAGTATAGTTTAACAGAACAGGTACATGTTTAATGTATACTTACCATTTGCTATAGAAATATGTATACATATACAGATAATAACATTTAAGTGACAGATAGCTGGATCGCCTCCCAGTCCCTACAGGAGTCAATTATTTGCTATCCAAAATACATATTGCAATGTCTGAAAAACTACAGATTCCTGAGGAGATGACTAACATAAGCTACAGTACAGGTGTTTTTTTTTATACATAAATACCATTAAGTTAATTAAAATGATATCTCTGTTTGGACGATGCCTATTTTAAAGTTATAAATCTAAAACTGTTTTATTCTGTAAACACAAGTTCAACTAGTCTACTTTTATTATACATCACCCACAGCTCTCCATCCAGAAGCTCATGGTAGGAAATTTAGATAAATATACTGACACCTGCTCATAGTGAAACTGCAGCTAACAGACCTCCTTCCTCCCATCTGGTAATAGCTGACATTCTGACTTTCTGTAATAGATGGAAGGTTGTATAATGCTTGTTACTGTTAGACTTCTTTTTAGGCTTCATTTTTCTAAACCACAAAAGCACTCAAGTGAAAGAATAACAAGGTCAGAGTGAAATGGAAAATATATCATATGCCAACATCCCTGTCAGCTGTCAGATGAGAGTGTGTGTCATAAATTTCAGAACAAATTTATGCAAAATGACTTTTAAATACTTATGTCCCTTTATAGTGGCTAAATAAATACCAATGCCATAGTGTAAAAATATAAGGAGGTTAAAAAAATATATTGTGTTGATTATATATTGAAACTTACTATCTACTACTTCATAGTGCCTTGCACAAGATGGTTACAATCGATGCCTCTTTGTTTCCTGCAGGTCTTATTCTATAGTGTATGCACAATCAGGAGAAAGGTTGTGTTAAGCTGTCCATCACAATGTCTCTGATCACCAACTGACCAACCAATCACAGTGTGATAAGCTAATTATTTTATTCAGCAGGTGGTGAGAAAGGAGATATATTTTATCCTTACAAATGTGTTTACCTGTATTCCTCTCTTGCTACTTTCAATGTTTTACTCAAGTTTCTGGAACATGCTCTGCTTGCAGTCAGTTGAGGTTGAATGCTTCTAAAGTCAGATTCTGTTGTGCATCATGGTGTACATGTACCAGCATGTCATAAATGCAATAAATTCATTTCATAGAAAGAGGTGACACACCTTTATGAAAGAATGCTGTATTTTTATTTTACAAAAAGACTGTAAAATTAGAGCAGCATGTACAATTGTCACCAGTTGAATCCCGTTTTGTTCATTTAAAAGAGTTGGTCTACCGCCTTGGCTGACATAGTCAATCACATTATTTAAAGCCATCAGTTGGGAGAGACTGATGCTGTGAACATCTTGATCACAGAGTGTGTCATATGACTTTATATGAGGCCATCATGTGATGTTCATATTCAGTATTGCTCTCTTCAGCCAAAAAAAAGATGCTGTTTCAGTGTTTCTAGTCATACAAATCATACCCAAGAACAGAGTTATGTATTTACTACATAAAAATATGAATATTTTAGAATAAAACTATTTTTATAAAAATGTGACAGGATTATTGCAAAGGATTGGTATGAGGATAGGGATTCTTCAGATCACTCAGTAACGACACAGAAATACTCCAACATTATTTTATTTTGGAATCAAGGCAGTAAAACAGGAACAATAGGAAGGTAACAAGTCCAGTACATGTTTAAAAGTCCAATATGATCTAAAGACCCAATAGACCAGCAAGGTATTATCCAAGGGTTAGATAACTCTGTTCAGAGTATTATGTCTAGTCTCGATCTTTCCCCAAAATGAGCACACCTCTCTATTAGCACAGGCTCTTTTTAAGCCCCATGGAAACTAACTGCCACCTATGGGTGGACATGTTCAGATTAGTTTAGAGTCCTTACCGACCAAACCCCCCTTACCTCCCCCAGGTGACATGGGCAAGATATCTCCCCTACAGGGATGGTTCCGCTAGGTCTGAAGATAGCCACAGTAGCACAAAAGACCACCTGGCAAACAACAAAGGTCAGTCATTTTGTACCCGACATAGCTCCTGAGTTTTTCTGCCTTTCGCCATCTTGTCATTCCTTCACCACCTGGATTAATTTAAGCAATACAACAGGCCAGTCTTATCAATATAACTATCCCACAATAGGCATATTGAAACATTTTGCCAGACATCAGCAATGTAACAGCAAAAGTCTGCTTTCTTTACAATTGGCTTATTGATAAATAAAAGCAATTTATTAAACAGAAATTGCAAACATAAATTTAAAAAACATAACAATATGACCCACTTCTAATATCTCATTATTTCATGGACAAGTATGAACTCAGCTTTTCTGATCACAGGGATGATGGACAAAAGTTAGTATTACGGTTTTGAAAACCTCTGAACAGTGTCTGGCTCATTGGAGCTTCTTAGGAATTAGTTCATCCACACATCTCTCTCCAGTTTCCAGTTATTTGTACATTTTTTTCAGGGGAAATAGATCTCTCATTTATCTGTATCTCAGCACTCAATCTGAGCTTTTTATTTGTTGTTACCTATAGCATAGAACAGTGGTCGCCTTTACATAACAATTCAAATATCAGAGTTTTTCAGAGAGATCAGAGTAGAGCAAGGAAATTGTAATGGGACCATCTGTTTCCTAAGAGGCTCAGGGGTATATTTACTATACTTCGGGTTTGAAAAAGTGGATATATTGCCTATGGCAACCAATCAGATTCTAGGTGTCATTTATTTAGTATATTCTACAAAATGACAACTATAATGTGATTGGTTGCCACCTTTTCAAACCCGCAGTTTACTAAATTTACCCCTCAGAGTCTAAAACTACGTAACTCCTTGATTTTGATCTGAACCATAATATTATAGTTCTTCCATCGGTTCTCACTCCAGTGGTCAGAAAGCTCTGTCCATATGTTGTTATAAATATTGAGACATTGTAAGTGGTTCATGTTGTTATGTTTTTAATGACATTTTTTGATTGCAATCATGTTTCTGGTTTCTAAGTTTAATAAAGTTATCAATATGCTGATACTTTGTATTAAATCTGAGTTATTTTATTTTAAAAAATATATGTTTTTTTAAATTTTATTTCCTCTTCCTCCTCCATGGCAGCATACACTACAGGGTTAATCCCCCCTTGCATGTGAGTCAGGAAAGGGAGGAAGACACACCCTGAGGGTATATAGGGCCACACCTCCCTCCTTCCTGTGTCTTCTTTCCTGTCCTTGTAGTAGGTCAGGCAGTTCAGGTTTGTTGTTTTTCTCTTTTACCTACTTCTATGGCCAGCAGGAGGTTAGGAGTCTGCTCCTCCTGAAAGTCTGGCAGTTGCACTAAGTGTTAACAGTGCATAGGTGGTGGGACCGGTCTACTTACGGAGCGATGCCCACAAAGGGAGCTTGCATTCTCCTGGCAGCCATATGAGTCTGCATAGGCCCCAATTCAGTGTGACAACCTCCATATGGATCATGAATCCTCTGGCAGCCATATGAGCTTGAAAGGCACCAATTGGACAGGCTCCCTCTATAGGAGCTTACATCCTCCGGCAGCTAGGAGTGCTGCATAACATAGGGCATTTCCTCTACCCTGGTGATACTTTTGCCCGTGGTGCCTCCTCCCACAGCAATGGTGATTGTCTTGCCTCTGAAAAGGGACATTGTGACCTTCCGCACATGCGATGCATACTGAAAGCAAAAATCGCGACTATCACCTAAACAAGAGTGGAGCATTATTATATAACAGGAGATCCACACGCTGTGTACCTATGAGTGACAAAATATGGAGGAAAAACGGTCCAAAGGACGCAAATCAAATCAGGGTAAGCATGTTTTCTTTAGCTAGTTAGTGTGCAGGTTGATTTAGTCTACAATATTTTTGCTAGATTAGAAATCCAGCCTGGAAGTGAGAAGGTGGTGGAGAAAGCTGCAAAAAAACCAAAACAAAAAAACAGAAGATTCTTTGTTGTTGTATTTGTGACAAAAAATTGGCAGAAGACTTTTCTGGAAGGATATGTATTGAATGTAATTCTAGTGAACAGCAGCAGCCCCCCCCCCATCCCCCTCATATGGGGGAAATGGTAGACTTGGCTGTGTGTGTAGATGAACCTATTGTAGTATGGATTTATTGGAAAATCTGTTAAGAGCTATTCACAAGGTTATGGAAATTGAATGTTTCAGAAGAGCAGCCTTTGCAGGAAGCATTGTTTCAAGGGCCTAAGTAGAAGGTTCGCCTTTTTCCATTAAAAAAAAGATTATGGTTTGGGATACAGCCCCTTTGGTGGACACAGCAGTAGTCAAGCTGACCAAAAGAACTACAATTCCTCTTGAAGATGTTAACTCCTTCAGGGATGCTATGAATAGAAGGTATTGAAAATGGCGAAATGTTCTGTTCAGGTGGAACAGAAATGCACAGGATCAAGATGAGCTGATTTCACTGACAAAGGAGGTGAGGTGGGATCTGCAGTAGTGGTCCACAAACAGCACTTTGAGAAGCGACAGTTCCTTTACAGATCACGAACATATATTCATTACAACAGACGCAAGTCTATTTGACTGGGGCGCTACACGCTTATAGTGCAAGCAGTGCAAGGCCAGTGGCAAGGATAGATTGCCAATCCACCCTGAAATGTATGGGAAATGAAGGCTGTGGTGGAAGCATGCATTCACGTCAGGTTCTTATTACAGGTTAGCAAGTCATAAGACACTCATATAAATCATCAGGGGGCATCAAAAACCATGTTATGATGGAGGTACAGCCTGTACTGCGGTGGGCAGAGAACAACTTAGCAAGCCTGAAAGCAGTGCACATAGCTGTCACTATCAACACAAGTGCAGATGTGCACAATATAATGGGCATTGAACAAACAGATTTTTACAAGCTTGTAAAAAGGTGGAGCCACCCACAAGTGGACCTCATGGCGACCTCAGAAAATGCCAAGAGAAGGAGGGTTTATGCCAGCCATACTGGCAAATCAGCAGAGGCTATGGATGCCTTTTCAGTAAATGGCAATTCAGTCTGGGCTATGTGTTTTCACCAATGCCCATAATCCCTCTAGTGCTAATAAAAAAAATGAGGGACAGGGTATCAGTAATAGCATTAACCTTTTGACCCTGCAGAGATTGGTTCCCTCAGGTGTTACAGCTAACTATGCAGAAACATTGTTTCCTTCCACTACAACCAGACCTAAATCATTATGGTCAGATAAGCCAACCAAACCCAGGGTTTTGGAAACTAGTGGTACGGCTATTAAGAGCATTTGAAATACCAATGCTATCTAGTAGAGTAATCACTACGCTTGAAATGCAAGGAAAAGGTCAATATCCAAGACAAATTATAGAATCTGGGCACTTTTTTTGTAAATAGTGCTCTGATAGACAGTTTTCACCTAGGGGTCCATCCATAGATACTACTTCTGAATTCCTTTGTTTCTCACATCGACTCTATATCTAAATCATGTTATGTACATCTAAAGAAAATTTGCAGAATACGCACATATCTTACACAAGACACTGCAAAAACCTTAATTCATGCACTTATCATCTCCCGCATTCACTATTGCAATTCCCTCCTTACTGGTATTCCCCAAAACAAACTCAAACGGCTACAATCTATTTTTTCATGCAGTGGCAAGATTGATTTTCCATGCAAATCGTTATTTCTCTGCTGCATCAAATGCAGCAGAGGAATAACGTGTAGAGACATCATGTATGTCTCTAAACTGGTTGCCTGTTTCTACCAAATCCATTATAAAATACTTTTACTAACCCACAAGGCCATCAACAAAGCTGCACCAACATACATCTCCTCTTGTCTCAAAATATCTCCCAACTCGGCAACTCCGTTCTGCACAATATCTGCGCCTCTCATCCACCCTCATTACATCCTCCCATTCCCGGTTACAGGACTTTTTCGGGCTGCACCCACTCTATGGAATTCACTCCCTCGCACAATAAGACTCTCCTCTGGTCTACAAACTTTCAAGCGTTCTCTGAAAATCCACCTCTTCAGACAAGCTTATAAATATTCCTCAACCACAGTTTGTTTATTAGTTAACTGTGTTTGCCCCCAATTGTAAAGCGCTACGGAATATGTTGGCACTATATAAATAAATGATGATGATGATGATGATGAATTCCTGCAAGATGGGCTTCATAAATGACTGCTGCTTAATACGAAAAAAGTTCCAAATATCTGCTCTAGGAGCATTATTACACAGAAGGTCGGCCATAAATAGGTTTGTAAAGAGGGTTTGCAGGCAGAAAGGATAATAAGACCCTTTCATCGCTTTCTTTTGGCTCAATGGGACTTGAACATGGTAATGGAGACCCTGGCAGAAGCATCTTCTGAACCTTTATAAAGGGTTCCCATGAAATACTTATCAATAAAGATATTTGTTTCCTAGTACCAATTACCTCAGTGAGGTGAATTCAGACCTACAAGCTCTCTGGGTAGAAGAGTTTTTCTAATAATGTGTGAGAATAAGGTGGTGTTAAGAATTAACCCAATTTTTTTTCCAAAAGTGGTATCACAATTCTATTTTAATCAATAAATTTTTCTACCCTCACTATGTCCAAAAACAAAAGAACTCAAAAGAAAGGGTATTCATTGTTTGGACTTTGTCTGTGCCATTAAGATTTATTTAAAAAGGACACAGGAGTTTAGGAAAACAAACCAGTTGTTTGTTCTAATCAGCGGCAATAAAAAATGGTCCAGCCTCAAGCCACGTCAGTGGCAAGATGAATAAAATCTTGAATTAGAAAGAGATACATAGTAAAGAAAGTAGATGTGCCTCAAAGCATAAGAACACATTCAACAAGAGCAATTGCAACTTCATGGGGACAGAAGGAATCTGCCTACTTAGAGGAGTTATGTAAGGCCGCACTCGAGCCCTCCAGACATACTTTCTTTAAACACTATCAGTTTAATGTCCAAGCTTCAGCAGATGCCAAGTCTTGAAGGAAAGTGTTAAGTACGGTAATATGACTTTAACAAAAAATAAAATGTGTGTGGATGTATATGTTGTGTTCATGTTGAACACATTAAGTTTAAGTTAAATTATTTAATGGGGCCCACCTTAGGAGAAATGTAGCTTTGGTATCACCCCATACGGTATGCTGCCATGGAGGAGGAAGAGAAACCAAAAGGTTATTACCTGTTAAACTGGTTGCCTTTACTCCTCCATGGCAGCATGTTGCCTGCCCTAAGTTCTTTTTTTCTTGTTGTTTACTTGTCTTTAATATGAGTTTAAGATATTTTTCAGTTTTGGGAAAACCAAAAACATGGGAAGGAGGGAGGTGTGGCCCTATATACCCTCTGAGTGTGTCTTCTTTCCTGTCCTGACTCACGTTCAAGGGGGATTAACCCCGTAGTGTATGCTGCCATGAAGGAGTAAAGGAAAACACTTAACGCTGTGCTTCAGTGTGTTTGTATATCTTAAGAATTTAAAAAGGGGATTGGCAAATTTGTGAGAACAGCTGCTTGCATAGATATAATGTTTTATACTATATACTTTGTTAATTGGTGCAAATACCATATACAAATAATAATAAAATAATATATTTCATATTATTGTTAACTTAACGCCAGACTTTTTTTTTGGTGTTTTCAAGCCAAGTGGAAGATTGGCTGTTTTAACAGGGGGGTGGTTCAGCCCCTTTAAATGATGGATGCAGATGTGTACTACATGTATTGACGTATGGGAGAGGGCAGTAAATCGCAATTTTTGCACATTGCCCAATATGTATTAATAAATAATTAAATTCCTATTTTTTTAAGGTGAATGTATTGATCCAAACATCAAACAACACATACATACTATATATTGAATACAAGGCCAAATAAACAATGGCTTTCAGAAATACCTTGATATACTGTTCTAATAACCTGCTGACATATAGCAAAACAAACAATAAACCATGTACTGTAGCTGGTTCAAAAAAACAAACAAATATCTGTAGAGCTTACAGAAAACTCAGGAGACCTGCAGACAAACAAATAATAAAAAGTGAAAGCAGAGAAGACCATATGAACAGACTGTTATGGAGCTCAGTATAACCTTTGGAGTTATGGCTTTTAAAGCCATTTCTCTGCACAAATAAATGTGATGTATTTCAGATTTCACTATTTGTGTTGCAGTGTATAACAAGTAAGTAGATCATTATCATAAACCAGGTTTAGCGTTGATACAATAGGTAGCTATATTTGTGACTAGACACTGTTGGCCTCATTCATCAAGAAATGCAAAACAAACGTAATGTGTCTTTAAAACGAACGTACATCAGGAATACCCAATCTGAATACAACAAGAAAAGTTGAAAATACAAATGTTAATGAATACAGGTCAAGGTGCACTCTAGAAAAAAATGCAGTAGATTTACTTAGTCCTCCATAGATCAGTGAATGCAATGTGGATGGTCTAAATTTTTAATAAACAATATAAAATGTTTAAAATACATAAAACTCATAAATACATGCAGAAATAAATTCTTGATTCAGATCAGAGGAAACTCATACATTAGGTGCACCTATGTAGAATCAATATTTCCCAATCTGTGTCATTTATGTATGGTCATAGACCAAAAAAATAGAAAAAATTGTTCATATGGGCTCCCAAGAACTTTCAATCACACTCAAATTGTGGTAAGCTCAGATTAGAAATGTGCTGAATACACGCAGATTTGATAAAGCTTTTATAATCACATACTTATGATCCTCAATACGGGTATGGACTGTCCTTATCCAATCTAGTTGATCTTCCGTGTGTTATAAGAGGAATATATCTTCACTCGACACATCAATTTGAATGTTACAATAAAGACAAATATCATCCGTAGTATATAAAGTGTGAGCTTACCCAGTCCCGAGCTAGCAATTACTCACTCAGTCAGCGCTGACTTTGCCGTTAAACAGCGTGTCGCTGGTGTGTTACAAACGGAGTCCTCCCCTCGCCCTATAGACCAGGATCCTGGTTCCTACACATATGCATATAGCGGGGGTCTTTGTTCCGTTCTTTAGATAGGTATGTTATCAATGGTGATAGATAGAGGTCTCTTGCGGTGTTTTTGGCATCTGCAGTCCCCGCTCCAAGATCCTTCAAAAAGCTTATTAGTGCAAGGTAGAAAATCCAGGTACTGTTTCAAAATCTAGTAAGCTCCATATGTCTGTTCTGCATGTAAATAATGGTCACTCCAAATCCTGAGTATCTTATCTTACGCGTTTCGTTGTATAGATACAACTTCCTCAGAGATCAGAGGTGCACTCTACTCTAGCAAACAAGACACTACAGAATACGTACAACATATATGTGGAATATAGAGTTACAAAAGAAGGCACAGAAAAAAAAAATATTTAATTAATGTCGCCTGTTAGTTAATAAAGTCATTAATGACAAAACATTAATTTGCATAAGATACATTTATTAGGATGTTATTAATGTCTACTGTGCATTAAATACATTTTAACAGTTGCTCCTGATTGCAAACACATACATACAGTCATCATCACTAGTAATCGGCACTTACAACAAACATTTACTTGGTGCAAGTGATACGGCACGTATCTTATAGAGCTTGAATCGGACGCTGCTGTGTGCGTTCGAGTTTGGCACGCCCTTACCGTACATTAACTATGTGCTTAAGCCCTGTTCTGCCCCATAAATCGTAGGCTGTAGTAAGGGTCCTTTGCACTCAAAGATAAATTGGACATTGCCGTGTCTCTGGCGTATGAATCTTTCTGGGCATGTGTAGAGCGATTTTACGCAAGATATGGCACTTGTCGGCATTTACGTTCCTTAATGATTCAGGCCCTGTTCACAATTTCTGTGCCAATTGATTTGACTTGACAACACAAATTCACGTATGACATATTCAAAAGATTACTGCTAATTATGTAGACATTGCTATTGCAACATATTATTAGCATGGAATCCAACATGATACTTAACGATAAGCAACTATAATACATCAACTTAGTATTCAGAAAATGGGGTTCTAAAGTTACTTGATGGTAGTCTTTAAACAAAGGCTAAGAAAACATAGAAAACATAGAAGTTCACTTATCATTAAATGCAAAATGCCTGTTGTGTGGTGCAAAGTATCTTTGTGGAGGAGTAGATGTATGCCCTGTAGAGAAGGTGTTCCTTGGTAAGTACATAGGTGTCCTGTTTTTCCAAAGCATTGCAAATATTTGAGAAAGAATGCAACTAAAATGAAATAAAGGAGCAGAGAGGAGATATTCTTTTTTAAGGTTATTCCATGCCTTATGAAAGGGTGCACAACCATTTTCACTCTGCAAAAAACACTTTGCATCTTCAAGTTGCACTTGAAAGGTGAAGTTCATTTATATACACATTTATATACACATTTTGAGGAATGTAAAAAAGTTTCAATACACAAAAGGACCACATGGGGTCAAGAGAGTCCATGGTGTACCCTAACTTTCATGATTAATTTAAGTCATACATGAGGCTAAACAAAATACTATTGTATGATATTAACAGAAATGTTGAATTTAATGTAAGCTATGGTTTTAAAGTAGGAGGTTGGACGCTGTTGTGACATTTGCACTTTGGCACAGGGTGCCTCTCAGATTTTTTCCATCTCTTTGTAAACTTAGGCATATGTCTAGCTTGCAGTGGCATCTCCTGAGACCAGAAAAATAGGCATGCACATTGAAGTGCACTGGGCATAGCATGTAGGCGCACCAGTGCAAAGCAAAAGTCATTTTCAGCATGTATCCAGTGCGCTTTGTAAATGATGTTTATAGTCTTGCCTTGATAAGGAATGATCATTTCAATATTCATATTTTTTGCTATATTAGAGATCATTTATGATCATATAACACATTACAAATTAGTGTGCCTCTTTTAGCGCTGTTGTACCTGCTTTTGTGCTCTGTGGGCACTTAGGTTCATCTCCCAAAGTACAGTGAAATTCCCTTCTATTCAAACACTTTTGCCCACTAATAACCCTATGCTTGCTCTGCTTTACATATGCATGTGCTAGAAAGTTAAAAAGGTCAGGTAAAAGCACTTTCAACTTCCTTATTTAGGGGCTGCATAGTTGGACGTGCGTCAGTTTGCATAGCGTATATTGTGTGAAATTGCACTATGCATGCTTATAAAGCGAGTGCATGCAAATGCGCAAGTGATTGCCATGAATGCCTCTGAAACCTACGAATCCCTATGACCTGAGAGACAGAATGAGGGAGGGAAGAGTTTGTGTAAAATAGACTGAGCACAGTAATGGCATGGTCCTGCAATAGCTGCTGATCCAGAACCGCAGGATGACGTATATATGTAGCTTTTGCTTTGAGGTATACATTTTACACCTGCTATAGAGTAGGTGTGAATCCAGGATTATAGTGATGACGAACGGCAACAAGACCTCATAGCTTCTGAGTGACTGATAGCTAAATCACCTGCACAATGGATATCACTGCAATCAGCAAGTACAACTATATTAGCTGATAATAATATATAAAACTACTGCTAATAATAATAACAACCTGACTAAGCACATTTCTCATTTCAATTAGGCTGGACCAATAAGCAATCTGTTGCACTTATTCTAATGTATCAAACTCCTAGGGCTAGATTTACTAAGCTGCGGGTTTGAAAAAGTGGGGATGTTGCCTATAGCAACCAATCAGATTCTAGCTGTCATTTTGTAGAAAGCACTAAATAAATGAAAGCTAGAAACTGATTGGTTGCTATAGGCAACATCCCCACTTTTTCAAACCCGCAGCTTAGTAAATCTAGCCCCTAGTTTCCTATAGCGGCAAGCTTGTAAAAAGGATCCTCTTATGTTCTTTGCCTATTTGTTAAACCAGTCATCTTTTATTACTGTGTTTGCCAATTGTAAACTGCTATGGAGCATGCTGGCACTATATAAATACATGTTAATAATAAATAAATATCCTATGTTTATTCATTTGCTAGATATGCTTTTTAGAAGAGTGTATCTATCAGTGACATTTCCTAAAGGATCTTCATATTCAGGGAATCATGTCATCCTCTACCTATGCCCTGCCCCCACTGTATACCTTTTTTCGCTAATTTAAACCATTGATGCTGGCCAGATGCAGCATTGATTGGGCCTAAGCATAGTTAGAAGACTGTAAACACTAGGAATACTGAAAATGAGGGATCTGCAGGAAAGGCAAGTGCTTTATAGACACATTTTGTTTGCTGTGGCCACACTGCTAGGAGACTGTGAACCTTACATATTGCATTTAACACTCCTGGGTTATGATGAACAGAAATGTGTGGAAAGATACACAAGTTATATGCCACATAGTCCTTCAATGGGAATACCCATTTCGCCTGAAGCTGAAAGCAGGCTTATGCTGTCGCTCTTGGAACTAAAAGGAGGCTTGTATCATGTCTCTTGGTACCGGAGCACTCAATTCCTTCCTAACTCCCCTGTAGTGGTCTGTCTGGGATACTTTATGTCAATATGTGCCAAATAAAAGGAAATAGAAGTAGAGGTTGTGCGTGAGCAAAAGGGTTAATATGGAGAATTAAACATAAACTGCTAATAGATAAACCACACAGAAGGTGTAAAATGAAGGTACTTAGACATAATTCATACACTGTAAGCTTGTGAGCAGGGCCTTCTCACCTCTTTGTCTGTTTTACCCAGTTTGTTTATTAGTTTACTGTGTTTGTTCCCAATCGTAAAGCGCTATGGAATATGTTGGCGCTATATAAATAAATGATGATGATGAAGGTACTTAGACATAATTTATATATATATATATATATATATATATATATGTATTAGAGATGCTCAGGCTCAGCTCTCCGAGAACCGAGCCCACCTGAACTTAGCAGATCCGAGTGCCAGGCTGGCTCGGTACTTTCACGCGCCCTTGGAATTGAAGACGAGGCAAAATGTCATTGTTATGTTGTCGGATCTCACGAGTTTTGTATTCTATAAGTACCGCCCTCCACGGCGATCCAGTGCCATCTCACAGAGAGACACAGAAGGGGTAGCACGGTTCTTGGCAGTCTCTAGTGCAGTTGGGCAGCGTCATAACTATAAAAGAAAGAGGAGGGGTAGCAGCGTTCTCTAAAGTCTCCAGTGACATTCTACTTAGCTATAGCTCACACAGAAACAGGAGAGCTCCATTTCTCCATTGCTAATTGTCATTGCCGAAATAGAAATAATAGGACTGGCATTCTTGTTCTAAATCTGCAGTCACATTGTACTGTGTTATCTAGCTAACACACAAATGGGACAGCTCCATTGCTAATTGTCATTGCTGAAATAGAAATAATAGAGTTGGCAGTGTTCTTCAAAATCTGCAGTTACATTGTACTGTGCCATAACTCACTGAGAAGTTGTACCACTGCTATAGTGAGAAGGAATGTCCAACAGAAACGAGGAGGTGATGAGAGTCAGCGGTCTGCGGATAGCAAGTTGTACCGCTGTCTTGAGTGAAGGAATGGAATCCAAGTGGAGGTATCCGGGGAGTCAGTGGTCTGCGTTAGCAAGTTGTACCGCTGTCTTGAGTGAAGGAATGGAATCCAAGTGGAGGTATCCGGGGAGTCAGTGGTCTGCGTTAGCAAGTTGTACCACTGCTATGTGAAAGGATACGTGGTTCAGAAGCAGGCTGTCAGACAGGAGTGCAGAGATACCTGAACGGCAGGAGGCCGGCAGGAAGCGAAGTCCCTGGATGGGTGAAGCGGTAGTCAAGTAGGTGCAGCGCACAGGTAGGTAGACCAGCAGGGAAAGGAATACACAGGAATCAGTAGAGTGTGGAACTGGACTCCTGGAGGAACCTGAAGAATAGCGATGGTCTAGCGGGGAGGTAAGTAGTGAGACACGAATCCAATGCTGACAGGCGGGTAGAGACCAGCGGGAACACAGGAAAGCATGGAGAGAGGATCAGCAGTTGAAGGACGAGTAGAGATGAGGAGAAGCGGCAGCAGGACTCTGCGGACACACGGAGGTAGCCAATAGCAACCAGCAGGTGCAGTAACGATGGCACACGGGAGAGCAGAGTTGAGCTGGTACTGATGATCACGGAGAGTAGCGGATAGCAAAAGTAGTGGCAGTCTCGAGGAAACACGGGAGAGTTGAGATGAGCTGAAGGCTGAAGCGCACAGAGGCAGCGGATAGGAATCAGCCAACAGTCACGATGAAACACAGACGAGTTGCAGGTTGAAGACTGTAGTGCACGGAGGCAGCGGATAGGAATCAGCTAACAGTCACGATGATGCACAGGTGAGTAGATGTAGATTGAAGACTGTAGTGCACGGAGGCAGCGGATAGGAATCAGCTAACAGTCACGATGATATATGATAGAGTTGAAGTGGCTTGAAGACTGTAGTGCACGGAGGCAGCGGATAGGAATCAGCTAACAGTCACGATGATACACAGGAAGGTAGAAGTGGTATGGGAACCACAGTAGTAGAAGTGGCTTGGAAACCACAGTAGGTAGAAGTGGTTTGGAAACCACAGGAATCAGCAGCGCTGAATACACGAGGAAACACAGGAACACCTTCAGAGGCTCATGGGGAATGAGACTCCAAGATCAGGCAACGTGGTATTGACCACAGGTGCTTAATATAGGGAGTGTTGCCTGATCTGCCAATTAAGTTAAAGGAACATACACTGACCCTCAGGATGGCGGACGGCCACGGTTCCTAAATGTCCGGGAAGAAGCACTCACAGTCCGGTGAGTGACACATACATACTAAACACACAAATATACCTAATCTTAGAAAGTTCAAAACCACGAAATAGAGTGTGATTTTAAGGTGAAGGGCTGTATGTGGCTAATGCCAAAATAAGCAAGGATGGCTACAATAAATAGTACAAGTATACATGTACCTAAATGGGCCCCAAAGGACTATTGAGTGATTTTTGTGTATGACAAGAGGAAGAACAGAAGTGTAGTAAGCAGCAGATACTTCTTTGTGACTGATTGCTGACACTATTGCAGATTTATTATTAATAGACATTATTAAATATTTGCAGCACAATATATAGCAAGTAAGACAGTGGCCTTTGATAGAAAGTTCCTTGGATAATGAGAAAACAATCAGGGCCAAGTGAAGAAACAAATAGCCAGGGTTATAGCATTGGATAAATACTTAAACGTTTAATAAGACACGAAATTCAGAACTATAAAATGCAAGTCATCTTTGCCTGTTGAATGTAATGGAAAAAAAAAGGAGAAAATTACTACACCAATATTAGCTCACATCTAATTTTACTGCATGTACTTAGTTTATGCCTTGGTGCACATGAAGGTGGTAAACTAACATGCAAAGTGTCTTGTAAGACTCAACACAGTACTCTCTGTAATAGTGACTTGTGGGTTTCAGCTATATCTTGCTTTAGGAGTGTGGTTTGTGGTGGTTTTGTCTTGAAAGTACTCAAAAAACCATCAGCTATTAAGAATGTGGATTGGCTAACGTTGCCTAGGCAGACACACAAATCTCCATCACAATTCCATTGTTTTTTTACAGCAATATTGTATGCAGCACTCACACTTTACAATAATATTAAGTGTTATTTATCAGAACATTCTTCAACTGGCTACGACACCATAGAAACCTCCTGCAACTCCAGAGGCAAGTGCTGTGGGCCCTTAGCCGTGCCAGCACCTACATGTTGTGGCTTGTGGGTGAAACAGCCTGCGGTTACAAAGCTAACACATTACTTGTTGTACAAATGTGGCATTTTCTTCAGTCTAATGCCTACAAATTAGATTATATACTTTAGATTCCTTGATGAACACTGTTATCCTAGATTTTTACTAACAATGTTAAGCAATAATATTTGAAAGGTAATTGCCATTGCTTTACCAAACCATTATGCCATTTAAATCAATGATATTTTTCAAACAGCATATGGATCATGTTAGGACAGATGCAAGCTAAGTGTTAATTTCGACACTTAAGGACGTTGATGTTTGCACATTAGCCAGTAGTTTTTGACACAAAAACCTTTTTGGGGGGATGGAGCACAAATGATTGTCCCAAAAATTACACGCATTGAAGGAGAATTCCTAAAGCATTTTCAAGTACACAAGAGGTTGGCATAGATTTACAATCATGGCAAATGGAAACAATTTCATTAGGACAACACCACATGTATGTTTGGCAAGCCATTTGTTTGTTTAGAATGTAAGTTTGCATATATTTTTAGTTTGCTCATTATTAAATCAGATAGCATTGGTCTATTTGACATTTGACCTTTAAATGAAACAGTACTAACAAATTTAATTTACCCCAAAAATATGTATCAATGACATACTGCCCGAAGTTGACCCCCTTATCTGATTCCCGCGGTGTGGCTTCAGGCTCCCCCACCTTGTCCATCCAGGTAACATTGTCCACCACCCCTGGAGCCCCACTCTGGATGGCAATATTGTGAAACACCACACACAGAGCTATGATGTCACATACTTTACTCGGCCCATACATCAGTGCACCACCAGACCAGTCATGGCATCTGAAGCTGGCCTTTAATAGGCCAAATGCCCTTTCAATGACCGATTTGGTGGCTGTATGAGCTGAGTTATATGCAACCTCACGCTCTGTGTGTGGGGTCAACATCGGAGAGAGGAGCCAAGGGCATAAGGAATAAGCGTTGTATCCTGTAGGATGAGAGGAAAGACATAAGAAACAAACATTAATACACTTTAACACAAACAAATGACCACCCTCAAAATACTACCTATCAAAAATATGTCTAGTACATTATAGCAAAGGCAAATTGCCAGCTAAGTGAGGAATATTACCTTAAATAAACCAAACATTGTAAACTAATCACAGTTTGGAAAACACAAACCATAGGAGGCTGAAGCATTTTTACAATGTGTTTTCTATGTTCTTTCAGAGGGATGCCATGGCCAATATCTATCTTACATGTAGTGAATACTTTTAAACTAACCACCTCTTTAACAATTTAAGAAAAACAAATATAATGTACCATTTTGAAAATACACATTTCAAAACAACTTGACTTAGTTTACTAACACTTTCAAAACATCATGTAATCTTAGATGTTATGTCTGTTTATGAAAGCTGTCTAGATTACCAGGAGCATTTAGAAATGTGGACATTTTGAAAAATACACAGTTTTGTGACTATAAAGAAAGGGCACTTGCACTATATGACACAATGTGGAAACATAACATCTGAGGACAAATATCACATTCAGAGTACAGTAACTTTGAAGCTGATGATTGTAGAAACAAGCATAGCAATAAATTGAGTTAATACATTATTCTAATTACCAAGAAGTCATGCGTCTCCATATGGCCTTGCACCCCCTTGCTCTTCTTGCAATCTGTGCCACATCCCTGATTGCCTAAACATGAAGGAGTCATGTTTACTCCCACTCCATTTGGCAACCAGGGCACAAATCTGGAGAGACGAATCACATATAGCCGGTACATTTATCGAGTGGAACTGCTTCCTGTTCAAATACAGAGAAGCATCCCCACTCAACGACACCAAGGCCACATGCGTCCCATCTACTGCCCCTATGACGTGCAGAAAGCCAGCTATGTTGGCAAACTGCTGCTTAATCTGCACAAGGGACTCCTCATCGAGTGGCATAAACTGGGAGAGCTGCAACAGGAATGCCCTGAGCACAACCTTCAGCACATGACTGAAGGGGGTCTGGGACATACCTGTCGTGACCCTCACTGTGGTCTGGAATGAACTAGATACACAGAGGTGCAGTATCGCCAACAGTTTGTACAAAGGCTGTACTGCTGACGGAATGTGGCGCATTGGCTCAAGGTCCCTCTGCACAATGCGCAGAGTGTCCAAGATGATATGAGGAGGAAGCTGATAGCGACGGACAACCACAGTATCTGACATCTCAATGAGGCTGACACGTGGCCTGAAGACACGCTCCCTCGGACAGCGATGATGTACCAGTTGCTAGTTTGGAAGTTGTAGAGGATCAACCTTCTCGAGAACCAGATTCTCATCCCGATCCAGGATCGCCTGTATGTGTGACAAAAGCCTGAGTTTACAAACAAACAAAAACATTAGGTGAGGCCTTTACAGCTTTGCATTTTCATTGTAGACTCCAAACATGGAACTTATACTTACAACAAAATCACGCTTCATCTTCTATCTTGGTTTGTGCAAGTACAGTCAGTAATTATTGAAATAAAAACAAACGTTGCGTCAATACTCAAGCCCTAGTGAATGAGCAAAGACACCACATCAGAGACTACCTCACCATAAAGAGACAGAAAGAGAAGCACAACAGACATAAGAGTGGATGCCACTGGATACTTACCACACACCAAAACACAAAAGGCACCTTGTGCAAATCCAAAACATTTCACTAAAGTTTGTATCAGATAATCTATTAGGGAGGGGGAGCAGCTAATAAAGAGAGACAAGAAAAGAGGGAATAAATAAATGTAAATAAAACACAACTTGCATCAATACTCAAGCCATAGTGAAAGCGCAAAGACACCACATGAGAGACCACCTCACCATAAATAGACAGAAAGAGAAACACAACAGACATAAGAGTGGGTGCCACTGGATACTTACCACACACAAAAACAGCAAAGGCACCTTAGACAAACCAAAATCTGCCCCTTTGTCTCATATAATCTGTTAGGGAGGGGGAGCAGGTATCAAATAGAGACAAGAAAAAGGGCCACAAAATAAAGCAAACTATAAATAATTCTGTCAAGATGCAGTCCCTATTCAAAGGGACAATACACAGTGCAAGAAGACAATTTAAAATAATTTTCAATACTTTACTCCTACCATCCAAAATCTAATATATAAAAGCAAATGTAAACCCCTTACTTCACTAAGTAGAGAAGGTTATAGTTAAATTAGCATTGGTGTATTAAACAATAAAACACATTACAATGCTATTTTAGCTCATAAAACATACTTTGATTTGTGAAAGGTAGTGCTCCAAATAGCTCTAAACAGCACTTTTTCGTCTGTCTTACTCAACAAAACCACTGAACTCCAAACCAAAAATAAGTGCCTCAAATGCGGTTTTAAAGGGAAGCATAATTAATGAAGTATCTGCAGGTGCATACGCTGACGCTGCTCAGATGACGTCAGACACAGGTGCTTTTAGAGAGCGAGTGTGTTTCTTTTGGCGTAAAAAAACCCACCATGCATATTTTTGCATTGCATTACAAAAATGATGTAAGTGTATGTGGCTCATTTGATTACATCATTTGCTAATATACTTAGGTGTTGCTTCTGTGTAAAGAATCAGGTTTCGCAATTGCAGATATGTTGTATGATCTATTGCTTCAGTATAGCCAATATGACATATGTACTCTTTAGTCTGGACGTTAGTGTGGTGGACAGCCATTCCATCTGGCAACAGCAGGGTCATGAGTTTGAAAGCAGAATCATGCCTATATCTGTGCTGACTGTATATATCCCCATGTTTCTGTGGATTTCCTCCACTGTGTCACTTATAGAAGAGTACGCTAGTATATGTTTTGCCATTTAATATGGCTATTGTCGTGTATATTTATGATTGCGAATTGTTAGCCGTTACATCCACATCCACGTTTATTTACATTTATTAATTTCCTATGACACATTTTTCATGATGGAGAACTAGAGAACGTGTGTGTGTAATACTTTAGTGTTTATCCTTAAACCTTCATGTTGGCAGTAATGCATGTGTTGTGTTGGGAATTTCCATATCTAAAAATTTAAACTGTGCATGTAACAAGGATTGAGGGCTCGAATATTTCATTGTAGATTTAATAATAATCATAGAATTGATTGATTATTAGAATAATGGAAAATATACACACAGAGTCACTCTATATAAATTTGTGGAATACAAGAGTTCAACTGCGTAAAAGAATTTAATTTAACAGTACACAATATCATAAATCAAAAACCAGTGATGTATCTCAATAAATCTCATGATCAGTGCACTGATCTAACATGTCACTGAGACATGAACGCTAAAACCACTGTACAAACAATCATGGGCTGCTAAAAATGCATATACAATCAAATTAGTACTATTGAAAATGTACAGTAGGATATGCCTGTCCCTACAATTAGAGATATACACATTCAATAAAATGTCTCAATTCATTAGCCTCGACAATAATTGTCTCTCAGATAACTGATTACATCCCACTCGGGTGCCGGCATGAAGAAAATGCACTGTCCCACCTACTTAGGGCGGTAATGAATGGCCTCCGTATAATAGTGAAGAGAGCTAAATCTTTCTTAGTATGAGACCATATGAGCAGATCTCCTTGTACGTAGTGTACTTCAATATACAAGACTTCTTCATAAATTGGGAAGAAATTGCAAATGTATATGTGCACATATAAAAAACATAGATAGTTCTCTCACTGTGATAAACACACTCTGTTATGTCACACTGTGATATCTCAAATGACGGAATCTTACGATCAGCTATGAAAGTTAGTCTCCAATACTCACAATACCATACTGTGATCAGAACAGAAAGTCCAAGATTAGGTTTGTCCAAACTAAATGTAGTCACCGTCCATAGGGTTAATTACCTACTTCTGTTATAACGGCCAGACCGCACAATCCAGACTGTTCATTAGCACCCAATAGCGGAACTTTCAAAGATGTAAATTCCTTCAGTTCTCTCAAATGCCAAAACATATAATCGACACAGAAAGTCCAAGATGAGGGTTGTCCAAACTGAATATAGTCGCCGTCCGTAGGGTTAGTTACCCACTCCTGTTACAGCAGCCAGACCACACACTTCAGACAGCTGATTGGCACCCAATGTATCAACTTTCATAGATGTGTATTAATAGCAAGTGCTCGCTTGGAGGTCCAGATACAAACAAATATTCTCAATAATACTTCTAACGCGTTTCATAACACAAGGGGACTTCTTCAGAGGATATTTCAAACAATAGTTCTGAGCTTCTCTTCCCGAATACTTCTTATACACTTCCGTTCAGACCAAATCATTCATCATCCACCAGGTGATCGTGGTTTTGATGTTATTGGTTCCACTATTAGGTTTCCATCCATTCAAACTTATTAGCTAGTCTCTCTCTGGGCTGTAACATGCTTTAATAAAGTAACAACTATAGCATCTAATTAATGTGTCCTCCGTCTCGGTAGAAAACTAGATATATATATGACAATAGGCCAAAAGATAACAAAAACAGATATGCAATTTATATTCAATTATTTCTTCAGATACTAGAGCATGTTAATAAATAGTACGTAGAACTGTGTAATGTATAGAACAAGACCGCTACCCATATACACTCTTGTTTCCACAAATTCATAATTATTAGTATCTAACCTATAATTTTTCAGTTACAACAGTATATAAACTGAATTTCCATAGGAACATATATCATACATAACCAATTTTATGATAATAAGTCATTAAGTTTCAAAGCTTCATTCAGTCCCGTGGACTCAGTGAATCTAATAGATGAATTTTGGGGCAGCACAGTGGCCTAGTGGTAAGCACTTCTGTCTCACAGCACGGGGGTCATGAGTTCAATTCCCGACCATGGCCTTATCTGTGTGGAGTTTGTATGTTATCCCTGTGTTTGCGTGGGTTTCCTCCGGGTGCTCCGGTTTCCTCCCACAATCCAAAAACATACTGCTAGGTTAATTGGCTGCTATCAAAAATTGACCCTAGTCTCTGTCTGTCTGTCTCCCTGTCTGTCTATCTCCCTCTTTGTCTGTCTGTGTGTGTGTCTATATTAGGGAATTTAGACTGTAAACTCCAATGGGGCAGGGACTGATGTGAATGAGTTCTCTGTACAGCGCTGCGGAATTAGTGGCGCTATATAAATAAATGATGATGATGATGATGATGATCCAAAAAACTTCTTGGGTACATAATTTTTTGTACCTATCCCCTCTTCTAATAGTACTTTTAATATGTTCCACCCCCCCTACAGTAAGATCATCTATCTTTTCACTATGATAGGTGTTAAAATGTCGAGATACACTCTAATTCTCTTTCTGATTTAAAATATTCCTTCGGTGTTCCATGAAACTAGACTTAAGCATTCTCGTAGTCCTCCCTACATAAACTAAATCACAGCTACAACGTAATACATAGATCACATAGCTGGTGTTGCAGTTAATAAGACCCCAAATTTTGAAACTCTTACCAGCATGTTGAAATTCTTTAGTCCTATTATCAATAAACAAACAAGTAGCACACCTCCCCATGCCACATTTAAAACATGCCTCTAATCTTTGCGGGATCCAGTTCAATGAGCTGGTATTTTTACAATTATCTTCTTGTTGTTTTACAAATAGACTCGGAGCTAGGGAATTTTTCCGATTTTTCCCTTTCTTAAAAATTACTTTAGGATTTTGTGGCAAAATCTCTTTCAATAATTTATCTTGTTGTATAATGGGGTAAAACCTTTTAATGGTCTTCTTAATCTTCCATGACTTATTGTTATATTTAGAAATAAATGATATAGGGGCTGAATTTGTTTCTCCCTCCTTTCTGCTTTCATCGATTAATTTATCTATTTTTTTCTCTTTTCTTAATCACTAAACTGCCTATATCCATAATTCTAACCTCATTTAAAGCATTAAACAAAAGATCCTCCGGATAACCTCTTCCCCTAAAATCATTAATCATCTCTTCTGCTTGTAACTCAAACAAAGAGTCACTTGTACAGTTCCTCTTTACTCGCATTAGTTGCTCTTTCGGAATTTTCCTTTTCCAAACTCCATAGTGAGCACTAGAGTAATAAAGATAGTTAGCTACATCAACCTCTTTTTTATAAGTGCATGTCTCCATTAAGTGCTGTGATCTGTAAATCCACTGATCTGTAAATCCAACAATTCCATATGTGATGCATGTTGTTTACTCCCAAATTTCAAGTGGTAATCATTGTTGTTGAGATGGGTCACAAAAGCCTGCTGTCTCATCTCTCCACCACTCCAAATAATAAATAAATCATCTATGTAACGGCCATAGAGAGCCAGGTCCGCACTCCAGCTGCTACCCCACACATATATCTCCTCAAAGGAGCCCATGTAGAGATTAATATAGCTGGGTGCGAACCCGGTCCCCATGGCCGTTCCCATCACCTGTAAATAATAATTATGATTGAACATAAAATAGTTGTGTAATAATATAAATTTAATAGAATCAACTATAAATTTACATTGTGCATTTGACATAGAATTGTCCTTAGATAACAATTCTCTAATCACCTCAATCGATTTATCATGTGGGTTGTTGCTATAATGAGATTCCACGTCCAAAGTAAGAAATATATATTTATCTTTCCACTCAATTTCTTGGAGTAAATTTAACAGATGTAGTGAATGTCTAATGTAAGATTTTAACTTAACCACCCGTGGCTGTAAAGCAGAATCTACATAAAATGATAATGCCGAGGTAAGTGAGCCCAGAAATAATGGGTCTATCCATTATCCTCCACTGTGTCACTTATAGAAGAGTACGCTAATGTATGATTTGCTGTTCAATATGGCTATTGTCTTGCATATTTATGATTGCGAATTGTTAGCCGTTACATCCGCATTCACGTTTATTTACATTTATTAATTTCCTATGACACATTTTTCGTGATGGAGAACTAGAGACCATGTGTGTAATACTTTAGTGTTTATCCTTAAACCTTCATGTTGGCAGTAATGCATGTGTTGTGTTGGGAATTTCCATATCCAAAAATTTTAACTGTGCATGTAACAAGGATTGAGGGCTCGAATATTTCATTGTAGATTTAATAATAATCATAGATAGAATTGATTGATTATTAGTTTAATTAAAATTATTCATGTTAAACTGTTTGTTATGAGAGACGATGATCAGCTTTTCCTTTTAGTCTATTTCATGCACTTACTGTTTCTACTGCACGTTAGCCACTTTTCATCAGTGGGTTCATGAGTTTGATTCCTGCTACATTTCGTGTAATATGTCTAAATGGCATGTTGAAAATTGTGTGCAGCTACAGCACACACAAGCAGCTGTTCAAAATTGCTTGATTGCAAAGACATATTAAATATCCACAGATGAAAGCTAAAAAAACCTAAGTGCCCAAAAACCAACAAAATAAGACAATCAATTTGAAGTCCAATTTGTATTATTATAATTTGTATTATTATTAGTATACATGACGAATTTCCATATCCAAAATTTTAAACTGTGCATGTACCAATGATTTGTGTCTATAATATTTCAAAGTATTGACATTTATTATAATTAAAAAAGGAAAAAAGCTTGTTATGAGAGAAGTTGCTGCTCAGCTTTTCAGTCTATTCTATTTCATGCACATATTGTTTTCACCACTTGCACATTGGCGCAGCGGTTAGATAATCCACTTTGCAACAGTGGAAAGCTGAGTTTGAATCCTCACCAACACTCTTGCCTCTGTGGGATCAATAATATCCTTCCCATATTTGTGTTGATGTCCAAAATGTCCCTGGTGCAAGAGTACGCTTGGTTTAAGTTCGCAAAAATCATCCATTTAATTCTCATAAGTTATTTTTTTTATTATTATTACTAGCGTATTGTAAGATCTTTTGTTACAAACAAACACTAGCAACAAACTGTTGACACATCAGCCACTTTACATTGCGATTTATTACAATTGTGGTTGCAATTAAAAAGAGGGTTTTTTTAAAAAAAAAAAATACACAGTTTAATGTTAGAGCTACATATAAAATATTTTTTAATTTTATTCCTGTTGTTGAAATGGGTCTGCCAGTACCTTAGCCATCCATTCTGGCAGCCGGACATTAAGGCAGGTAGAACAGATAACTAGAATGTATAGCTGGGATATACAATATATATGCAATATAATATGTGTAATAGTTGTTCCACATATTACAGAGAGCATATCTGTGTAGCAGAACAAAATTTACTATACAGGCATAGAAAACACACCAAACAGCAGAGGGCGGTATAGTAAGCTGATTCATTCTGGCGTTCTGGCATTCAGCAGTTCTGGGTTTAACCTAATCTCCAAAAATCAGCACCTAATTGTTGGTAAAATTGCAATTTATTACAATGGTGGTTGTAATTAAAAAGAGGTTCCTTTTAAAAAATGTACACAATGTTTAATGTTTGATATAAATCTCAAATAAATTTTCCCCAAATTTTTATTTTATTTTATGTGAAGTGTATTAAAGGTAGGTTGTGCATATTTAGTTGTGAGTGTTTTAAAGGAACAATGCATTAAGAACAGTTTATTGTTGTTACTCAGCACTGCTGCTGTAGCTGGGTTGGATTTAAACATGACCCTGAGCTTCCTTAACTTTCAGCAAGGAGTTAAAATAAAACTCACAGGTTTTTTTCTTAACTATCCGACACACCTGGAGGTAACGCCTACTCTTCTTAAGTCAGTACAAACAATGCCTACTCTTCTTAACTTATTTAAGATCTCCGCCCATTCCCCTCCCATTCCCAACCCTTTTTTATTAAGTTGTCAGAAAACTTCTGAAGTGCAGTTATGATGGAATTTCACTTAAACTTAAGAAGATCTTAGCTTACGCAACGGATTTCCCTTCTTATCTCCCTTTTCTGGGCATGCGCTGAGATGATTTTCATAAGACCCACAAAAAACGGAAGATCTAATCGCTAATGAACCAGGCCCATAATCTTTAGTTTTCCCAGTTCCGCTTGTCGCCATATCTGTGGTTAAGTGTACAGTGGGTAGAATGACATTTTGTAGCCCATTCATTTTCTTTTTTGTAAACTCCTGGTAGAGGTGAGTAATTGCTTGTCTATTAAAATGGTGTTGAGATGTAATTTGGTAACGGGGACACAGGACCTCAAATAACTGTCTTATTCCTGCTGCATTAATGGTGGATATTGAACACAGATCTAACACTAGTATAGTCAACATGGCGCCTGTGATCCGATGTGCGACTGGTTGACAGTTGCCATACTTGCTTCCTCTTGCAAAGTATTGTTTAACAGTCAATTGTTGTAAACTACTAGTAGTTTTCATGGTCTGCTTCTGGGTTGAAGATCCACCCCCAGCAGCAGGAGCAGCAGCAGTAGGCCTAACGCTCCAGGATTCTTTTGAGGAGTCCTGAATAGGGGAGGAGTCGTCTCGCCTTAGCAACTTGGATGCAGGACTAACTCTGATCACTTGTGAGTATATTGATGATGAAGGTGTTGGGGGGTGTAGATTGCAGGTGCTAGGATCTAGCTGAGAGAAGGGAGGTAGCTGATGCTGGACCGCTTGTTGTTATTTTTTAGCATAAGTTTCTGATTTTCACAAAAGCTTTCCATGAACTCGCTTCAAGTGGAGTAACATGGATGAAGTTCCTAAATGGTTAAGGTCCCTATCTTTACTGACTGTGGCTTTACAATGCTACAAGTGGCTAGACAACTGTTGTCAGGATTTGTGTAAAAATAATTCCACACATAAGATTTTTTGGTCTTATGCCCAGGCATGACTATGGCCTCCTTCTTATCACTGGCAAGAACTGCTTCCACTGATGCATGACTTTCCACAGTAGAGTACATTAACAGCACTGTTTGCTCAGGTGCCTTAAGCCCATTGTTAGCTTGTTTTGCGGGGGCCCTAACAAACCAAGCACTTCAGCCATAAACGTTGCATTCCTTGTCGTTGGAGCCCTTGTTTTGTTAAACTGTACATGTCCTTTTCAAAATCTTACATAAGGGTGGGTGGAAGGGCCCAAGGACCATTCTATCTTACACCACTTTTGTTTTTTGCCACTGCTGTGTGGCAATGTTTCCTAGATGTGTTATGAACTGCCGTGTGTTTGTGTCGTTGCTCTTTTGTTTAGCATCCAGCCAGCTCGCTGCAGTCTTTGTCTGAAAGTGTATGAAAATAATATTGTAACCTGTGAGGTGTTCAAAATTGACTAGAATTTACTGTTATTGAGGTTAATAATAATGTAGGAACAAAAAAAAGAGCAACATTATGTGATTTTAGCATATTTTAACTATTTTTTCTAAAAACCAAACAAATCCAAAACCAAAACACGCAAGGGCGGCTTTGCCAAAACCAAAACAAAAACACAAAGTTAAACCAGATCCAAAACCAAAACACGTGGGTCAGTGAACATCTCTAATCTCCTATATATATATATATATATATATATATATATATACACACACATATATACTGGCCAACTGAATCAATGGAATTAAATATTTATTGCGTCATTAAAATTAGGAATAAATCCAACAATTTAAAATGTTCAGACATATTTAGTTGAGAGTAAACACATCAACTCTAAATTGCAGTGTAAAAAAAAAGTTGCTAAGTATTTGTGTTGTACATGCATAAACATTGCATCTACATATTTTGCATTGCAACATGGTTTACCCAAGTGCAAACTTATACCTTTTGCCTGAAATTGCTACTAACCCTATAAGCAGTCCTTAGTGCTTAAAGTGAGAGTTTATTATTGGTGACAAAACAGACACTATGAAAATTGTAGCCATTGTAGTGTGACTTTTCACTAAAAGATATTGGTGTGATGCTGTGGTTTCAGTTGCACTAGCACTGTGATAACTTAGAAACTGTGCTCCGCTGGTATATATGCAGCTATGTTTTTAACATAGGTCTCACTGGATATGAAGGACAAATGTGTTCCTCTAATTGTGGGGGGATATCACTTCCACTGCCAGGCTCCTTCACTTTACCTGGAATTACTTAACAATTTTGGGTATTATGTATACCTGCTGTAGCACCTTTTTGCTGGTTACTCCTGCTAATACCTCCTGACTGCTTACTGTATCACAACTGCTGGGGAGCAGGAAGAGCACTGTGGCAGGAAACTGGTGCAGTAGGTGCACCGGGACCCATAGAGATAATGGGGTCAGACTACATGGCAATTGCAGAGGGTCCGGGGCCCTGGTCCCAACTCCCTGCACCGGGGCCCCCAGCTCGCTAGTTCTGCCTCTGAAACTGAGTGTGTATCATAATCAACTTTAGTTAATTCCTGTCTCTATTTGGCTAGTGTAACATACTGCTGTAATCTCTGGATCAGAAGTTGGTACCTATGGTGATTTATCTCCCCTTCTGAAAGTTTTCAGTTTTGCTTTCAATTTAGAGTCTGGAATGGAGGCACAAGTGCAGATATCCTATTTATATGTAAAAGCTAGAGTGGATGTGCTTTTGCATTGAAATTGTGGCCCTTTGCTGCAGCTAGTTTTAATAGTATGTGGCAATATAGGGTGTCTTTGAGTATGCAGTTGAAAATTTGGGTGAGGACACTGCTCATAAGATCACACCAGCCTTTATGGCCCCGTAGGCTAAATAACTACCTGCAGCCAGTCATTGATTTAAACACATAAGGGTATATTTTAGAAATGATTACCTTTTCCGTGTGTTTTGTTATTTATCAACATTGGAGAAATCATATATTCTCCGAATTAACCTAATTATCGGAGCAAACCCCATCTCTTGCGCGGTTTGCCAAGCCGCCCCCTTCCACACTCGCCATTCATCTCCTCTCTAGTGGGGAGGGAAAAAAAGTGCAAGTATGGTTATATTTATATATGAAAACTGTAAATGTTTTATAATATATGAGAAGATTTGTATTAACATAATGCAACTTAAGCCAGTAAATATGATTCTCTTATTGGTTTATTATAACTTATACATGTTTAAATAATCATCATCAATATAAATAAAATAAGTTGGGTATCTGTGGTAAATGCAATTTCATTGCTGGGACTTAGTATTTATTACTGAACATTTTAGATAATTACATTTCTTTCATGGAAAATGATCAATTCAAGTTATGTTTTATAAAGGTCGATTAAATTCCCAAATTTAAACTTTTATACATGACAAATGAATTTAAAATACATTATTCATCTTTAGTCTGACATTTTACTGAAGCTCTGATAAATAGAAAACTTGAGTAGATTATTAACTTTCTGCTTCAATACAGAAAGCAATGGTACATATTTAGGGTACACTTCTACCTGGATCTGGTACAGGACAAAAAGTTGTATTGCAAAGCAGAGTACCAGTTAAGCTACATTCACATCACTGGCTCTGTTTGTGTAGATGAATACACCAGTGCAAATTTGCAAAGCAACTCAGCAAAATATAATTTCAAAGTGTCAAAGATAACTGTTTAGAAATACCAGGACATTTTAATAAAATATAATTAAGGTGCACTGCAATTTGAAAAATGAAAGTTGATAAGGTTATTATGTGATAATGAGATCAACTTAAATAACAATAAAATGAAAATAGATGACTGCTGTGTTCCTTGCAATTCCACATTAGAAAGTAGTGCTTTCTAGTGCTTTTGAATTAGAAAGCATTAGGTAATGCACTAGCACTACAAGGTAATACTAGTGCTTTTGCACTAGTATTACCTTTAAGATATTCTATGATTGATATTCCTAAAATATAAATGATTTGGAAAATCAGTTGTGCAGGATTTGACAGTAGTTTAAGTAATAAGGACTGTTGTACTACTAGGGAATGAATCTGATTAACTTGGTGGGTGGAGTCTAATGATTACCCTACTATTCTCAAAGAGACTCCTATAAAAGTGATTGAACTTCATTGTGGGATGCCCACAGGTGGCAACTTCTATGCTAAACCAACTAGCCAGCTGCTGGCTAAGATACAGGGATAGTGCAAAATCATGGTTCAAAGAAAGATAGTGGTCAGATTAGGCAGAACAATTTTTCTTTTAACAGGCTGAGGTTGGGGCAAATAGACCTCAATCAAGATGAAAGGTTAGGAAAGTTGAATATTAAGCAGTCAATCAGAGTAACAGATGTCAAAGTATACTTAATGCACAGTAATATGTTGCTCAAAGTGAGACTTTATAATTAATAATACTGATAATGTCACCAGAGAAGCACATTTCTCTGGTGCACATTTCTGCTGTTTGCTCAGGACCATCAATTAAAGTAATGGATGTGCACAAGTACCTCTAAGGAGGAGGGGGGGGGGGGGGGTGCCAAACAAGTGTAAGCTTTTGCCAAAATGAATGGGGTCCCAGCAGCAAGCCCAAAAATTGTGCAGCTGTTTTGTAACAGTGACACTGATAACCCTATGCCTGGATTGAGGTGATGATGAAGATAAAACCCACACACACAGAGACTAAGATCAATTTTGAAAGCAGCCAATTAGTATACTAGTATATTTTTGGAGTGTGGGAGGAAACCCACGCAAACACAGGGAGAACATACAAATTCCACACAGATAAGGCTATGGCCAGGAATCAAATGCATGGCCCCAGTGCTGTGAGGCAGAAGTGCTAAACACTAGGCCACTGTGCTACCCGTCATCTACTGGTTTGTCCCATGCTCTATGCACGGTGCTGCGCACCCGTTGTGGTGCCTCCTAAATAAAAGATAATAATAATAACATCAGATGTCTTAATCTAGGAGTGTTCCTCACGAGCATAGCCTTTACAATTTAAAAGGATAATTTTTCTTATACTTTCTGTGTTGTAAGAGAAAAATACTAAAAAAACATATGTAAACAGAACAAAATACAGTTAAGTAAGATCTAAATTTTGAAGTCCATTGGCAAATGAAAACTGTTCGCAATACAAAGCAACAACAGCTTCTGGAGGTCTCTACTGGCGGTTAACCCTCTTTTTAGTTACACTAGCAATTGGAGCATTTAATGTCATTTATGAACCAGCAATTTTAATGGGTATAGCCAAGAAGTATTTGTTAGTTAATTGAAGGCTCCTTAAAACTGGAGGATGTTTCTTGTGGCCATTCCTAAACTATAGTCAGTGAAAACATAGCCTTGAAAGACATTTTCAGATTTGTGTACAATGCTCTTAATGCATAGCCATTGTAGGACATACAGTTATGGTCCTAAGAGGGAGAGTTTATAATGTAATCAGATAACAGATGCCAAGTTGGTACAAAAGTTCCCAGAAGACCTTGTGGATAAAGTTCATTAGAACTACAGGGATGTTGCATAGTTTGTATGGCATCAAAAGTTCCAGTGACAATGGTGGGTTTTAAATTTAGTTTTACAATTATCTCCTACAAAAAACTGACTGACATTATAAGTGCCCAGTAGATCTAGTTTGGTGAAGATGGCTACACATCTGACACAGAGATAAGTGACATTTTCTAAACTGAGAAATATTCATCACATTCTGCAATCAAGCTAAGAATTTCGTACATTTCTCCAATGGACTTAACTATTCTGCGCGGAACTTCTTTATGGCTTTTCTGTTAGAGCAGACTTCTCTCTTATTGGGTCAGTTAAGTATCATGAGATATGGAACATGCTATCATACTGCTCAGTCGTACTCCTCCATGGTAAGGAGGAGAGAGAAAAAGAAAGAGAGAAGAGAAACAGAAAGTTCAAACGACATAAAAAAAGGGAGAGGCATAGAAAGAGAACCCTGCCTCCCCAAACAACCCCAAAAAATAAACAATGAAGCAAAAATGTAAAAAGTTTCAAAAAATGTTTATAAATAACAAAAAACGTTTTCACCAAATTTTAAATTGGCAAGCAATAGCTTCTGCAACAGTTCCGCCAGTTGTTTCAACTTTTGTTTGGAGTGGCACTGCAGCCTCCAGTTCTTGGTCCAAACATTGAGCCTGACTTAGGACAACAGCTTGTAGAGTGCTGTCTAGTGGAGTGCCTGATAGACAAATTTATTGTGCCATTTGATCTCTTAGTCCCTGTTAATAGAGATAGAGAGTAGTGATGTTGGTAGTGACCACAGTAGGCCTATCCAGAATTGAGATTTTGTTTGCCAGGAGTGTGGCTTACTTTAGTACTGTTACTTCTGCAAAAATAATAAATTGACAGCTGGGGCACCAAATTATATTGTGAGTATATATATATATATATATATATATATATATATATATATATATATATATATATATACATACATACATACATACATACATACATAGGTACACACACATGAGGAATATGGCAGAATGACCCTCACAAACACCTGGTTTACACTTACAAAAATATCACTTTATTAAAACACATCACATTGCTCCATAAATCAAAACAAAAGGTTAATAAACCTTATGATATATTAAATATATAAAATCACTGTAAGACCAATTCTAATATGGTACAGTGTCTTAAATAAATAATACACTTGTAAATAGAAACTTATAATATGGATAATATATGTTCTATATTGCAGTATCCCACATTCAGTAGAGATGTGATCACAACATTCAACCAAAGTTTAATAGTTGGTGGCTGGCACACCTGCCAATAATCACAATAGTGAACGTTCAATCTTACCTTATAGGAATAAGAGAATACATCCTTTCTTCTAATGCAGCCCAAATGGATCTGTAGCCGAATAATAATCTCATTCAAATGATTGATGTTTTATCTTGTGCTCGCTCAGTGTTAAAGATGTACATTGAGAGTGTACAATCACAAATGAATAGCTGCCACACTTGAGAAAATATATGAATCACTGTAGCGGAAAGAAACCATGTCATTTAATTTCCCCCTCTTAGCATGCTGACCCAAAGGTTTATATAGTGCAGAAAAAGTGGCTATTTTAAGGGATCCTTTTCCCCACATACTATTAGACACAGCCAAATAAACCTTGTACTTACTAATAGCCATCTTATTAAAGGAATATCCCTTCAGGGTAAGGCAAGATGTTTGTAGCTGCCTGCCTTCTCAATAGGATCACATAGGCAGACAGTGGTAATGGTTTCCAAAAAAGGTGTTTTGTTCCAATCCTCAATTACGGTCTAGGTTCCATATAAGTAGCCAAGCACTGACAAGATTCGTCTCCCAGTAGTGTCATTTTTAAAGTTCTTTGAAATAGTACCACTACTACTACTACTGAGTGACGAAACGCATCAGGGGGTAAATGTATCAAGCTGAGAGTTTTCCGGCGGGTTTGAAAAGTGGAGATGTTGCCTATAGCAACCAATCAGATTCTAGCTATCATTTTGTAGAATGTACTAAATAAATGATAGCTAGAATCTGATTGGTTTTTCAAACCTGCCGGAAAACTCTCAGCTTGATACATTTACCCCCAGATGTTATGCATCTGATAATTCTGTAAGTGCAACCCAGGTGTTTGTGACGGTCATTCTGCAATATTCCTCATATGTGTGTGTATGTAAATAAATATATATATATATATATATACATATATATATATATATATATATATATATATATATACAGGCAAATCTCCATATAATTAAATCTCCTTATAATGCAAATCAGTTCAGTTTATAGTATAGCGAATTCTGGTACACTAATAAAAAGTGAGCATTTCAAAGCAATAAATAATTTCACTGCTCCTGGCCAGAAACAAACTTGAACATAAACATAAAAACAATGGATACCGGCATATAATTAGTGGCGCTATATAAATAAATGGTGATAATGATGATGATGATATATAACCATACACTGAATCCAATGGTAAATGAAAGTAATTGCATGCAAGTCTACAGAATAAGTTTGAAATAGATAATCCCAAAGGCGCCAAATAATATAAACTGTAAACACAGATTTATTCTCATAACAGTTGAACAGCATATAAAATCAGTGCACTGAAACAATACATTAATATCGTTACACACTTACATACAAATATCCAGTGTTGTAAGGGTACGCTCATATATAAAGGTATAGTCACTGTGCATCTCAATTCATGATACAGTCATATACAGACTAAACGCAAGCTGCTTGTGGCCAATACTCAATTGATAATTGTTCATTGAAAGAATGATGCATGTGGAAACTCAATGCACAATGTCCCGTTACAGTTCCTCACAAGGTGTACAGCTGTAGCAATAAAACACATATATCCATATGGATCAAGCCCTCCGGGGATAAATGAGGTGGCGAACCACTTATTAGCAATCCATAGTAATTGATTGCCGCCAGACCCAAGCGGTATATGTGAGAATAGGTGCCCCGTTCTTACTCATACAGCTATGCACTGTCTTGAATAAAATAATCACTCTAATAGTGAGGACAGAGTACAAGACCAATGGCCTCTTAATGTCAAAAAGCAGTCTGGTAATTGGAGGCACAATGGTCTCTCAATAAGGTGTGCCCGAAGGATCGCTTACCCGGTAGTTGATTTTGCACAAAGGTGCCAATCCTTGGCAGTTGTTTCGTGTCTTGGATGACTCTATAATCCAAAGGGATGGACGCGGCCGCGTCGTCTTCTTCGCGGATGCGCACTTCGCAGTGTGGGGTTTCCGTTTGTAGGACCGTTCTCGCGAGCACAGCGGGATAGAAGTTCCGTTTGTTAATGCAATAGTGTCCGTTACCTACGCGTTTCGCCGAGATACGGCTTCGTCAGGGAAGAATGCATTTGGAGTAAAGAGTCATCCTTTTTATAGAGGCTCCTTATCTCTTGAGTAATCCATGGTGGGTCACTCTGATGGGGAGGTTGGTGTCTTAAAGGGCCAGTCATTTTACATCGGGTGCTGATTGTTTTTGCACACATCAGTTTTTTTTCCCCAGGATGATAACATAGTGAAAATAAAGTGAATAAAAGTTCCAAAGTCCACTCCTACTCCTGTTTCTTGAATATTGTTATTGCACCATTATATACAGTTCATATATAGAGATTCCATAATCTACATATCAGTTATTCCTTATTTACATAATGGCACCTATTAAGGTTACCTAGCTGAAATTATAAAGGTAGACGTCCCCAATCCCCAAATTCTATCAAACTTGGGGTCACTGGTCACACCAAGACCAAACATCTCTTCCCCTTTAATTAATTTATTTCCAAGCATAGTCACTCTACATGAGAGTAAATTTTTGAAAACAAGTGTGGATATAAAAACTCACACAGGGATTAACCCAGTTTACATTTTGTTGGAGATGGGTTGCCTATGGGTCTTGTTGTATATACCAGATATGTATTGCTACATTTGGGATGGAGTCCAAAAATCATATAGATGATATATTAGTTCAATATTGTGATGAAAAGATTAAAGAAATTCTACAGAATAGACAGGTGAGAGTTGCGTATTCCAGGTGTTAGTGATTAATAGATGAATAACTATTTCTTTATCTTATTCCAGATAAATGGAAATTGACCAATCCATATTGATAACACTGACTAGACTGACAGCCATTGTATTTAACAAAAGTGCCTTATTCAGAATTAGTTTCCTCTGCGGATCTCAGGGACACAGTACCGAAGTTGACCCTCAAAAAGTATTTTATGCAGGACGGTTTTAGCAAAGATTTCTGCAGTAATAACATGAATACATCACCTTTTACACATACAAACCTCAAGAAAAATTCCACCTTCTACCCATATCACCTAAAAGGCCCATATATAGAGACATTTCAAAAATGCATTGAAGGAGATTTGGCCAAACTTTCAACAAAACCTAGCAGATACAAACAGAATCTCACGAATGCAGATAATCTTGCATTAAAAAAATCTTAAAAGAAATAAAGACCTAACCATCAAACCTGGAGACAAAGGGGGAGGAATTACCATCCTGAATAGGACAGCTTACAAGCGAGAAGTCACTCGCCAACTAGAAGACAATACCACCTACGAATTACTTAGAAGTGACCCCACAAATATGTATAAGACAAAAATGTCTTTATTATTAAACAAAGCAAGGAAAGAGGGAATACTTAACAAATAGGAATATGAATATCTAAACATGAAATACCCGAAGATATCAGTTATTTATTGTCTCCCTAAGATACGTAAACTGTTAGAAGATCCTCCCGAGAGACCTATTATATCGGGAATCAATTCCTTTACGTCAAACCTCTCCGAATATGTAGACACGTTTTTGCAACCTCTAGTTGTAACAAAAAAAAAGCTATCTTAAGGACACAACTGATGTCCTGAAAATTCTGGAGGATTTTATATGGAACAGTAGCTTCACGCTAATAACTTGCAATGTTACATCATTGCCCATGGTGATTGACAACTCTGCTGGATGTACACATATCTGTCCCAATTCACCTTACCTAAGACCCAGATAGAATTAATAGTAGAAGCTATTAGTTTTGTGCTCAAGCACAATTATTTCTGGTTTGATGGCCGTTTCTTCAAACAGATCAGTGGTACTGCTATGGGCAGCAAATTCGCGCCTAGCTATGCAAATTTGTTTGTAGTGGTCTGGGAAGATGAAAAATCTGGAGTGACAATCCCTTTGAAAAAGATCTGATAATTTGGATAAGATTTATATAGACGATGTGCTATTTATATGGAAGGGCACTGAATTTGACCTCACTGCCTTCCTGGAATATATCAATGACAACTTTATTAATTTGGTATTTACGGTCAATTCCAGTAAACAGAAAGTAGAATTCTTGGACTATATACTGAGGGCGAAACCTTGAAATCAAAGACTTATATAAAAGAAGTAGATTCTAACACTTACATACCAGCTTCTAGTAACCATCGTATCATAGTACCTGGCTCAGGAACATTCCATGGGGCCAGTTTAGAAGAGTCAGGAGGATTTGCAGTGACTTAAAATTTTATAAAGAACAGGCAACATCTCTGAAAGAGATTCTTGGAGAGGAATTATGACCCTGTAGTGGTAAACACTACCTACCAAGAAATATTGGAGGAAAACAGGGAGACCTTTTTTAGATCTAGTAAAATAGGAGAAAAAAACAAACAACCCAAAATAAAACTTATCACACAATTTAGTAGTGAGGTTCACAAAAAGAATCTGCAAATATTGGCCTATTGTTAGGAACAGCAGGTAATAGCTGCTTTCTTTTTGGCTGCTGCAATGTTGTTTTCAGCCTGAGTGCTATCACCTAAACTCCAATCACCTGCAGCTCTATCTGACACCTACCCTGATTGGCTACTACTGGTTTAAATACCTGTCAGCTTCACTCTGCCTTTGCCGGTTATAGTGTTCACATGCTTGGTTCTCCGTGCTCCTGGTTCTGTGATTAGTCTGCCTGTTTCCTGATTGATACCTGTTGTGATCACTGCCTGGATACCGACCTTGCTTGTTTCCTCGTGACCCTGACCTCTCCACAGACCTTGTTAGAGTATGTTCCTGTTGAAATCACCTACACATATACAACCTTGTAATTCTACCATGTACTTATCAGAATAACATATGGATTCTGTGTTAACGTAATAAAGAAATGAGATTTAGGTAGAGAAAAGGCTTTATAAATATTGATTTATTTGTGATGTTTTACAGCACGTCAATAAAATTTCCTGACATCCTTTTCTGGACAGTTTATGTCAGTAAGATTTTGTGGCACTAAACTAGAAAGAAAGAATACAAGGTCCATTATAAGAATTTGGGACTATTTGAAGCAGTTATTAAACTCAATTATCGTTGTTAACAATAACTAACTTAATAGGATGCCTTCCTAATACTTTGCTTCTAGTAATTATGCAACTTTAACATGAAATAAGACCTATTATTGGTATGCCTTGCATTCGAGCCAGAGATCTATGCAAATTTCTCTTAACAGCTGTAAGAGGTCTAATTAGGACAGCTGTGGATCATCTCCCCTAACTACCATGGGAATGGCTATTTAAACACATATTGCACAAAGTAAACATCCCTGAGGAAGCTCTGATTATAGGGGAAAGGCGTTGGTGGATTGATACTGAATTTTTTATTCAACACTTCACTCAAAAGGTTTACTCACTGACACCGCTGATTTAGAGACTGCATATCAGTAGGAACAGCACGGGATATGCAGCGCTTAACAGATGAGAACTAAGTGCCAGCAGCACAGTTGTGATAAGACTGATCTGATTTCAGATTTCAGCAACTTCAGGCACCAGTTAACTGACTCTACATACAGCCGGCTGCCTCACAAACGTGGTAGGAGAAGGACCAGTGAAAGCAGGGCGGCTATATTTGCACTCTGCTTATATTTGGATCAGGGAATCAACATGGGCTAAGAAGACAGACATCCTTTCAATGAGAAGGTATTTATATCCCACTCAAGCACTGTGTCCCTGAGTTCCGCAGAGAAAATTAATTCTGAATAAGGTACTTTGTTACATACATTGGCTGTCAGTTTAGACAGTGTTATCAATATGGATTTGTCAATTGCCATCTATCTGAAATAAGATAAAGAAATAGCTATTCTTTTGTTGATCACTAACACCTGGAACATGGTACTCTCACCTATCTATTCTGTAGACTTGCATGCAATTATTATCATTTACCATTGGACTCAGTGTATGGTTATATATGCCAGTTTCCATTGTTTTTATGTTTATGTATATATGTTCAAGTTCGCTTCAATGTTTCCCCCCCCCCACAGTATGCATCACCACCAGTTACCAATATGGTAACACAGTAGTTATTTGCAGTAAAGGACAGCAGGATGGACTTGTTAAGCTTTGTATAATTAATTCTAGTTGGAGAGGTATTAACATTGCCCAGAGAAAGCCAAGTTTCTGACTCTTTTGAAAAGTAACCATTGGTTCTGTAATACATGCATACATGTCTGTTAATATGTTGCTCTCCAGAAAGATGAGAGCCCAAAGCTGCATTATTTATTTATAAGTGGTGGTCAAAAGTTCTGGGGTTTGAAACTTTGGTGGTATATGTATAGGGATATATCTCATAAAATGGTCCATTTGAAGTTGATGTCTGCTAAAACAAATATCCATTTTAATAAAGAGCCATTAAGCATTTCATTAAGGCCTACCGACAAAACATTGTCAATATTATCTCATTCTTCTTTCCAGTTTCAGAGATGAGAAAAATTAACTTAGTAACTCATTGGATGCACAAAAGATTGGCATCAGCAGAAGAAACCCCAATGGATTCAAGATTCAAGACTTTACAGAAAGCCCCATCATTGTAGCATTGTAGCAGTCTTTATTGCAATAGAGGTGAAACCCAAACAGCAGATCTCCTCTGTAATCAGTAGAAAATGTTACATAGAGAGGTGAAACAACATGAAAAAAAAACCTGGGAGAAAATGTGCTGAAGCTGAAATCCAAGAAGGTGGTGATACCGAGCTGACCAGAATAGTATCTAAGTGACTGGAATTATTTTGAACAAATTTAATAATTTGATACTTTTTGATTTCTTGATTTTTGAGCCCATTTTGAGAGAATAACATTGATTCCAATGAATGGCAAAAGAACATCAGCAGGGTTGAGGGTGAGATCATACTAAGAGCTAAGGATTAGAGGGCAGACCCTCGTGTGCTGCCCATCTTTATGCTGGCTAATTTGGGAAGTGGTGTTCATCATGGGTACTTAGTTGTGTAATGACCTCACTAAGTACTTGATAATTATAATAAACAGATAACACAAAATCAAAGTCCAGTGACCTTGTGAAAACATGGCTCCTGCAAGATCTTAAGATAGTTTGGTCAAATATCAAGGAGTCAATTTGGTTAACTAATGTCAAACATATTGAATGTGTTTGATGCTTTCCTGTTGTTCAGGAAATGAGCAAAGGAAAATTGAGCCAATGCTTATGATGTCATTGGACACATTTTTGAGCATGCACGCACATAACAAGTGTGCACCCAGCCAGGCATATCGATAAAGAAGTAGTAATTTAGAAATACAGGCACAAAGTCCTATGTAGTGAAAAATGAAGTCAAATTTCAATATCTAAATTAGCAATGCATAATTGTTAGTTAAGGCATGTGACAAACAGTTTGTTTATGTAGCCCAAATGGTGTAGCTCCAATTATATTATTTTAACTGTTTATTTCTAGAACTCACAAAGTTCTCTTTATTTACTTCTCTCTTTTTTAAACTCTTTGCACTTCCTTCCATACTTCTAATTTATATATCCTATTATATAGGCAGTCAACTAGAAAACTCAGGTAAACAGTAAAAACTGGGCTATGCTATTTTTTTTATATAATCTATTTATGTCTCTTTGACAAATAGAGCACATACTGGTTGATCAGCTTCTAGTTTAACATAGAAATGTCATTAATTTTACTAGACTGAATTGGAGCAGATTTCAAGGCCATGGTGTGAATATTATCTTAACTGCATTATTTAGTAATGCATGTTTAAACATTAAATATACAGTATGATTGGTTAATAATATGTTTCTCTAACAATTTATATTATGCATCCATCTCTGCTAATAATACATTGGATGGATATTTTACAAAACTATATAGGTATTAACAAACAATAATAAGCTTTAAATGATTAAGATTAAGATACAAAACTAACTTTCCTTAAAAAACCACATATTAAAACCACCACTCTCATGACAGTTAAAACATTTTCGATTACACACTGCATAGGATCAGCAACTGGTATTTCAGCTATTGCTAAGCTATCATTCATTCTTTTTAGCCAGCACATTTTATATACCAACAACCACATAGCTGTTTCTTAATTGCATGTTTGAGACTTAAATTGGATGGCTGCAGAGGTCTTGGACTTAAGGTAAGTCATCCCTGTCTCCAACTGTCTCCATGATATAATTGAAAGCACTGTTTTTCTGCCTTACTGTTTTGTGATTGGCTGTCAGCTGAGCAAACTAATTGCAATACAACATAGAAGAGGAATAAATTGTACCAGGCGTTGTGGTAGTCAAAGAGTATTTCATCTGTACGTTACAAAAATTTGCAGCTGAGTGGATGATCCTTTTAAAGAGTAAACATAAACATAATCTAAAATAAGGATTCATTTTACATTTATATGTGACATATACTTTCGGGAAATGTGCATATGTCAGATTGCCCGGTTTACTGCAGTTTTCTGCACACATGTATTTATTAACATGTTTCCTAGTGTCTGGTGATAACATGACCATAGCCTCATGATAATTTACCAAATGTTAGTCAAATGTCAGGACTGTGTTTCGAAAAATAAATGTTAACACTTCATTTACTTATATTAAATGAGAACAGATTTCTGTAAAAGGTCATTTTAATTTGCAATCATTCAACATACTGAACTTGTACTATATTTCCAAATCAATTATTTTATATATTCATGTCAATTATACCCCATTCACACTGCCTAAAAAAATCTGGGTTTTTGCCAGGGCGAGCTCCGTTGACCTGGGTCAAGGCTCAGCGTGAAAGGGGGGTCAGTGCAAAATCCCAGGTCTGATGACCCGGGAATTAGACTCAGGACTTTTGGTGGGATAATCCCTGGACTATGAATGGTGAGGTTTTTGAACCTGGGTCTCACCAAACACAATTATATAGTTGAAAGACCCTTGTTTAGTATGAACAGGGTCTACCCGGGAATTTCTCTCCGTGGGAGCCTCTGTCCCCTGGCAATATCCCAGGTTCATATACCCGGGATATTGCCGGGGCGGCAGTAAGAAAGCGGTATGAGCTGGGATGCTCTGTAACACGGCAAAAACCCAGCTTTAAAAACCCGGGATATTGCAGGAGCGGCAATGTGAAAGTGGTATTACTAGATATTTGTTTCTGACTTGCGTAAAATAGTGCATTTCAAAAGCTAACAACTTTTAGGGGTATATTTACTAAACTGTGGGTTTGAAAAAGTAGAGATGTTGCATATAACAACCAATCAGTTTCTAGCTGTCATTTTGTAGAATGCACTAAATAAATGACAGCTAGAATCTGATTGGTTGCTATAGGCAACATCTCCACTTTTTTAAACCCCCAGTTTAGTAAATCTAGCCCTTGGACTCCTCAATATCAATATTTCAAGAGATGCAGATAAATTGCTGGAACTTCATTGTTTAGTACTAAATACTAAAGCTGCTCATAAATGAAGTGATTTGAATGCATAATTTGGTCATTATACATTAAATGAATCACCAGATGTGCAGGCCCTAATAGGCTCTGCAATGGATATATGCAATCGGGAATGAACAGATGGTGAGCTGGCCTGCTGATGACAGTAGTCTGCCAGAATATGTGGCCATTGGCAGACTGGACTGGCTGGTCCCTATGTGATCCAGTAAGCAACTTGAGAACTGAATGAACAGATCAGTTTAATTTGGTCAACTCTATGGGTAGCCAAGTTTGACATGTGTGGGTTTAGAAAAGTTGTCCAGATTTGTCCTTATATGGCCAGCTTTGTCTTGCAACATTAGCACAATGTAATAGTGTCCATAAAATGACATGTTAGAATGTTTCTGCAAACTATTGTAATTGATTATCAGCCATCAAATGAGTGTCTGCATTGTCTTTTGGCTAAAAGAACAACCTGAACTCTTTTTCAACCAATGAATTTTTTAGCTGCAATAGCGCACTGGATGTTTGTGTTTAGCACTGTTGAAATAGGACATTACTATGAAATATAAAGGAATTTCCACTATTAAGCACTTTCTTTATCTTCTGTTTAAAGTAGATGTAAATTCATGTAACACCAATATACTCTGGCAGCATTTATCCTGACAGCCACTGTTGGAACTGTTATATATAATGACTTGGCTGACTTTTGTTAAGGAAAGGCTTGCCATGGCATATGTTCATTGTTGCCCCATCCTGTCCATGGAGGGAGCCCTACTGTGTCAAGTATCACCATTAAGTGTTGCTGTGCCTTTATTTTGTTAATCATTGCCTGTTTTAGAAACTGACCAATGGTGGACCAAAAGTGCTGTCCTGCCCCTTGGAAGTATTGCCTTGTCCACACTTCTGGGATGAGTGTTGTCCACATCTCAGAAGTGTGAAGCACTCAACTAGTTTTTGAGTCACCAAGTAAATCATTATAAGTATCCTTTAGCAGAGTACAACAAGGGGGGTGGGGAGATTTCTTTATATCAATTTAATCACCAAATGCAGAAGCATACTAACTTGTTTTGCATAATACACATAGAGTACAAGCAGGCATTGTAAGGTTAGAAAGCACCAAGGATACATAAACCAGTTTGTATTGTATTAATATAGCTCATTATGCAATGAGCATAATTGGGACCTGACGATGAGTTGCACGCATGTTGGGTGTAATTTACGCTTAAAAAAGCATACTTACACCCATATGCTGAGTTGAAGGCATCTTAAGATGCATCCAGCTCCGGGCTTGTAGCATATGCACCAGGTTTATGTCAGACTTACATACACCCACATATGCATACATGCAACCAGGTCATAAGTGCAAGAAAAGTTTGTTAACATTTGTTTTGATAGCAAAAAACACATTCACTATTAAGCTTGATCATCATCATCATCATCATCATTTATTTATATAGCGCCACTAATTCCGCAGCGCTGTACAGAGAACTCACTCACATCAGTCCCTGCCCCATTCCCTAATATAAATTCCCTAATATAGGCACACACTCACACAGACACAGACAGACAAAGAGGGAGATAGACAGACAGGGAGACAGACAGACAGAGACTAGGGTCAATTTTTGATAGCAGCCAATTAACCTACTAGTATGGTTTTGGAGTGTGAGAGGAAACCGGAGCACCCGGAGGAAACCCACGCAAACACAGGGAGAACATACAAACTCCACACAGATAAGGCCATGGTCGGGAATCGAACTCATGACCCCAGTGCTGTGAGGCAGAAGTGCTAACCACTAGGCCACTGTGCTGCCCATGATTCATTAAGGAACATAAATACCGATATGTGCTGTATTTTGTGTAAAATTACTTTGTGCATGCCCAGAACCAGACTATAGACCAGTGAACGCAGCAACATCCAGTTCATCTTTGAGTGCGGTACGGGAAGGGGAATGGGCATATGCATGTAGTCAATGTACAGTAAGGGCATGCCAAACTCAAGTACATGCAGTAGCGTCCAATTCAAGCTGTGGGCATCTCAAGGTACGTGTTTATCTGTCATATCACTTGTGCCAATGACGAGTGATGACAGCTGTGTATGCCTGCTGGAACATGAGTTTACAAACAGGTGCAACTGTAAAAATTTATTTTATGAACAGTGGACATTAATAACATCATGATAAATGTTTTTGAGTGAAAAAATTAAATAAAACATTTTTTTTAAGTTTGTTTTCTTATTTTAACAACTTTGTCATTAATGATTATATTAATAAAAGGTAGCAATTAGTAATTTCTGTGCGTTCTTTTGAGACCTATATTCCACATATGTATTGGAACAATCCTGCATTGTCTGTTAGAGCATAGTGTACCTAGACCAATATTCAACAACAGATGTGTCTTCAGCCCAATTTCCATGTGTTTTTACAAGAACGCAATTCATGTTCGTTTATCGTGCCTTAATGAATCAGGCCCATAAAGATTCCAGCTCGCGTTTGAATGAAAGTCGCAAAAACATTTTTAAAAATATGCCTATAATTCCTCATATTGTATGCACAATCACTCAAAAAACACATATCAAAGGTGAATTCCCAATCAGACGATCAGAAGTGGCTGACCATCATAAGCATCAGCTTGATTTTGCACTTACCCTCTTGCAGGACAAAAGATACAGCTCCTGATAAGCATATCAGCACCTCCGCACTGGTGGGAACTCTCACTTGGTGGAGCAAGTGTCAGGTGCATGCATATATATGTACTCTCTCTGTGCGCATGCACAGTGCAAATATTTATAATTTACACTACACAAACAGACTTATGTCCTACTCCGCATCAGACCCTCTATGTTCACGATTTAGAGTCAGAGGTAAAAATGTTGGACTTCACTTAGCAAATTAACTAATTTGAAGTATGATAAAATATTTTATTTAAATATTTGCTATTACCACATGCGGCTCCTAAATGTTGAGCTGTCAGTTTTCATAATACAAAACAAAAACAAAGCAGAGATGCATGGGATATAATTTTAGGAAATGGATTGCTATGCATTATCATGACATTAATGACTTAATACAATTCACTATAGTTTACTAGCCCATAAGTCAACCTGCATGTCAAAATGACATTGACTATGCTGAGGCAATGAGGAAAATGTTTTCTTCTTATAATGGAAGTGCTATGCGAATCAGATTTTTACTTGCTGACTGCTGAATAAGTACACAAATGTTATTTATATTGTACCCACATGCATAATTGAGATTTTGTGTTGTGGGACCAGATATTAAAAAAGAGCAAGTGGATGCAGAATGGGATTTTTTTGGGCATTCCTAGTTTGACAGGTAGCCGTAGAGCATTTTACCCATATGTTGACCAGATTTTTACAAGTTTTGACAGGTGCTTGTAAATTTGCCATTGACCTATACTTTCAAAAGGAGTTTTGCTTCATCAACAAAGTCCACTTACAGTAAAGGCAAATTTGTAGTTATAGTTCTATCAATATAGTAAAAGCATAAAATAAAAACCCAAATATGACAAATCAAAGAAAGACAGTTCTGATGTCACGTTGTTTAAGACATGAATGAGTTTTGAGTGTAGTCTTTTAGAAGAAAAACAAAATATTATTAAGGGGTTGATCTAAAAGTTCTAGAAGGCAGAACTTTGAATTGACTCTTTTGTGGTTTGCACCGTGTGCATTCCTAAACATGGTCGCGCAATGTGTTTACACAGCAACACTTCATAGAGACATTTTCGTAAAGTTAAATGTTCTATGCGTCCACATGTGTCTTTTGGGTTGGGTACGATTTACCTATGACGAGTTTGCCGACATGCATAACCCCTACAGCCTGCACTGCCGAACACTTGTCAAATCGGAATCAGCTGCTGTCAACATAAGGATTTCATCCGAGATGTCCAGCGTTGGGTTGAAGATAAGTCTGTTTATTTTGATGTTGTTTTTTCATAATTTCGTGTTTTTTTTGCAGGGGTTGTGCATGTCGGAATAGTGGCAATAGGAAAAACGATTACCACCGGTGTCTTTTAACCCTTTAATTGCTGAATGTATGGCAGTTAATTATTTAACGTTTCTTTTCTTGTTCTGGTATAACCATAAGTAGTAATTGACCTTTAACTTGTATGATGATTTTCACACATTCAGAGATACTTTTTTGCAGATGTTTTAATAGTTTTCCTCTCAGGGGTGGGCTGGACCGGGGGGCAGGGGACACATGACCCCCGGGCCGGACATAAAATTACTATTTTGCATGAACCGGCCAAAGTCTCTATTAATTGCCGCAGCCCCTTATCCCCTCACTCCCCTCTCTATGTGTGGCTTGTCACATGGGACGCACACCACGTGACAGGTGCCGTCCTATGTGTGAACTGTGAGGTGCCGCCGATGCGTGGGTGGCATAAGGTAAGTGGGGGTGTTGATTTTATGTGTTTGTGTGCAGTATATAACTATAGTGTGTGTGGGTGGGGGGGCTGCAGTATATAACTATAGTGTGTGTGTGCAGTATATAACTATCGTGTGTGTGTGTGTGTGGGGGGACAGTATATAATTATAGTGTGTGTGTGTGTGCACTATATAACTATAGTGTGTGTGGGTGGGGGGCTGCAGTATATAACTATAGTGTGTTTGTGTGTGCAGTATATAACTATCGTGTGTGTGTGTGTGGGGGGACAGTATATAACTATAGTGTGTGTGTGCATGTGCAGTATATAACTATTGTGTGTGTGTGTGTGGGGGGGGGGGGGGCAGTATATAATTATAGTGTGTGTGTGTGCAGTATATAACTATAGTGTGTGTGGGTGGGGGGCTGCAGTATATAACTATAGTGTGTTTATGTGTGCTGTATATAACTATCGTGTGTGTATGTGTGTGGGGGGACAGTATATAACTATCGTGTGTGTGTGCACTATATAACTATAGTGTGTGTGGGTGGGGGGCTGCAGTATATAACTATAGTGTGTGTGTGAGTGTGTGTGTGTGTGCAGTATATAACTATCGTATGCGTGTGTGTGTGGGGGGACAGTATATAACTATAGTGTGTGTGTGTGTGTGCGTGTGCAGTATATAACTATTGTGTGTGTGTGTGGGGGGGGACAGTATATAATTATAGTGTGTGTGTGTGCACTATATAACTATAGTGTGTGGGTGGGGGGCTGCAGTATATAACTATAGTGTGTTTGTGTGTGCAGTATATAACTATCGTGTGTGGGGGGACAGTATATAACTATAGTGTGTGTGTGTGCATGTGCAGTATATAACTATCGTGTGTGTGCAGTATATAACTATCGTGTGTGTGTGCAGTATATAACTATTGTGTGTGTGTGTGCAGTATATAACTATCATGTGTGTGGGGGCGACAGTATATGACTATAGTGTGTGTGGGGGGCCAATATATAACTATAGTGTGTGTGTGTGTGTGCAATATATAACTATATTATGTGTGGGACCAGCATATAAATATTGTGTGTGCAGTATATAACTATAGTGTGTGTGTGTGTGTGTGTGTGTGTGTGTGTGTGGTGGACCAGCATATAAATATTGTGTGTGCAGTATAGAACTATAGTGTGTGTGTGGGGGGCCAGTACATAAGGATTGTGGGGGGGGGGCAGTATATAAAAATTGTGTATGGGGGACAGTATATAAAGATTGTGTGTGTGTGGGCAGTATATAAATATAGCGTGAGATAGAAGGGGGGTCTTAATATAGTGTGCGAGGTAAGATATTTAATTGTGGGGTGCAGGGCAGGTAGGGGCAAATTATTTAATGACTGCTATTTTATTTGTGGGGTAATGGTGGGGGAATTTAGTTTATTGGTGGGGCTTTTTAATTTAATATAGGGGCCTATTAATCTAAGGTGAGTTGACTGAACCTTTAATTTAATGTTGAGGTGGTTTCAGGCTATTAATTGAATATGTGACTGATTTTGGGGAGGAGGGCTATTCATTAATTATGAATATGAATTATTTAATGCTGGTGATAGTTGTGGCAAATGGTTATATCAAATTTAAATGCTATTAATTTATTGCTGGGGTTGTTTGGAGGGAGGGATAAAGGTTTATTTATTAAATGGGAATACTATTAATTTAATGTTGGGGCTGTTAGCAGGGAAATAGGTCTATTTAGCAAATGTGAAGATTATTATTTTAATGTTGGGGGTGGAGGGAGGCCTAATTTTAAAACTTGTGTGCTACTGATTTAACACTGGGGTTGGTTGGAGTTTTCTAAATCTCATGTACCCATTTTTTTTCCCAATAGGGCTTCCAACATTCCAGGATCCAGACATGCAGCAACTGAGCTAAATACACCAAGAACAGGTAGGAGACAGCAAGACAGTCTGACAACTGTCCTGAATCTGGTGGGACAGTCCTGAATTTGGGTGACTGTCTCGCTTCGTCAGGATTTGGACAGTTTAGAGGTATGTCCCGCTTCACACTGTACTGCTCTTGAAGGCAGAACCATGTGCACCTAACAGTAGTACACACAGTATTGTCTATGTGTTGTATAAAATGATAACCATGTTACATCATTGGGGCCCCTTTCTAAAGTACCCAGGCCTCCTAGAGCGTTAATCCAGTGCTGAGCCATGGTGTCAGATTGACACCTAGTGCCCTTCCCAGTACCAGCCTTCATACTATTTGTTTTAGGTTAATCCTGAAACAAATAATAACTCTATTAGTATAAAGAGCGAAGCAAAAACAATTCCTTTGCTGGCAAAAACATAATTTTTAAAACAAACGGGCTTTTTGCATTTTGATAAATTCCATTATAATCAGACAGGTAAGTACAGAAAAAAAGTGCTGTAGGGAGAAGGAACATATAAAATAAAATACAATATAAAGTGAGGTTTGTTTTTTGTTGCATTATTTATTTTTATTATTTAAGATTTATCGTTTTTAATAATGAAGTGCCGCTGGGTTAAGCAACACTAAAATAGCCTCTTGATAAATATATATTGTGCCAAAAAACACCCTTTAAGGAAAGGCCGCTACTTATGGGCCAGTGTTGTGTGCTTGCCCCCCGGGCTAAAGTCTTCCAGCCAGCCCCTGCTAAGAGATCAGAAAGAAAAAACAAGAAAGTCACTACAACATCATTTTATCTAGCCTAAGGTTGATCTCAATTATTCTGAATTTTACTATGCTCTCTTTTTTGTTGGATGATCCCACCAATAATGCCTACAGTGACCTTAGAATGTGGAAAACTTCGACATTGAAGCTCTAGACAGAAATCTGTCTGCAGCACAGAACTCCGATCCTGTCATGTAGGAGCATGAAGCCACTGTATTGTGCACCCAGCTGGGTCAATAGTGGTGGGGGACAGGTATGAAGTTCACGGGCCTCCCTTGGGGTTCAAGCTGTGGTGATGATGGTGGGAGTTGCCTATTTATGACTCCACCTTAGCCATATTGTGGACTGTGAATAGTGACTGGGTGGACCAATGACTTTAAACTGATCTACACAGTACCCACTCTAGGCTGCACCCCAGGGAGTGCAATAAGTGACCACATTGGGACTTGAGGTAGCATTCAGCAGCTATGTGTGCAACCACCAAAGAACTTTGGATAATAACATTGTAATAACCTGCCCCTTCCACTTTATTTTCATAGTCAAATCAGTATGGTTAGATTGTGCCTTAAAAATAAATGTACTTTATCTGTATTCTATTCCCACACATGGGTTTTGATGCTATTTGTTTTAGCAATATGTACACATTTACCATATAGGTCTAAATAGAATAGATCTAGTCGGTGGTTGCAAGAAAAGAGAGCATTTTCTAAAGCTACAGTGGTAGCCCATCAGTGGTCTGCCATAACATTTTAACAGTGTCAGACTTGCATATTATTGTCTGTATGTGGTAGATATTTTTGTACTACTACTACTAACAATACTTTTCACTTTGATTACCTCGATTCTGGAAGGCATGCCTTACAATACATTTAACGTTGTATAGCCATTAGTGTCAGGTCTGTAGATAATATCCATTATGTGTTTTAGGAGTAGGATTTTTAGATCTTCTTTATAGATGTTTTTAGGTCGGCCTGGAAGCTTGAGCATAAATGTATACAGCCAGAGAAAAGCACTTCTATCCAGCAAAGCCACCAATAAGACAAATATTTAGACTGCTAAATTCACCAACATGCACATTGGTATTATCTGGGTCCAAATGTGTAGAAACAGTGTCTGAGCCACTCACCAATCACAAGTACACTGTCATCACACTGCATGTCTACAGAATCTCTGCAGAGTGTGAGGGAAAGGTGAAAACAGATCTCACAATATACTACAAGAACCCAAGACATAAAGGATCATAGACAGATCATGTGTCAATGAATTTAGCCCAAAGTATCTCTTTAACGCTGGAAGTGACAGCAATTATAAATTTGACAGGGAATCCCGGAAACTGAAAAAAAAAGAAGTAAAAAATAAATAAACGTCAAAACAAACATCTTCCCCAAGATTTCTTAGTTGTCTAATTGAAAAGCTCGATCTCTGCTTTCATTGTAATTCATCTTTCTTGGATGCACAGGATGTAGATAACTTGTTGACCCAACTTTCAAGTTCCAGTTCCCACTGTCTCTGTAGTCAACAGCCTTCTGAATGTCACTAGAGGATGCACGAGCAGTAGATGGATTCATACCCACTAAACACCGACAGGGACTGCTGGTACTTCTTGCACGACTCAGAGGAGTAGCTGGAAAACGTCTGTGCACGAGACATCTTTGCTGTACTGAAACGGTAACCTAGAGAAAACAGATTAGGATACAATATTATCCATAATGTATTCTACAAGCATATATATGAGCAGACATATTAATTCCACACATGCATGTATCTATATGTTTATGCTGCAGAACTAGCAACAGAGCAAATTGTTGTCTATATGTATCTAGATTTGTGCACAGGCTACGGAGGCCTGGGCCTATTGCTTTAGAAATAAAGATGGTGGCTCTCCCTTGGTTTCATCATATCACATAAAACATAAAAGTACACAATGATTTTTAATTACTGGAAGAATACATGTTTTCTTTCATGTAGTTGGTGATGGTGGAGGTTTGCAACATAGTTGGGTGTGTATGGGGATCAGCACAACAATAACAGACTACTGAGGATAAAATTTAATCCAAGTTTTATCACAGTTGAATTAACAGGTTATTCATTGATTTGGGCTCCTGTTTATCTAGGCTTCAGTTCATTTGGTTCTCTAAACATTTAATTCCACCCAGAGCACTAAATCTAATTTCCACATAGTTATCCCAGTCCATAGACACATTCTGCAATCAGTGACTCCAATCCTTAACCAAGACCCTGGTCTCTGAACCCAATCTCTATCTAAAGCATATTCAAATAAATTGGAGACCAAATGAACAGTGACTTGGCAAACTGGTGCCTAAATTAATTGGTGTCAAAATATTAAATGCCCAGAGCCCAGATTTACTACTCCAAATGTAAACATCCTTTAAACTATTAATGCACCCTTTTTTCAACTTCTTTGCTTAAATTTTTTTTTTATTATGCATATACCTTTTAATCATTTTTCTATTACTCACTTTATCATATTACTTTCCTTTTTTTGCTAAATATTTTTATCTAAATACTGTTCTTTATGACATCTGCTCCTTCTTGAATTCATCATTAAAATGAAACATGCTATCAGCACAATTGCTTGAATTAAAATAGGTACATCCTACATTACAAAAAAATAAAATATGTGACATTCTCTCTATTACACATCATAGAGTGCAATAGATTAATAAAGAAATGACTTTGCATGCAGAATAATTCACTTTATATGTGCTAAACTAGTTAATCATACATTGTTTAAATGAAGTGAAATAGGAGAAAGTTAGTAATAAAATATATCAGCATGGAGCAGACAAATATGAAAAAATATTCTTATAGAGGGGTTGAAGACTAGTTGCTAAAGTAAATAGCTCAGCATTAATATTATATATATTTTCAAACAACGGAAGGAACATTGATCTCCTTGGAGAAGCACAGTAAAGTTCATTTTTGAATTGCAAAAGCATAATGCAAATGCTGTTTGTAACATCAAGCCCGTACGTGTTCACATATGCACCCATTTCTGTGGATAAGCAGATGGATATATGGGCCAATGTGAGGGCCTCTATGGAGGACCTTAGAATTAGAGGAGCTGGGTTGATTGAATTTACCCATTCTGAGTGCAGTTTAGGTGCATTAATGCGGCTACTTATATACTCATATGCAAACAAGAGATTATATTTTGCCGGATGAGATTATTTAAATTAAATAAAGTGCTGGAAAAGGGGGCAATCTCTGTTTTCCAGGAGGGTACACACCATTTTTCTCCTTACAAAAGTACTTGATTGTTTAACATCCTCTGAGGTTGCAGACATTGGGCCTCATCCTATACATTAAATGAGAGCATTATGCACTTTTAAGGGAAAGTGCATTTGTAGGACTATTTCAAACAATTTAATAAATAACATTCAAACACACTAAAGTGACATGTATAGACAGCCCAGATGTCCCCCTACTCTCAGTAGTAATATAAGACAGAAATTAATTTTAAACAAGCAATACTTTAGGAGAAAAATTAAAATGCTGAAATGAATGAAGGAGGCAATATTAAACTGGTAGTAGATTGGACTTTGAAGTGACAATTTTCCTCTTTCCACCATGCACATACACAAGTAGGAACATTCACCTTTTATGGCTCACTTGCAAGGACTGAGTTGTGGGCATGCACTTTGAAACATGCTTGGCACAGTTGTGGAAATTAAAAGGTAGCTTTAAATGAGCCTCAGTGGTAGATTTACCAAACCTTCTAAAACGGAAAAGTGGAAGTCTTGCCAATAGCAACCAATCAGAATCTAGCTATCATTTATCATTTATCATTCTAGAAAATTATAGCAACATCTCCATTTTTTTTAGAATCATTGATAACTCTAACCCTCAGTGTATATGTGTACAAATGTTATAATGAGAAGCATGACATACTGTGGAGAGAAAAAGTAAATTAGAGCTCTCTAATTTAATGGTAAATAAAACAATTTGGCCAGATTGTATTTATCCTAGGGAACTATAGGTACTTTGATTTTGGATATGAGAATGCTATATTGACAGGAGTTGTTCTTAATCACTGGAGAATGCAGTTCAGGCTTAGGGTTCAGGCTGCACTTGGCTAATACGCTTGTAGTGCCCCCTCGCTTTCCACACCAGGCTAATAAGTTTTGGACCAGGTGGAGTTGCAAACATGTCTGTTTCTAGTAAGGCATTTGGTGCTGTTTCACACAGATAGCTCAAGGCTAAGATACATATGTTAGAATATAGATTGAACATTTGGTGGGGGGAGAGTTTAGGGTATATATGACAAAGAGAGAATGGCAGGGGAGCATGTGTGATTAGGAGAGTGTCACATATGCTACCCCACTATTCACCCGCTATCACATATGATCACCACCCTTCCATTGTCATATATGGTATGTAACAATGGGAGGAACAGTGGGAGCCATATGTAACATTGGAAGGATGATGGGGGACAATTGTGACAATGAAAAATAGGATAGGAGTCATATATGACAAAGGGAGAGTAGCTGCATATGTGATGAGGGAAGGGATGTTTGAGGGCATAATGTGGGACAAGGGGATAATGTGACTCAGAACCAGGAGAAATGAGTGTGGTGGAACTACATGAGCCTCAACTACATGTCATATGTAGATTATGTGGTGTGTCATGCATACAGCACTGCTTTATGTACGTTTGACAGGTAGCGATACATGAAGGGTACGTACAGCATATGACCCCAGATCAGCTTATTGTGTATGAAGGGTTCTAACAGGATTTAGGAGTCGATTATGATCATAATAACATCTAGATCAAGGAGACACAGTCTTATTGGAAATTGGCGACGGTGGTTGTGGTGGGGAGCTCAAGAATTATTTTCAAAAATATTATTTCACTGAAACCCCACAAATTATAAATGTGGTAATGCAGCTGAATTTACTTTCAAAATTTGAATAGTGTTCCATGAATTGTGGTTTATACTGGTGTTTTGTGGAGTGGACATGGGTGACTCTTTTTGTGACAAGCTGCTTGTCATTATGTATCTATATTTAATGCCTAGGGTGTATTTGTTTCCTTTGTATATTACAAGTGTAAGGATTAATATAAGGGTGAGATCCAAACTCAGGGACCTTAGAGGATGGAGAATTAAATCCTCTTGTTGGGAGGAAAAGGCTGTGCCACATAAGGTGGGACTGCACCTGTAACTACACCCACGCCACCCCATTGCCTCATTTAAATAATATTGTCCCACATAATGAAATCTCATTTCTGCACTTCACAGACAACCTAAGAGCCCTTTGTGTACAAGAAACGTCCATGCTCTTCCCAACTCTTCGCATTGGTTGGAGCGCACTTTTGCACCCCACTAGATGCTGCCATCTTGGCATACAAATCCATGCACTTCCAACCTATACAGACAAGAACAAAAGTGGGCAATTAGGGACACAAAGGATAATTTATGAATCACAAAAACTGTGGAACTTCAATTGTTTGTTTTATGTATACAAGTGTACCTACACATCTACCAATCACATTTCAATATGGACATCTATTTCGTGGTTTTTGCACCCTCCCCCTGTAACATTAATCTTAAACCAGTATTGTGGGTTTGTGGATGCTCTGTAAAGTTCAAATACTGTAAAAATAACACATCAGACTCCCACTTTTTGATCAACCTTTTAAATCATTTAAAGTTTTAAATTTTTGACCTAATGTATTGCTCAATTCATCTTTATTTATGTTTTAAATTTATCATGGGATTAAGATGACAACTGGGTTGTCTTTATTATATGTGTCACTTCAGTGTATTTGAAGCTTACTATATTGGTTGAAGTGTGTCTAGAAAAGCACTTGCCCGCAGAACTGCAACTAGAAGGTAAAAAATGCAACCCATTACAAGTATATCATCATCATCAACAACAAGATTTACAATTGGGAACAAACATTAATAAAACAATACTGGGTAATACAGACAGACAGAGAGGTAAGAGGGCCCTGCTCGCAAGCTTACAATCTATGGGACAAAGGTCACGTGCTACATCATATTGCACATTGGACCAGCTAGAATGCAAAGGTACAAAGTATTCAGTGGGCTGTGTGATCAGTCACTCAACAATGTTGGTCAGAGGGTTGTTGTCTTCTGTTAGCTGTGTAGAGGATGATAATAGGGTAACTTAGGAAGATTAAGATGGTGGTTGAGGTATATCATAAGCTTGTCTGAAGAGTTGGGTTTTCAGAGAACACTTGAAGGTTTTAAGACTAGAGAAAAGTCTTATTGTGCGAGGGAGGGAATTCCACAAAGTGGGTGCAGCCCGAAAACAGTCCTATAACTGGGAATGGGAGGATGTGATGAGAGTGGAAGAGAGAGGCAGATCTTGTGCAGAATGGAGGTGGCGAGTTGGAAGATATTTTGAGACAAGTGAGATGTATGTTGGTGCAATTTTGCTGACGGCCTTGTATGTTAGTAGAAGAATTTTATATTGGATTCGGTGAATATAGGCAACCAATGTAGAGACTGACAGAGTGGCTCAGCAGAGGAAGAACGATTTGCAATGGAAAGCAATTTTGCCGCTGCGTGCAAAATAGATTGTAGGGGTTCAAATCTGTAATTGGGAAGGCCAGTAAGGAGGGAATTGCAATAGTCGATGTGGGAGATGATGAGTGCATGAATTAAGGTTTTGCAGTGTCTTTTTTGAGATATGTACGTATTCTGGAAATGGTTTTTAGATGTATGTAACATGATTTAGATATAGAGTCGATGTGGGGAACAAAGAAAAGTTGTCAAGGATTACACCTAGGGAGCAAGTTTGCAGGGTGGGATTTATGGTCATGTTATCAACAGAAATAGAAATGTCAGACAGGGAGCTTCTGTTTTGGGTGGGAATATTATTAATTCAGTTTTTGAAAGATTGAGTTTGAGTTGGCGAGAAGACATCCAAGATGAAATGGCAGAAAGACAGTCAGTAATGCGAAACAACACAGATGGTGAGAGATCAGGAGAGGATAGATATATTTGTGCATCATCTCCATAGAGATGATATTGAAATCCAAAAGAGCTTATTAGTTTTCCAAGAGAAGTGGTGTAGATAGAGAATAGCAGAGGACATAGGACTGAGCCTTGTGGTACTCCAACTGATAAAGGAAGTAGAGCAGTGGTGGATCCAGAGAAATTAACACTGAAAGAACGATTCGATAGGTAGGATAAGAACCAGGATAGGACAGTGCATTCAAGACCTAGGTATAATAGCGTTTGTATGAGGAGAGTGTGGTCAATAATGTCAAATGCAGCAGAGAGATCCAGGAGAATTAGAACAGAGTAATGGCCTTCAGTTTTGGCTGTGACCAAATCACTGACAACCTTGGTCAGCGCAGTCTCTGTGGAGTGTTGAGAGGGAAAGCTTGAATGAAGGGAATCCAGTAGGTTGTTTGCTGTAAGAAAATGTGTGAGGCGAGTGTAGGCTATCCTCTCGAGAAGCTTGGAGGGGCATGGGAGCTTAGAGATGTGGCGGTAATTTGAGAGAGTGTTTGGGTCAGAATTTATTTTTATCAAAATAGGAGTAATCACTGCATGCTTGAATAGTGATGGAAAAATACCAGTAGAGAGAGAGAGAGATTACAGATTTTAGTTAGAGGTGGAATGACCACAGGAGACAGGGACCTACCAATTTGTGAGTGTAGGGGATCAAGAGGACAGGAGGTAGAGTAGAAAGATGAGAAGAGAGTAGAAACTTCCTCTTCATTTGTGGGATCAATTGAAGAGAGAGTGTCAGAGGGTGTTACAAAGGAATTGAGCTTACTGCTTGTCAAGGGAGATGACACAATTTCAAGTCTGATGATCTTATCTATTTTATCCTTGAAATAGGAAGCAAGATCCTGGGGACTGATGGTAGCTGGAGGGTTTGGGGTGGGAGGGTTTAGAAGAGATTTAAATGTATTAAAAATGCGATTGGGGTTAGAAACCTGAGCATAGATGAGATTGGAGGTATGTTTGTTTTGCAGTGTCCATAGCATTTCGATAGGAGTGGTAGATAGCAGTATATGTGATGAAATCATTAGAGGTACAAGATTTATCCAAGTGACATTCTGCTTTGCAAGAAAGTTTTTGTAGAGTTTGTGCTTGTTTAGTGTGCCACAGTTAGCAACGAAGTCTACGCGGAGTATATAGAGTCGATGGAGCCACTTGATCAAGGGCAGTTGGTAGGGTTTGTTGAAAATGAGGTACTGTCCTATCAGAGGAGGAGAATGTAGAAATCGGGGAGAGAAGGTTTTGGTTGAATAGGTGGTAAACTGTTGAAAATCAATAGAGTTAATATTCCTGCAGGTGTGAGGAGGCTTGGAAGAGTTTGACACTGGGGAGGGTAAAGAACTGGGGGTGAGTGAGTAGCTAATAAGGTGATGATCTGAGAGGGGGAAAGGAGTGTTAAGGAAATCAGAAATTGGGCATATTCTAGAGAAAAAAATATCAAGACAGTGGCCATCCTGATGAGTTTCGGATTCAATCCACTGGGAGAAGACAAGTGAGGATGTTGGAAAGAATAGTTTGGAAGCAGCATTGGAACGTGGATTAGCAATAGGGATGTTGAAATCACCCATGATAATGGTGGGGATGTCAGAGGATAAAAAGTGAGGGAGCCATGCAGAGAAGTGTTCAAGAAATTGTTGGTGTGGTCCAGGGGGACGACAGATGACAGCAACACGTATAGAGAATGTGTTAAAAATCTTAACAGTATGAACTTCAAAAGATGTGAATGTGAGTGATGGGACATTTGGCAGAAATGTGAACGTGCACTGTGGGGAGAGAGGTAGTCCAACCCCACCTTCTTGTCTGCCTCCAAGTCTGGGGGTATGGGTGAAATGGAGACCACCATGTGAAAGGGCTGCAGGTGAGACAGTGTCTAATTGCGTGAGCCATGTTTCTGTTATTGCCATTAGGTTGAGGTTGTTTGAGAGGAAGAGATCAAGTATTGAAGTAAGTTTGTTACAAACAGAGCGTACATTGCAATGGGCACATTTAAAGGACTTTGGAAGAGAGGGGAGTTAGGTGATGCGTTTGAGGTTTGATGGATTTCTGTAGTGTTCAGATATATGTGTGTGGGAGAAGTGAGGGGGATCTGGATTAGGTGAAGTATCACCAGATAATAGAAGCAGGAAGAAAGATAGAAAAGATGATTGTAAGATGTGTGTCCTTTTAGTTTCTGGCGACAGGGCGAGGCTCTTATAACTATTGAATTTAAATAGGACAACAGATCACGAGTATTAACTAGAGGTGAGTGAAGTAATGAAGGGGCAATGTGGACAGAGGTGTGTGTTGCAGGATGGGAGAATACCCTATCTACGACATCCCTGTCCCGCAAAATGATAGATACAGATACACACATGTACATAAAAGCACACATGCATACACACAGGTTTGCACCCTCCTTCCTGCACATCTGCTTGCTCACTCCTGAACTCTCTCCCTCTACAGTACTTAAAGGAAGAACCAAGTCATTGAGTCTCAATAGTGAGTGGTGTCACCTTACATGTGTTGCCTCTTACGGGTCCTGCTTTAAGCCCCTTTCTTGTGACTGTTGATTTTATCAGTGCAAGAGGGAAAGTGCTTCACTATCCAGTAGAAATGGGTTAATTTTTCTGTCCAATTCTGTAATTCAGACAATTTTTCGTGAGTTGTCAATTGTTTCTTGAATTTGTCTAAATTTTCGCAAAATTTGCTGATTAATGTATGCCCCGTAGAAAGAGGTCAGTCACAATATACAGAACGTAAGGAAGACAATCGGATAGAATCAAAAAATGTACATGTTAACAGCCTTAAAAATGCAACCTACAGCAATTCTGACAGTCCTGGATTATTCGAGGGAAAAACATACAGTCAGGTCCATAAATATTGGGACATTGACACAATTCTCATATTTTGGGCTCTGTACACCACCACAATGGATCTGAAATGAAACAAACACGATGTGCTTTAACTGCAGACTTGCAGCTTTAATTTGAGGGTATTTACATTTAAATCAGGTGAACGGTGTAGGAATTACAATGGTTTCTATATGTGCCTCCCACTTTTTAAGGGACCAAAAGTAATGGGACAAACTAAACAATCCTACATCAAATTTACACTTTTTAATACTTTGTTGCAAATCCTTTGCAGTCAATTACAGCCTGAAGTCTGGAACGCATAGACATCACCAGACGCTAGGTTTCATCCCTGGTGATGCTCTGCCAGGCTTCTACTGCAAATGTCTTCAGTTCCTGCTTGTTCTTAGGGCATTTTCCCTTCAGTTTTGTCTTCATCAAGTGAAATGCATGCTCAATCGGATTCAGGTCAGGTGATTGACTTGGCCATTGCATAACATTCCACTTGTTAGCCTTAAAAAACTCTTTGGTTGCTTTTGCAGTAGGCTTCGGGTCATTGTCCATCTGCACTGTGAAGCGCTGTCCAATGAGTTCTGAAGCATTTGACTGAATATGAGTGGATAATATTGCCCAAAACACATCAGAACTCCTCCTGCTGCTTTTGTCAGCAGTCACATCATCAATAAATACAAGGGAACCAGTTCCATTGGCAGCCATACATGCCCACGCCATGACACTACCACCACCATGCTTCACTGATGAGGTGGTATGTTTTGGATCATGAGCAGTTCCTTTCCTTCTCCATACTCTTCTCTTCCCATCACTCTGGTACAAGTTCATCTTTGTCTCATCTGTCCATGGGATATTGTTCCAGAACTGTAATGGCTTTTTTAGATGTTGTTTGCCAAACTCTATTCTGGTCTTCCTGTTTTTGTGGCTCACAAATGCTTTACATCTTGTGGTGAACCCTCTATATTCACTCTTGTGAAGTCTTCTCTTGAATGTTGACTTTGACACATATACATCTACCTCCTGGAGAGTGTTCTTGATTTGGCCAACTGTTGTGAATGAGTTTTTCTTCGCCAGGGAAAAAATCATTCTGTCATCCACCACAGTTGTTTTCCGTGGTCTTCCGGGTCTTTTGGTCTTGCTGAGCTCTCCGGTGCATTCTTTCTTTTTAAGAATGTTCCAAACAGTTGATTTGGCCACACCTAATGTTTTTGCTATCTCTCTGATGGGTTTGTTTTGATTTTTCAGCCTAATGATGGCTTGCTTCACTGATAGAGACAGCTCTTTGGATCTCATATTGAGAGTCGACAGCAACAGATTCCAAATGCAAATTACACACCTAAAATCAACTCCAGACCTTTTACCTGCTTAATTGATGATGAAATAACGAGGGAATAGCCCACACATGTCCATGAATTAGCTTTGGAGTCGATTGTCCCATTACTTTTGGTCCCTTAAAAAGTGGGAGGCACATATAGAAACCGTTGTAACTCCTATACCGTTCAACTGATTTGGATGCAAATACCCTCAAATTAAAGATGAAAGTCTGCAGTTAAAGCACATCTTGTTTGTTTCATTTCAAATCCATTGTGGTGGTGTATAGAGCCCAAAATATGAGAATTGTGTCGATGTCCCAATATTTATGGACCTGACTGTATTTGTGGCAAGTTAGTTGTGAGTGGCCTAGCTTTTGTCTATTCAAATCTTAGTCATTACTCCTGTTCTGTGCACACTTGGTATAAAGCATAATTGCTTGATTTACCTTTTATTTATTTTATATTCTACTTACATCATAGCGATTGTCAGTTTATTGGGGTGCAATAGATTTGTGTAGATTTTTTTCCTTAGAACCATCCCAACGTACTTAATTCACTACTGTAATAAATAAAATAAACCATTGTTCCTGTACTTGTCATTACCCATATAGGTGATTAAATACTCACATAAAATTGCTTGTTATATCAAAAGTGTATCTTTTACAATGCAGTGACTGAATTTTCAGTATCATTATTGACAGTGGTCATTTTAGTATACAAATACCCAGGCAATACATTGGCATCATAACTGGCGAAATTGCCTCAGAAAATGAAATTACAATATATTTAAAAAGAAAAAAAATACTTGTGAAATTTGTTTAAGTGCTGATCATGATGAGGAGACAGCTACACAACTATATGCAGCTACTATTCTGAGGGAACATGATATGTTAAAAAAAAGCTATCCAGGTACCCAAAAACCCATCTGAGAAACACAACTCCCCCCCGATTATGAGAACAAAAAACGACTGTTTTTTTATATACCAGACAGCGCCATGTCTGGTAGTTCAAGAAAAGTTATAGATTATGTTACAGGCCAGTCACCATTGCAAGTCACATATAATTTGTTTGAAACATGTTCAGAAGAACATGGATAATGTGGTAATGGTCACATGCATATTATGTGCAAAAAGGGTTAGTTGAGTCTGCCAGGGAATAATGCTTACAACACTTCCCCCGATCCAACATATGGGAAGGAATCATAGTCTTGATTGGGAGAAATACAAAACATCTGACAAACTAAATAGCACATTCAAATATAGAAATGAATATATTAATTGTACACCTAGGGGTAAATTTACTAAACTGCGGGTTTGAAAAAGTGGAGATGTTGCCTATAGCAACCAATCAGATTCTAGCTGTCATTTTATAGAATGTACTAAATAAATGATAACTAGAATCTGATTGGTTGCTATAGGCAAAATCTCCAGTTTTCAAACCCGCAGTTTAGTAAATATACCCCCTAGTATTGTTGTCGGTGCTGATGGTGATGAGGGAGATGAAAATGTACATGTTGATAGTTCTGGGACTGAAGCCGCAATTGTTACATTTAAACTTTAAGTTTCTTAATCATCACTTAATATTCCACAGCAAAATGTTAAACCAGCCATGGCTATGGCTGTTAACATCACTGCTGCAAGTATTAGACAAATAGAAAATGTATGCAAGGAAATACCATAGAGCATTCTCCCTAATGTGCAGTTAGCAAAAATGATGGCTTCAGAAATCATGCTATCTCTTGTTTTTGAATGTATGTTATTTTGTAAGTGAGCAGATGTAGCAAGCACTTATTTGCTATTATTTGTCTACTAACGCTGTACCCAATTTATACACAGACATTGTTAGTAGAGATGCTCGGGCTCGGTTTTCTGAAAATCGAACCAACCCGAACTTAGGGAATCCGAGTAGGGTCGAGAGCTGGCTCTGTCACTTTGCGCGTCCTCGGATCTGAATCGAGGCAAAACGTCATTGTTACGTTGTTGGATCTCGCAGGTTTTAGATTCCATAAGTACCTCCCTCCCCAGGAGATCCAGTGCCTTTGCTCACACAGAAACAGGGGTATCAGTGTTCTTGTCACTCTCCATTCTCCAGTGGCATTGCTCAGTGCCATTGCTCACACAGAAACAGGAGGGTTAGCAGTGTTCTTGTCACTTGACAAAAATTGTCTGGAAATGACTGGAAATTAATGTTATTGGGCTTAATAATAATGTAGGAACCAAAAAAGAGCCAAATTATGTGATTTTAGGAAAAAACAATAGGGATTTTAGAAAAAAAATAGGGATCCGAAACCAAAACACGCGCAGCCGGTTTTGCCAAAGCAAAACACGAAGATAATCCAGATCCAAAACCAAATCCAAAACCAAAACACAGCCGTCAGTGAACATCTCTAATTGTTAGCAACATATAGTGCTCACTCTCTAAATCTGTTTGTACTCAAATTCATGCCACAACAGATATGTGGTCAAAAAAGTATGTCCAGGGCCAATACATGTCTTTCACTAACCACTGTTGACTCTAGAATGTACAAAATAAGGTCAAGTCATAGGATCTTCACCAACACCACCACCATTATCACCATCATTGTTATTGTCATCCGCATCACCATTTGCTTCAATGCTTTAAAAAAAAAAGAATTGAAGTGTTGCGTGGACATCTTGGGCCTGATTCATGTTCGAACGTAACTTCCTTTGTGTGCCTTATCTTGCGTGAAATAGCTCTGCTCAAGCTCAGAAATGGATCTTATGCCAATTACAGCAATTGCATGCAATTCATATCTGAATGCTAACACCTGCCTTCGACTTGAAGGGCAGCACAGGGATGGGAAGGGATGTATGAACGTAAGCAATGTACAGTAAGGGCATGCAGATATGGCCGATTCAAGTCCTGAATTTCTCTAAAGTATGTTTTTTTTAGCCATATCATTTCCACCAGCTAAAGGACAGGCGTATGTGCTGACTAATGGTAAAGACGATTATAGCCTTGTCTTTGTATTAAAAACTACATGTATGCGTGCCAGTAAATACCAAAGAACGTTTTCTTATGTTAGTAAGAAGAATATAAAAATGCATCGTATGTACAGTACACATTAAGAACACCCGAATTTATGTATTTTATGTAGTTAAAAAAAATGAAAACAACATTATTTTTAAAACACATATTTATATTAATGATTATAGTATTATGATCTGTTAATTTATTTGATAGAGTATTTTTTGCATATGTTCTGATGGTACTTTGTATTCCACATATCCTGTACTCTGTTCTGTCAGTTTCCATACAGCCAGTATTGTCTAGGCAGAGTGTACTTACACCTAGATTCAAATTGAAATGTATCTTGAGGTCCACATGGATTTGAATATGGTTGGAACTATGCTCATGTTCCATGCTCATATTTTGAACGCAAGTTGTGTGCAGGTTGCATCCGAACATTAATCAGATCCCTTTTATTTACTCAGTTTGCACCAGGAATCACATATAACTAATTTAATCCTTGCTTACATAAATGGCAAAATTTAGCACTGATTGTTCTTCAGAAAACTATAGATTTGGAATGTTGCATTTTCTGATTTTTAAGATATTGGTGCAAGCTTAATTGCAATAACACAGAAAAAAGAATAAAGTTTTGGTCAAATAATGTTCATTTAATTTAATGTTAAGGGATAAGTTTTTCCATATATTATAACTTCTTGTTTCAACTTGTTTCCTTGATACTTTAATACTGTGTCCGCAAATGATCAGGAATGTTGAATTACGTGGTGCTTGTCACATGTTTTAAAAAGACACTGCAGTGTTATAGGAGTATATATATATATATATATATATATATATATATGTATACACACACACATGTACATATATACACACATATATATATGTATATATATATATATATATATATATATATATATATATATGCATACATACATACACATACATCTTTTAATTTAACCCAAGAATGCATAAATTTTAATGTTCTAACCACATCCTATGAATGTGGTTAGAACATTAAAATTCTATGGCAAGAGGACGGGGTGTATCGAAAGGTGCTAGAGAGTTATAGAGAGTTAATAAGGTCTCTTTAACAAACTGGATAGTATATCTGATTTATATGGTTTATAGACTGAACGGGTCTTCAGCTCTAGAAAAAATTCCAACCCATTCAACCAGACAGTGGTCGAAGTGGAAATTTAGAAGTGGGGGTATGGAAATTTAGAAGTGTCTCATACTGGCACACTTCAAGCATTGTATGTGTATATATATATATATATATATATATATATATATATATATATATATATTTATGCAATGACTCATAAAGACATGATAGCACTTTATGGTAAAATTTAATTCACTATACAAAACAATAAAGGTGACACAATGGAATGTTTTACTGTTAAAAAGAAAACCTTTTTTGTCATATTTAGAACAACAGAGATGCTGGGACAGACTTATCTTTGGAACCACAGACAGTCCAAGGAAATTAGGGGCCGTTATCAGCTGCGTAAGTGTTCAAAAGAAATGACAGCACAACCGAGAATTTACACAATAGGAGGTGGATCTGTTCGGCGCTGAAACTCTAAGAGCCCATTAAAGGTATCTTTCATTACGGCCCTCAGTTACCTGGAGTTTGCTTGTCTGAGTACTTTTTATAGTAGGGATGTGCACGGGCGACTTTTGAGGTCTCGTGTTTTGTGTTTTGGATCCGGATTTGCTCGATGTTTTGAGTTCGGATTTGTTTTGCAAAACACCTGCCGAAAGGTTTTGGTTCGGATTTAAGGTTTTGGATTCAGATTTTTTTTTAAAAAAGCATAAAAAGTTTAAAAAAAATCAATTTTTTGGGCTTATTTTCACTCCTACGCTATTATTGACCTCAATAACATTCAATAACAAGCATTTCCACTAATTTACCGTGTATTCTGAACACCTCACAATATAGTTCTTAGTCCAAAACGTTGCAATGAGCTATCTTTCTGGACTGCGTAGTGGAGTGGTCCCCACAATATAATAAGAAAACCATCAACTGGTCTTAATCGCACCAAAACATGTACCTGGACTGCGTAGAGGAGTGGGTCACCACGATTTAAATTAAAAACCCTGAACTTCTATGATTCGCACCAATAATGTACCTGGACTGCGTAGAGGAGTGGGTCACCACAATATATATAATAAGAAAACCATCAACTGGTATGAATCGCACCGAATAATGTACCTGGACTGCGTAGAGGAGTGGGTCACCACAATATAAATTAAAAACCCTGAACTTGTATGATTCGCACCAATAATGTACCTGGACTGCGTAGAGGAGTGGGTCACCACAATATAAATTAAAAACCCTGAACTTGTATGATTCGCACCAATAATGTACCTGGACTGCGTAGAGGAGTGGGTCACCACAATATATATAATAAGAAAACCATCAACTGGTATGAATCGCACCGAATAATGTACCTGGACTGCGTAGAGGAGTGGGTCACCACAATATAAATTAAAAACCCTGAACTTGTATGATTCGCACCAATAATGTACCTGGACTGTGTAGAGGAGTGGGTCACCACAATATAAATTAAAAACCCTGAACTTGTATGATTCGCACCAATAATGTACCTGGACTGCGTAGAGGAGTGGGTCACCACAATATAAATTAAAAACCCTGAACTTGTATGATTCGCACCAATAATGTACCTGGACTGCGTAGAGGAGTGGGTCACCACAATATATATAATAAGAAAACCATCAACTGGTATGAATCGCACCGAATAATGTACCTGGACTGCGTAGAGGAGTGGGTCACCACAATATAAATTAAAAACCCTGAACTTGTATGATTCGCTCCAATAATGTACCTGGACTGCGTAGAGGAGTGGGTCACCACAATATATATAATAAGAAAACCATCAACTTGTATGATTCGCACCAATAATGTACCTGGACTGCGTAGAGGAGTGGGTCACCACAATATAAATTAAAAACCCTGAACTTGTATGATTCGCTCCAATAATGTACCTGGACTGCGTAGAGGAGTGGGTCACCACAATATAATTTAAAAACCCTGAACTTGTATGATTCGCACCAATAATGTACCTGGACTGCATAGAGGAGTGGGTCACCACAATATATATAATAAGAAAACCATCAACTTGTATGATTCACACCAATAATGTACCTGGACTGCGTAGAGGAGTGGGTCACCACAATATATATAATAAGAAAACCATCAACTTGTATGATTTGCACCAATAATGTACCTGGACTGCGTAGAGGAGTGGGTCACCACAATATAAATTAAAAACCCTGAACTTGTATGATTCGCTCCAATAATGTACCTGGACTGCGTAGAGGAGTGGGTCACCACAGTATTATTAAAAAACCCTACACAGGTCTGAATTCCACCCAAAAAGTTTATGGACTGCGTAGTGTAGTGTTCCCCACAATATTATTTAAAATTTTTGCAGCAACAGTCAACGTTGTTTAATATCTGATACACCTCTATCTGGACTGCATAGTGGAGTGGCCCCGGTACCCAATTTGGTACCGGGGCCACAATACCTCCTCCAAACATGGTACAGACCATTCGTCATTGAGATCCCATCAAGTATGTTAAAGACAGACAGGGTCGAAGTGTTATTGGTTGACTTTGTAAACCAAAAAACTGTCCCTGTTGCACATAGTCGTGCAATGAAGACTGACTTTTTCATTTAAAGGCACCATCTTTCAAGTGTAGTGTTTGTAAGTCATATTATACTTTTGGTAAAATTGGTTTATTTTGTTCCTCTTTATGGTAACTACTAATAGAATTAAAGTATTAAATAGAAGCGGCAGTTCCTCTTTATGGGAATTAGTAATAGAATTAAAGTATTAAATAGAAGTAAAGTATTAAATAGAGTGGTATAGAGTGGTAGTGTGGTATAGAGTGGTCCCCACAATATAATAATAAAACCCTCAACTGGTCTGAATTTCACCAAACAAGTATCTGGACTGCGTAGTGGGGTGGCCCCGGTACCCAATTTAATACTGGGGCCACAATAAAATAAATACACCCTCAACTGGTCTGAATTCCACCAAACAAGTATCTGGACTGCATAGAGGACTGGCCACTGGCCACCACAATATAATATATCGAAAACCTTCAACAGGTCAGAATTACACCCAAAAATAGTATCTGGACTGCGTAGAGTAGTGGGCACTGGGCACCACAATAAAATATATAAAAAAACCTTCAACAGGTCTGCATTACACTGCACATACGGCTGCTCCTCCATCCTCTCCATCATATACATGTTGGAGTTTCAGCGTGTGAAAACCTCTTGTTTTTGATAATGTCAGTGCATTTTGAATATTTTTCAATTTGCCCCACATCACTGAATGTACTTTATCTATGATACGCATCTATCTATCTTGACTGCGTAGTGTGGTGGCCCCGGTACACAATTTGGTACCGAGGCCACAATATAATTAAAAAACCCTCCACGGGTCAGAATTCCACCAAAAAAGGGTATGGACTGCGTAGTGTGGTGTGCCCGGAACACAATTTTTTACAGCGCCAACAATATAATTAAAAAATTGGGCATCAACTGTCACCATTGTTTAATATCTGATACACCTAAATATGGACTGCACAGTGGAGTGGCCCCGGTAGTAAATTTGGTGCCGGGGCCACAATACCTCCTCCAACTTCCAAGTGTAGTGTTTATAAAGACAGACAGCGTCGAAGTGTTATTAGTTGACTTTCTTAACCCTAAAATTGTCCCTGTTGCAAATATTCGTGTAATGGACAGTTACTTTTTCATTGAAAGACTCAAGCTTTCAAGTGTAGTGTTTATAAAATATAAACAACAATACAGTAGTTTTAGAGCACGTCAATACCTCTTGTTTTAAATTATGACACGGCATTTTACTTTTGGTTTAATTTCTTGAATTTGTTTAAATTTGGTTTTACTTTTTGAACATGGCAAACGACTGTTGATTGGTCATATAATGCAAAAAAAAAAGTTCCAAGATGGAATTGTCCTTGGACCCTCACACCCACCCTTATGTTGTTGAAATAGGACATGCACACTTTAACAAACCAATCATTTCAGCGACAGGGCCTACCAAACAACTATGGCTGAAATGATTGGTTTGTTTGGGCCCCCACACCAAAAAAGCTATTCATCTCTCCCTGTACAGACTAAACAGGCTCTACTGAGGCAAGATGTCGTCCTCATCCTCAACCTCTGATTCCTCTCCCCCTACAGTGTGTACTTCCTCCTCATCACACATTATCAATTCGTCCCCGCTGGACTCCACAACCACAGGTCCCTCTGTACTATCTGGAGGGCAGTGCTGTACTTCATTGAGGAATTGATTATTCATTTTTATAAACATCATTTTTTCAACGTTATGAGGAAGCAACCTCCTTCGCCGCTCACTGACCAGGTTCCCCGCTGCACTAAAAACTCTTTCCGAGTACACACTGGAGGGGGGACAACTCAGGTAAAATAGAGCCAGTTTGTACAGGGGCTTCCAAACTGCCTTTTTTTCCTGCCAGTAACAATATGGACTGTCTGAGATGTCTACTTGGATGGTGTCAGCAAAGTAATCATCCACAATTTTTTCTATTTTGACAGCATCCAATGCAGCGAGAGTAGACATGTCTGCAATGGTTGGCAGGTCCTTCAGTCCGGACCAGATGTTATCAGCATCCCCGCCAGCGCCTCTTTTGGGAAAACTGAGCTTTTTCCTCGGAGCCATAGATGTGGAAGAAAATGAGGGTGGAGCTGTTGGCATGTCACGGTCCTCTTCAGAGGACAATCTCCTGACCAGTAGGTCTTTGCACCGCTGTAGACTTGTGTCCGCCGGAAACAGAGACACAACATACGCTTTAAACCGAGGATCGAGCACGGTGGCCAGAATGTATTCCTCTGACTTTAAAAGAGTGACCACCCTCTGATCCTGGCAAAGCGTACGAAGGGCTACATCCACAAGCGCTACATGCTTGGTGTAATCGCAATGGCTTACCAGCTCCTCCCTCATTTTCTCCTGCTGCTTCTGCAACAGCCTGATCAGGGGAACGACCTGACTCAAGCTGGCAGTGTCGGAACTGACTTCTCGTGTGGCAAGTTCAAATGGCTGCAGAACCTTGCACAACACGAAAATCAGTCTCCACTGCGCTTGACTGAGGCGCATCCCCACTCCTTTGCCTATGTCGTAGGTGGCTGTGTAGGCCTGAATGGCTTTTTGCTGCTCCTCCATCCTCTGCAGCATATAGAGGGTGGAGTTCCAGCGCGTCACAACCTCTTGTTTGAGGTGATGGCAGGGCAGGTTCATGCTTTTTTGATGTGCCTCTAGTCTGCTGAATGCCGAAAGTGTCCAGCAATTTTGCGCGCCACCGCAAGCATCTCCTGCACACCCCTGTCACTCTTGAGGTAATGCTGCACCACCAAATTAATGGTGTGGGCAAAACATGGGACGTGCTGGAAATTGCCCATATTTAATGCCCGCACAATGTTACTGGCATTGTCTGACACCACAAATCCCCATGAGAGTCTACGTGGGGTAAGCCACTGGGAGATAATTTCCCTCAGTTTCTCTAATATGTTGTCAGCGTTGTGCCTCTTATTAAAGCCTGTAATACACAATGTTGCCTGCCTTTGCACGAGCAGCCATTTTGTAGATGCTGCTACTGATGCAGCTGTTGCTGTTGCTGCGGAAGGGGATGCATCTACCCAGTGGGCTGTCACAGTCATATAGTCCTTCGTTTGCCCAGAACCACTTGTCCACATGTCCGTGGTTAAGTGGACAATGGGTACAACCGCATTTTTTAGAGCACTGAGGACACTTGATCGTACTTCTCTGTACATTTTTGGTATTGCCTGCCTAGTGAAGTGGAATCTCGACGGGATTTGGTACCGGGGACACAATACCTCCATCAACCCTCTAAATCCCACTCCACTGATGGCGGACACCGGGCGCACGTCTAACACCAACATTGCAGTTACAGCCGCAGTTATACGCTTTGCAATAGGGTGACTACTATCGTATTTTGTGGTCATGGCAAATGACTGTTGGACGGTCAATTGTTTTGTGAAAGACTTAGCGGTCTTACGACTTCCCCTCTGGGAAGATGACCGACTAACAGCAGCAACAGCAGCAGTGGCAGTAGTAGGCGTACCGCTGCAGGATTCCTCGGATGAATCCCGTATTGAGGAGGACTCAGTCTGGCTGCTGACTTGGGCTGCAGGACTGAATCTGATGGAGATTGTGGAGGAAGTTGACGAGGAGGGTGTTGCTGGTGTGTATCCAACTGGACCACGGGATTTAGGTGTCCCTGTACCGATGAGGGTCCTAGCCCCAGTTCCTGAACTAACCACTGAACTATGAAGGTTATTCAGTTGACGTATAAGGGAGGATGTTCCTAGGTGGGCAAGATCCTTACCCCTGCTTATTTGAGCTTTACATAAGCTACATATGGCCATACATTGGTTGTCTGGATTTGGATAAAAATAACTCCAGACCGAAGAGGTGCATTTTTTGGTCTTCTGACCAGGCATGACGATGGGCTTTTTCATCCCATGGACATCAGCTGTTTCCCCCCCTGGTGCCTCATTTACAATAACCACATCACCATCCTCATCATCAAGTTCCTCCACAGCGCCAGCTACATCATCAATAGCCTCCTCCCGAGCCACCTCTTCCCGTACAGTGATGGGAAGGTCAGGCTTGACAACCACCAACACCCTTGGACTCGCCTTGAGGATTTGTGATAATTTCTCTTTAAAAGGCAGAGTTGTTTGCTGTTTTGTTGCTGACAGCATAACTCTCTTCAATTTTTTGGAGGGGGGGGGGAGAAGGAGGAGGGATAAGATCCGTGGGTGAAGCTGAACCACTAGTCATGAACACGGGCCAGGGCCTAAGCCGTTCCTTGCCACTCCGTGTCGTAAATGGCATATTGGCAACTTTACGTTTCTCCTCAGATGATTTTAAGTTTCTCTTTTTGCTACTTTTTCTTAACTTGGGCTTTTTGGATTTTACATGCCCGGTACTACGAGATTGGGCATCGGGCTTGGAAGACGACGTTGATGGCATTTCATCGTCTATGCCATGACTAGTGGCAGCAGCTTCAGCATTAGGAGGAAGTGGGTCTTGATCTTTCCCTACTTTATCCTCCAAATTTTTGGTCTCCATTATATGTAGCACAAGATACTGCAGAATGTGTGAACTTGGTAATATTGCAGTACCAATGGACTTATACTGCTGGATTGGTTTTGCAAATTTGGTTATAATTACTTTTTTTTTTTAATTTTTTATTTTAATATTTTTTATAACTTTTTTTTTATTTTTTAAAAACTTGGGAATAATGGGGAAATAACTATGCCCTTAGAAGCACAGAGCACAGGACACAGCACCACTGGACTGAACAGGACACAGCACAGGACCCAGCAGCACTACGGAACTCAGCAGGACAGAGCACAGGACACAGCACCACTGGACTGATACTGCAGAATGTGTGAACTTTGTAATATTGCAGTACCACTGGACTTTTACTCCTGAATGTGTGAACTTGGTAATATTGCAGTACCAATGGGCTTATACTGCAGGATTGGTTGTGCAAATTTTGTGGTAATTAAAAAAAAATTAAATTAGTTTTTTGTATTTTTTTAAATAACTTTTTTTTATTTTTTTAAACACAGGGGAATATTGGGGAAATAACTATGCCCTTAGAAGCACAGAGCACAGGACACAGCACCACTGGACTGAACAGGACACAGCACAGGACCCAGCAGCACCACTGACCTCAGAAGGACAGAGCACAGGACACAGCACCACTGGACTGAGCACCGCACAGCACAGCACAGCACAGCACAGCACAGCACTGAACTGAACTGAACAGCACGAGATATAGCAGGACAGAGGACCATCTAACACACCCTCCCTCTACCCTGATCAATGCCCGAGTGAAGATGGCGGCGACTAGCGGGGAATTTATAGGATTCGAGTATCGCGAGATCCGACAACGGGATTATGAGTCAGAGCCTCAGTTTCAGATTTGAATTTGGCGCCAATACCCGGATCTGTCTCGGATCCGACTCGGATCGGCAACGTTCGGGTGGGCTCGGATTTCATAAATCCGAGCGCGCTCATCTCTATTTTATAGGGGCCTAATCCACCATCCGTGCAGGAAGAGGGAGCAGTGTGACAGTTGATAATTCATACTGCTGCGCTGCTAGAGCTCCGGCCTGCCCTGCCCCCTCTGATGCCTCATTGAAATTCATATTCACATTCACATTCATACTGAGGAAGACATATCACAACAGCTTGGGTAAGGATTACACTCTACTCTAGTTTCTGATGCACACAAAATTTATAATACCAGTGGACATGTGCACTTTGTAAATGACACTGAACTGCCACTAAAGGGTAACTTAATGACAGCACATAGTCACTTATTCCATTTCACAGAAGGAAGAATATATATTGAGAATATGCTAAGAATGGGAAGGAAGAAGGAGGGAGTTTTTTTATATCTTGGTATGAGGCACTTGTCCTATGGGAATTGAGTGGTTGGTTTACGCATCATCATGCTTCCATAGTCTACTCACTTAAAACTTTTACAAATATAGTATTAGAATATGTGATTAGGCTGTATATGGAGAAAAATGAAAATATTTATCAGGATGCTTTAATATTAATGTCAGTACTAGTAGTCTTAGACATCACTGGCATGCCTTTAACAATCAGCAATTCACTGATTGCTGTCCTTCTCAATTAAAATCTATAACAAAACACAGCTGGGCTCAATCTCAGGCTAGAGATGACATAACACCTCTCTCAAGTGTTACCACGAACCTCCGGTACTGATGACACATGCAGGAAATCACCAATCAACCAGCCACTAAAATAACCTGGTTAGTGCACTTCTCATGACCTGAGTATCAATTGTGTCCTACAACAATACTCCCGCTTCAGGACCATACTAGGAATTATTGCAGCCATTTGTGTTTTTTTCAACCCCTGTGTCCATTCTCCCCGACAGCAGCACACCCATACTCGCATTTCCATCTGCAATGTTTTCAGCAAAGTCCTCATGCTAGTTAAGTACTCTGCTGCTTTCACCAAGGAAGCCAACTGCACTGGGCCTCAACCTAGACCCTCTCTGAGTGAAGTTTTATATCATCTTGCGAGAATCTTTGTTGAAGTCCGGTGGGGATATTAGACTCCGTGTCAATCCTGCCTGCTAGTTATTGTCATCTGTGTTTGTGCACTCTGGTACACTTGCTGTCTTTTTCTATTCTATAGGGTCACTGAGATAAACTCCAATGAATCTATTTGTTTACTGTCTTAACATTTCCAGCACATATGTGCACCTCGTTGCACACTATGTGCTGTTCGCTGTTCAACTAGTGTCAACACCTCTGTGTATCTTATTACATGCTATGTACTGTTCAACTAGTGTTAACACCTCTGTACCTTATTACATGCTATATGCTGTCCAACTAGTGTCAACACCTCTTTGCACCTTATTGCACACTACGCACTGTTCAAACATTGGCAACACATCTCTGTACCTCACTACATGCTATGCGCAATTCAACCAGTGTCAACACCTCAATATACCTTATTGCACACTACGCACTGGTCAAACAGTGCCAACACCTCAATATACCTTATTGCACACTACGTTCTGGTCAAACAGTGCCAACACATCAGTGTCCCTTACTGCACACTCATGCTGTTTAAACAGTGGCAACACCTGTGTGTATCTTAGTACACATTACTACGATACAGTTACTAATCTGCCCAGGCAGTGCCACAAACTCTATGTACTCCGTGGCTTATTATCAAACCCACAGAACAAAGTTGATTTTACACCGCACCAAGCTTTAAACCCCTTAAAGGTCAATTTCATAAATAATGTTTAATCATATAGGGGAGGTGCTCCAATACTAATGTATCAGCTACTAATATTAGAAAAAGAGAGAAAGAAAGAGAGGAATAGTATTTTGTGGGCACTCTTTTATACAAATAATTGTAATATAATGATATTATAAAAACAAATAAACTTTATTGTTGATTATGTTAAAAATTGTCACAGCGAAATATTAAAATTGATTAATGTAATGTTGAAACCTGTAGTAATTCAGTTAAAAGGTAGAATACTACCAAGCTGGCTTGCTGCTGTTAATCTATATAAATAGCGGCTAACGAGTATAATGGAGTACACTCTATTGGTATGAATCTATAACTAGGAGTTCCTATAATGGGTCTCTGCTGCTAGGTATCAGCAGGGATCCGTAATTAAGGCTGATAAACAAGGCACTATTGGATGTGATAGATCTATGGTTCAATTAAACTATTTGGTACGAGTTAAACCCTTTAATCCCTTAATTGGTGTCTATAAACCAAAGTTCCTAGTTATCACTTCGATAGGTATAACTTATAATGAACAGAAGCTGAGGACTTATAAATGCCTTTCTATTATTTTGTAAAGGGCTGGTTTCTAAATGCTCCTGGTAGAGTCAACCTAAAATCTAACTGCTATAAAGGACCTAATCATAATCTCCTAGCTAAATGTGTACTAACTCTCAGCCTATATTAATTGTTAATAAAAATAGAGCAGCGAGCTCAGTGTAACGCCGACGCGCGTTTCGCTTCTGAGCTTTGACAAGGCCTAGTTATAGATTCATACCAATAGAGTGTACTCCATTATACTCGTTAGCCGCTATTTATATAGATTAACAGCAGCAAGCCAGCTTGGTAGTATTCTACCTTTTAACTGAATTACTACAGGTTTCAACATTACATTAATCAATTTTAATATTTCACTGTGACAATTTTTAACATAATCAACAATAAAGTTTATTTGTTTTTATAATACCATTATATTACAATTATTTGTATAAAAGAGTGCCCACAAAATACTATTCCTCTCTTTCTTTCTCTCTTTTTCTAATATTAGTAGTTATTATCAAACCCCTACACTTTGTGTTCTCCAGTGTACCCTCAGTATTTTGCCTACAGTGTCAAACACCTCAGTGCATTCTGGTGGGACAATCTCTCTTTGTATCACATCCCTACATCTTCCAGTGTGTTCCCCCATAGATACAAAATTCCAGGTTCTCAACCAAAAGGTTTAAAAGCCATAAATAAGTAATATTCAAAAAAGCTGACAAAAGTGGTGCTGTAATATCCATTGATAAGGACAAGTATATAGCAGAGACAAATAAACAGATCAGCAGAGAGACTCATTATTGTAAACTGAGAATAAAAAAAAAACCATGATTACGCTGGCTCTTTTTGGAAGAAATAATTACAAAACCACAAAGGACTTTACTTATCAATGATCATCTATTAACACCTTTTTTATATATTTTACTTACGGTTCATAACAATTTACATGACCCTTTAGGATAACCAATTGCGTTGGGTCCTAATTCATTACTTAAGCTTTGACTGTTATTTACAGGTGATTGTTTGGAAAATCCCGAACTGTCTTGAAGTTATTCAAGATTTTTTTGTCAATGTTAAAGGATATTGGACAACTAAATGAACATGAGTTTTTATATAGTATTGAGGTACAAAGCTTATATACATCAATACCTCCTTAGGTTAGTAAATTACCTAGAGCAGGGGTCAGGGAACTTTTTTACCTTTTACCCCAAAATATATTTAGATACGCTGACGTTACCCCCTTGATTTGAAAGGAAGGAAATCATATATTATTAATTATTGGAATTCAACATTTTATTGAATCTATTCAAAATTTCTTTGAAAGCTTCAACGAGCGAACACCCATAATAAAAACCTCTATTTTATTAGGATTCAAACTTAGCCCACAAGCATTCATCCATTCCTGAAGCTCAGCTAGACAGTCATTCGACAGTCGGGTCTGATATTGGGTTCTTAGTACCCGGCGCAGAGGACAACATAGGACTATCATGGCGGTGGCCATGACTTTTGATTTTTCACCCAGTGGTAGCATGTGTGCTGCAAATAGCATTGGAGATAGGATAGAGCCCTGTGGAACACTGCATGGCAGGGGAGCTAATGTAGGTTTGAGAGTAATGGCGTAAAATATTTTCTGAAATGTCAATATAGGTTTGGTTGTGTGGGTCAAACTTCAAGGGCTTAGAACGAGGCTTACAGAACATTAATCTAATGTTAGCACTTTTTTTTTTTTTTAATAGAATGCATAATATTTCTCAATTATGTTGTTCGGTACTAGAATAGGTCTTTTTTGAAAACCTTAATTCTAAAAAGAGAAGCATTTTGGCTCAATCAGGCACATCACACTTATGTCCAAGAGGTCTACATGATGAATTCAATTTAAGCTGTTTTTTTTTAAAAAAAGTAAATGTTTGGATTTACTGGGGGGAATTCAATTCCCCCTGAAGTACCGCCGCGCTAAAACTATTACCGTTATTACAATAATAGTGCGCATAACTCCCGTTATTACAGTAGTTCTAACGCCGGCCTTTTGCTGGCAGCTCCCTGAGCTGCGAACAGAAAGCCGGGTTAATATAACCGTAATAATGGTAATATATAACGCAGCGGTACTTTGGGGGGAATTGAATTCCCCCCACTGTATTATAACCTAGATTTTAGTGTATATTGCTGTTGATTTTAAAGAGGTAATAATTACAAACAAATAATTACATGTGCACATATGTATATACAATATTTAGCAATGTCTGATATTTGTTGGTAACTTGTATCTATATGTTGTTGAATAATTATTCTGTATGGAAGAAATATAGTTAACTGGTAAAATGAGAGTTAATGCAAACTGCCTTTAGATACATCAATGAAACGATGAGCTATTGATAAAGCAAGAGATAATGATGTTTACCATCAGCCGTACTAATGCAATAATGGACACAATAATAATAATAATGGTATCCATGAGGCATTGTGATTGAAAAAGGGACTGTCTAAAAAGAGCAATTGTTTGTATGTACACTGTATATCTGAGGAAGGGAATATGATCTGGAAATGTTATATATTTCTGCACTTTCAGCAATTCAATTAGAAATAAGTAGTTCTTGTGAAGCTGGATTCCCAAGTGTGCTTTCATTAACTGGGTTTATGGGGGGGAATTCAGTTTTCACCCATAGTAGCGCAGCGTTAACCATATCACTGTTATTACGGTAAATTTAACCCAGCTTTCTGCTCGCAGCTAAGGGAGCTGCAAGCAAAAAGCCAGAGTTGAATCTACCGTAATAACTGTATTTAAGCACACTATTACCGTAATAACAGTAATAGTGTACAGGCCGCATATTTTGAATTGAAGCGAATTCCCCCCTATATGTGCAGAGTTTAGTGGGTTATGCTCTGTTCCACCTTAGAGGTTTAGCATCACTGGCGACGGTGATACTGATTTAGTCCCAGAGTCTGAGTTTTCATAGTGGACTGTCAGGAAAGGAAAATAATGATAAGTATTTGAAAATAATTTTCCCTATAAAATTATTTTTAACAGGAATATATATAATTGTTTAAAATGTAGTATAAATATATTTGTGTACTCCTAAAATATGTTCTTACATTTTTTTTGCATTAATCAATAACATACCTGCCTACCTTTGGCAAGTTGTATCCGGGAGAGGGGCAGGAGGGGACGGGACACGGTGAATCACTTCAATTTGGCCCTGCCCCCCGCGTCAAATGTGCCGTTTTGTCACGGGGGGCGGGGCCAAAATGACGCGATTCACCACGAACCGCGTCATTTTAGCACCGCAATTAGAGTATGCGGGAGATTTGCCAGCTCTCCCGGGAGTCCGTGAGACCAACCCGAATTTCAGGAGTCTCCCGGACATTCTGGGAGAGTTGGCAAGTATGACCAATAATTAAACATTGTAAAGGCATGTACATTTGCGGTATTTGCAGTTATTTATGAATTGTCAGCATGGATGGCTGGATCTTTGTGAATCTGGTTTGCTAATCTGTAATTATACTCTCATTTCATTAAACTTTAAATTGTTTAAATTTTTAGTAGGTTTTGCAAGATGGTCTTTTCTACAAAACATGATGATGAACGTGATGTTTAAAGGTTGGTCCACTCCTCTTAGTATGTACAATACACCAGGGAAACAAACAAGAAACAAAAACTGCTTTATTTGCCGAAATAATAGCGATAATGTTCTAATAATTCACATAATGGGGCCTAAGAGGATCTAACATCAGCTCTTAAAGATCTTAGCTTCCATGTGCTGCTTTAAGAAGTTTGCTTAGTGACACTTCTGGGCTAACTGCCAAATATTTAACCACAATTTATCATTATGCAGGCGGTTGTCACAGCATGACTGCTTACTTTGAGGTCTGTGGGTCTAGAATGTATAGTATAAGACTCACACACTTTTTAAAATGGGACTTTAGATCAGTAGCATTTTTACAAATAGGTCTAAAAAACATGGGTGGTGACAAGTGTTAAAAAGTGGTTGATATGTCAATAGTCATTACATTTACATATTTTGATCATTTGGTACATAAATCACACAGCTTTTTGTTTCTATTTTAACATACATATACATAATATACCAATGTTCTTGAAATAATTAACTAAGTAACTCTCAGCTACTAGCTTTATGTTAGACCAGTTAACTAACATAAGTAATTTGCCTTACTTTAAAGCATGTCCTGTTTGAAAATGTTATAAATTCAAACAGGGATCATTTAGCACTGAGAATTTTTTTTAGACATTCAGATTTGATTTCAGGGACCTTTCTTTAGATCATTTTCTATTTCCAATGCAAGATTTAACTGGCTGCTCCTCATAGATTTCATATTGTTTCACCCTTAATAGTAAAGAGCAAGTTAAATCACAAATTATTGTAGCTAGTTTGATATCACTGATGTTCCAACAGTTAACTAGAGTATAATAGCATTTGTTTGTTGTGTCTGTGATGACTAAAGTTGGGTACACATTACAGAATTTTACACCAACTTTTTATTCAGATCTATTTTACATCCGATCTATGGTCTGATCACTTGGTCCATGAACTGCATACACACTAGCCTACTGGCTGTAAAAAGTCACTACCGTCCCGGTAGTGACTTTTTACAGCCATGCTGTCGTGAGCAATGATTTTAATTTCATACACACTGAAGCAACATTTGTGGGGCATGTAATGATATACCAAAACATTAGCATAAAGGGGCAGAGCTTTCACTATAGTTACCACCCAAAACCGTATAAAAAGAGAAGATCACCCTGTCTCTTCATTCATTCCTATAAAATAGAAGCTTATTACTATACATAACAATTTGAAAAAACATTTAACCTGTAAAGTGCAATGCAACAATTGTTCCCTAATAATAAAATTTGTATGTAATGGTCCTGTACGGGTTAAAATTATAGCCCAAAATCTCCATACGCGAGGTTATTATACATGAATCACAGGCATCACCCACAATGCTTCATTCTCTGCGGGCATCATCACTGACTGGTCCCAGAAATGAACATCCATGTCTGAGTGTATAAAATGACGTAGGAGCCTGTCTGACGCCGAGGAATGTGAGAAGATGGCGGGTGAGTATACGGTGTCAGTGGGGTTTGCAGCTATGGAGACAGAGACAGAGTCAGAGATGGTGCTGGAAGGGCCAAAATTTTTTTAAAAAGTTAAGGTGGGGGATGGAGATGCTCAAAAAGAGCAAAGCCAATGAGCCCAAGAGAGGTGGAGATGATGGCAAAACTACTGGATCAGTACGACTACGACATGAAAAAAAGTGAGTAGCGCGTGTAGTGTACCTGTTTGAAGGACTTTATGTATTTCATTTTAGTTTCAGACGAAGCAATGCAAACGCCTGATTTGTAACATAGATTTGTTTTTGTCACAATGAAGAATTAACGGTGAGCAGGACTGTTTAGATACCACTGATACCACTAATCAAACAAGAAAAAATTGATGTTGAATACCAAGATGAAAAGAAGTTATACATGAAGGTATTTCAGTGAACATGTGTAGGCAACCAAATGCTTTGGGCACATACCTGTACCGTTACAATAACCAAAATGGTGCCTGTTTTCCAGAATATATGGAGGTTAAGCCCGCTATTATTGAGATTGTGCCAGAGGGATCACAACATAAACTGATCTTGAGCAGTGTGCATGGTGAGAAAATGAGAGTATTTCTGGTGTTGAATATAGAAGTTTAATGGTAAACATTTTTTATTTCCTTGTTTCGTAGGTAAAGATATCAAAGGGAATATAAACCCAAGCGACATCAAGAAAAAAATTAAAAACCTTGAGAAAAATTTTGTTGAAATGTGTATGTTGTTTAGAACTTTTCTTCCACAAACCACTAGCACCTTTAATATGTAATACTACTTTTTCCCTTGTCATATTCTGCAATAAAAATTTTTGCACTTTTTCCTGCAATAAAACTGTTGCATTAACATTGTGTGGTTTATTCTGGGTATTTTACAAATACTAATTAATGAAGGTTAATATGACTTTATAAGTTTAATAGTTTATAAAGGTATAAGTTTATAAAGGGTAAATATAGATGCAAAGGGTAATAACACACGTGCTTTGCAAAAGTGTAATGGTCTGCAGCCAGACAGGTGCAATATACATGTATACAAAACACAAGTCAGTGCAGGCCCGGCGCTCCCATTAGGCAAGGTTAGACACTTGCCTAGGGCGCCAAGCTCTGGAGGGTGCCTGGAGGGCGCCACAGAACTGGAAATTAATTTTAAAACTGTGCGGCGACCGCTGACCATACCTGTCACGGCCGCCGCACAGCATGCAGATGCATGGGGAGGGGGGGAAGAGGCTATTGCTCACCACCGCCGCCTCTCTGCTCCGTCTCCGCCCCTCCACTCACTAGTGTCAGTGAGTGGAGGGGAGGAGACGGAGCAGGGAGGCGGCGGTGGTGAGACAAGGTAAGAAAAGACAGGGTGAGGGGGGAGGAGGGAGGAGGGCGCCGATTTTTGCGGGGGGGGGGGAAGAGAGGGCGCTGATTTTGCCTAGGGCGCCATGGATCCTAGCACCGGACCTGAGTCAGTGATATGTGGATACCGCACCACGGGGGACTGGTACAGGCATCGCAAATTTACATACACACGTCCCCCAGGTCGAGGACGTATCGGAGGATTGTCGTGGATTGGTCAGAAATTTATACACACTACACAACGGAAAAGAGATTGAAACAAAAATATTGAACAGTAGGACCAACCCAATAAGGCGACAAACGTCCATTTGGGCAGACTTCTGACCATAGTGTCACTATACACATTGACCCGACTTTCGAACGAGCGGTCATATGTCGACTGGTTGAGCCGATTATTGGACAAAAACCCTGTAGTGTGTACCCAGCTTAAGTAGTTACCTTCTCTAGCATCACTCAGTAACAAAACCTTATGCTATTAATTCAATGATTGCACAGCCTCAGATGTTACTGTATCTTGTTGGTTTGTTTGTTTTGAACCATTCTGCAAATTGCATTGTCTTTCAGTGTGATAATAAACAACCACAAGCTTTATATGCAATGTAACAATCAATTATCTCCTTTGTATGTATAATCCAATTATATCTATTTCTTGGAATATTGCATCTTCGTTGTATTTTTTTAAAATAAGGTAAAACAAGCAAAAGTCTGTTTTTTTCCTTTAAAGATAAATATTTATGTTCTGTAAAACTAAGGATATGACATTTTGTTTAATTTAATAAAACATACATTTCCAACAAGTAAGATAAGGTAACATTGGATGGAAAATCAGAATTCTTTTGAGATTTCCTATTCCTGGATTATTAAAGACATGTTGACCTATAAGTCACTAGTTTCCCAAATCTCTCCCAAAGATTGTCAGAAGCAGTGTAAATTATTTTTTAAATTAAAGACTCCATGATTTATATTGATGTGGGGGACAAAATATTTATCCTGGGGAACATGACCATTTGGAATACACCTGACAATTCCAGCTAGGTGTCCAAATGTTAGAGTATTCTATAAGTAGCCAATATGAATACAAACGGAAAACTCCTAGACTGAATTTTTCCAAATCATTTCAAAACACCCATTTCAATGGGGTGTCTTCATGTAGCACATGTGATGGAAACCCACAAAAATGAATACATTGAAATAATTAGGTAAAGCTTCAGGATTCTTATATCGCTGGAGAAATCACATGCGTTACCTGGAAGAAAATTGCTGAAAGTCACTGCTTCATATTAAAGAGACATGGGATAACCCTCTTTTTGGTGATTTTTAGTGATCAATAAAAAAATCCTCATTTAGTCAATCTCCCACATAGCCTCAGATGAAACATTGCACCTAGAGGTGAAATTGTCATTAAAAATTGCACCTGTTTTGTTAATTAAAAGGACCTTTGCAGCATATACAATAAATAGTTTTTGCGTAAACTGTGCAGTTAATGTGCAGTTTCATTTTATACAACCTTAGCAAAATATCCTGAAACATTGAATAACCACTAACTAAATTATTATAATGGTTTAAGAATTATTCTTTATTTTACTTTTACTTGTATCCATTTGATAACCTGTGATTGTGTTTCTTAATTCTAGAAGTTATCATACTCTTTGAAAAACAATATTAAATCCTCCTTCCTGTCTATGGCTAACGTGTCTGCTTCCAACTGATTTTAAAATGTTATTTTTCTCACTTTCTATGATTTTGTTTTTATTACTGTAGCTCGTACGGCTGTACTGCCAAAGGGCTTGTTCATTATTTATTTATTTATTTTTACGAATCTCACTTGCTGCTCTTATATGAGTTTAAGTATAATACATCAAACATACTGTTCTCAAGATAAGAAACAGAGCTCAGAAAGTTTAAAGAGGCATTTGAAGACTTTTACTTTGACCACATTGGGCTTTTACTTAATTTCCTTGGGGAAGTTTGAGAGCAACTCTTATTGCAATAGTACAGATGGGTTAAATAAATATATTATTACTTCTAGAGTGAGCTAAGGTACTTTTACAATCTTCACGGAATGATGGGAACAATGTGTTGAAATGAGTTTATGGATAGCAAACAAAATATTTAGTAACATTGTGGTGTTAAGGTAGTTACTTTACAGGATTCCAAATTACTGTGCTGTGAAAACATAAATCATTATCTCACTTAGGGTCTCATTTACAGTTAGGAGTGCATCCAGCTGGAAAGTGTACTTTTGCACCTTGACAAAACCATTTTGCATTGAACAGTAGGGGGTGCAAATTTAAAATGTGCAGCCAGAATTAGAATTCCTAGCCCATCCTAAAGCACAGTGTTAAAATAAAGCTGCCCAGTATTTGTGTGTGACATGCAAAATGCAGTTATGGGCCGGCAAGCTGAAAAAATGCATTTGCACCCCTTGTCCAAGTGCCAATCTACACCCTTTAGTTACATTTGCTATCAGCTCTAAATAAGGCCCTTAGTGGCCATAATAAAATCTTCAAGAGCAAAGCACCTTGTCACACGCCGGACCCGCAAGCGTATATCAGCAATCTTACCTGCTCCTGGCGGGCAGAATCTCCGGCGGCCGTTGCCACATCCTCCCGATGGCAGGTGCCAACTTGCCCTCTGTGCATGCGCAGACCCGTTCTTCTATTTAAGACCTTCCCACTCGTTCCCCATTGGTCCCACTCAATTGGCCGGATATTTAAAGCACCTGAAATAGCTGTCAGGTGCCTGTTCTTTGTCCTCACTTCTCTGAAGTGTCTGGACCTTGATCGCTCTCTCTCCATGCTCCTGGAATCCTCGTGTACAGCCATAGTTCAGTGCTTCCTGTCTCCAGACTATAGTATTGGACTTCTATCCTGTTCCAGTGACTCCATTATTGTCTACTCTGTGTCGCCTCCTCGTGTACAGCTACAGGTCGGTGCTTCCTATCTGCAGAATATTGTATTGGACTACCACACTGTTCCAGTGACTTGATTATTGTTTACTCTGAGTCATCTCCTTGTGTACAGCTACATTCAGTGCTTCCTGTCCACAGACTATAGTATTGGACTTCTACGCTGTTCCAGTGACCACATGATTATGTACTTTGAGTCATCTCCTCATGTACATCTACCGTTCAGTGCCTTCTGTCTGTAGACTATAGTATTGGACTTCTACACTGTTCCAGTGCCTCCATTATTATCTACTCTGCATCACCTCTTCGGGTAGAGCTAAAGTTCGGTGCTTCCTATCTGCAGACTATTGTATTGAACTTCCATGCTGTTCCAGTGACTCTATTATTGACTAACCTCAGTCACCTCCTAGTGCACAACTACATTTCAGTGCAACCTGTCTGCAGACTTTTGTATTGGATATCACACTTCTTCGGTGATGCAGATACCCGCTACTCTGTGCCTCCTCCTTGTGTGCAACCTGCGCTTCAGTCCTACCCTTTTGCAGACTTTCTATATTTGTCTTCACGCTGTTCCAGTCTCTCCTACGGTTCCTGTAGCCATTTAGCTACCATCTCTCTGTTCACTATTCTCCCAAGCAGTTCTGACTGGTGCTCTCCCAAGGGACAGGGGTTGCACAGACCATTCCTCCTTGCTGGGGCTCCTGGTGAAGTCCACCTGTTCTGTTAGACTCTGCAGCTTTGGGTAGAGTGGGCAGGGGATCCTTAGATTACCCGTGAACTTTGTGACACACTTTATGTTTAACCTCATTTCACATAACATAAAAAAGTATGTGACTTGCTGGTGGATGTATGAGAAGAGAACCTCACTAGGGTGGCACATAGGGCAGCACCTGGTGTTCATCAGTATTACCTGCCAAAGTACCCTAGGTTGTGGCTCCTAAGGGACAGTCAGATGGTCGTAGCTGAGTTCTATGAGACAAAGCAAAGGAATAACTGGAGATAGGGCTAGGACATGACAGGCAGCACCAGTGAAAATATAAACATCGGTAAAAGTTGCACCTGTTAAGGTGTGCCCACAACTAGCTGCAAATGAGGCAGGTGAAAAGGCCTTCTCGCAGCTGAAACGGCTAATGGGTAATAGGTATGTAACAATAGTCAATCAGCAAATGTATGTGTCTGTCAAGACAAGAAACAAATCAACTTTCCCAATTCTGTTTTTACTTAAATGCAAACAAAAGAAAAAAAGATTAAATTAAATTAAATTATGTTTGTTGCATCTTACTTAATTTTCCCTTCTTCTTTTTCTGTTTATCTTTCTCTGGCATGGCTATACATATTGATTCTCCCTCTCTGTGCCTCTCTCCTTGTCCTTTATTTCTGTGTCTCTCTCTCTCTCTCTCTCTGTAAAGTACAAGGATGATTGACACTGGCCAACCAGAGGTGCAGAGTCTAACAAGTTCCCTAGTGTTCATCTAGCACAGCCTCAAGGCGGGATGGGCTTAGCTGTCGAGAACTCAAAGGTTGCGTTCAACTCTCCTGACTCAGGATTGAGTCTTAGTGGAAGTGAGCACGGCACAGAGGCAGCTATATACGAAAGCTGGAAGGAGCATGTTCAGACAAGACAAATAACAGTACACATGATGGCAGCGGGGTACACTACAGCAGAAAATAGGGAAGTCAGAACAACCAGGTTTTGATACACGTGCAGTACGGGTGTAACAGGCAAAAGCGGGATCAGGACTATCCGGGTCCGGTACACATGCAATCAGTCAAAGGCAATGTCAGGCTAGCCGGGTTTGGTACACAGAAGTCCAAAACAGCAGGCAACATGATTGTCAGTACAAGACAGAGGTTCGATACACATTTAGTCAATGGAGAAATACACAGAGGAGAGTGACTGGATACAGGCACTAGAGACAACTGAACAAGGAGTCAGACGCACGGCAAACAAGTTGCTCTGACACTGCAGAAGTGTCAGAGCAATGTTGAAATAGATAGCCGAGCTTGAATTACCCGCTCCGACATAGGGTCACATGACCGCTGATACCCGGAAAGGCAACGCTGCAATGACATAGGAGACGGCACTGGAACCAGGACAGGTAAGAATTGTAACACTCTCATCTATTTTCTTCTCATACTCTCATCCTCATCTCTGCATGTTTTTCCCAGTTGCTATATGGGAAACACATGAAAGTCCCAGGATTTTTTTAAAAAATATTGCAACACATTTAGAATTTTTAAACACTTACTGCTGGCAAATATCCACTGCATTATAACAAACTACTAGACCATTCTGATAAACTCTCTATCTCCTACTAGTTTTACTAACGATCACACTATACAAGTGACTATAACCTTCACCTCGCCTGAAGAAATAAAGATGGTTATAGAATGATTACTCTGCCCTTGCAATATGACTGTGTGATACAGATCAGTTCCCCAATGGGGGATATTAGCTGGAGTTGGCTCAAATAATATATTTTAATTTTTATTTGAATGATCTGTGCCAGTGGATCCCAAACTTTTTCAATTCAAGGCACCTTTAGGGTCTCTATAATTTTTTCAAGGCACCCCTTGAATAATAATTACCAAGCAGTCCCCAAATAATTACCAAGTAGTCCACTGCCTTGCTTACCACTGGCCCTGGCCGAGGCATCCCTGTGAGATCGCCGAGGAACCCGAGGGAGCTTAGGCGCGCAGTTTGGGAACCACTGATCTATGTTCATCTTTTAAAGATACATGTACTTTGGAACTATTTTAGATGGGGAAGGGCAAAAAAAAGTCTCCAAAAATTGAAGTACAGAAAATTAAAAACACTAATTCTTAGCTTAACATTAAACAATTCTTTATTAATCCAAAACCCTGACAAATAAATTCTTATGGCTTTGCAAACTCAACCCCAAAATCAGGATGCCACATAGGAGGTCACAGATCCTACCTTCCTCTCCTTCAGAAGGAGGTGAATACGGAGAAAATCTAAAATTCCTGAAATCTCTCCTCACAAAACAGGACTTTCAGTCTTTGGAAAACAGACTGTACTGCTATTAAATCACAAATTGATCACATACAAATTGACCTAACACAAATTGGAAAAAGGGTCCTAGCTCTAGAAGACAATAAAGATGTAATGAATAAACTTCATTACAATTTACAGGAAGCCACAAATCAACACATAAAAGAATTGAAGGAAATTCAATCCTGTTTGAAAGATCAAGATAACAGAGGACGCATAACAGAGGACGCAGGAACAATTTAAGGATCCATGGCATCCCAGAAGACATCCCTACTCATGGACTAATTGATGTCCTAACAATTTTTTTTATTGAGCTCATAAACAAACACCCAGATAATTCCATTGTCTTTGATAGAGCTCACAGGGCTCTTCACCCATGGAACCTACAGTCTAATGCTCCACAAGATGTTATATGCAGACTTCACTATTATACAATCAAAAAGGAAGAAAAGAAACTCAATCCAAATTTTCCAAGAACTATCTTGGCGTACCCTACAACAAAGCAGGATGCTTAAGCCTCTAGCAAACAAACTGAGAAAACATAATTTTAAATTCAGATGGGGCGTCCAATTAAGTATACACTATCTCCACAAAAGAAAATTAAACCTCCTCAAAAATACAGAAGACTAAAAATTGTTCTGTGTAGCCTTCGAAATTTAAATAGTCCTGGTCCTGGACAGAAACACCACATTATTACCCTTAGCTACACCACTGCCATCTTAGGGAGAAGATTGGCAAGTTGTTCGGAAAAGCAGGCTGAAGACATATCTAGAAACATTATCAGAAGATAACTCACCTAACAACACAAACTTGAAGCCTATAGCTTTCTCTATCTTTATACTAATTTAATGAATTTACTTGTTAATAGTTATATAAGTTTTCCTTCTTTGAAAGTTCTATTTGTAGTCATTGATCCCATAAGTAAAAGTACGTACATCAGGAGCTTCATATATAAACACAGAGAGATGTTGATCCTTCTCTTGTTAGAAAACGTGGGCATGTAGAAAAGTTGTGTCTTTTCACTTGACTCCTTTAGAATGCGGACAGCATCGAGGAGCTGGAGAGACAGGTGATCCATGGGACAACGGGACCTCTCTTATGTATCTATGCCACTTGCATAGATAAATTTGTCACGAGTCCATCCATATATTTTATGCTTTTTGTATTGTTTTATTGATTTTATTAAAGAGGTAATACACTAGATTTTGTTCATTACTGTTTTATGGGTGGTGGTATTGTGAAGAGGTTGCTACTTTATTAATTCACACCCATTGCAATGGAGATTGTTAACGACTTGGAACAATATGGAATGTTGTAAGCATACACACTGGTGGTTTGCGGTGTTGATGATCACAGGTGAAGCTGTAACCAGACACTCCACACGGTGAATTGGATTACATTGACACAAATTCACATCATTCATCACACATTATTCATCTTGGATTTATAATTATGTACAACACTATGTATTGGCATTTGTGTTGTGAGTCTGTTTTCTAGATGAAGCTGTGTCAACTTCTCCATAGAACAGACGTATCTTTTCTACATGCCCATGTTTTGTAACAAGAGAAGAATCAACATCTCTCTGTGTTTATATATGACCGCCTGATGTACATACTTTTGCTATTCTGTATATGACTTAGAGGTATATTGGTACCTTATACACGTATTCAGCTGCACAGTAAATGGAGCGCCATACTGATTTGTTCATTTTTTCAAAATGATCCTAAGAGTTAGTAAGATTATTTTGGTCAAACCTCAGATATCCTATTGGGCTATGCATTTCTCTACCACAATCCTTGCAAGAAGGCTCACTCACACACAAGTAAAATTAATTGTATGCATAAAAAATTCAATTCAAAATGATATCTCATGTTTACACTAGAGAACAAAACACATCACTATAAGGTGATCTGCTAGTTACAGATTTAACTTGATCCTGATAACTTCATAATTGACTGCATCTTCTAGATTGGGTTTGAACTGACTACACTACCCCTACACCAGTTATAAAACTACTAGTTCTTATAAATTCATGGAGAATTCCTATATTCCCATGCCCTTAGAAGCGGATTTGCACACCAGAATATATTATTTGCATTATGTTTATTGTTATTGTTACTAGTCTGTTTCCTTTTCTCTCACTCTTTTCCTTTTGTTTCTCTCCCTATTTGCTTCCAGGCGATTTTCACTTCAGTTTCCCAAATGTCCAGTCACATCATGACAAGATCTCATTCCACCTGACTGGGATTGATGTCATGGTACAACGCCTACTCCTTCCACATATGTCATCTAATGGATAAGTTACAATTTGTTTCTCTTAATATCAGAGGTCTTGACGTTCCTGAAAAACATTCTCGAATGTCAACTACCCTCCAGAAAGTTGACGTTGCATTCATTCAAGAAACACATTTTAAAACACATGCCGCTTCTTCACTACAATCCCATCATTACCCAGCAGGCCTCTTTAATGATAACCCAGCTGGTAAATATAAAGGTGTTGCAATTCTTTTCTCCCAGAGGTTACAGCTCACAGACACTACAATGATAAAAATTGGGGAAGGTAGAGGCCTCTTAGTGAAAGGTAAAATATTTGGCCAGACTTTTACCTTTGCTAATGGATATGTTCTGAACCGGGGACTTTCCTGTCACGTACACTAGACTTGATGATGAACACAAAGAGGGAGTCCTTGTGGTGGGTGGAGTTTTTAATTGGGCCATGGACCCTCAAATAGACATGATGGGTAAGAAAAACAGATTGCCACTGCGAAAGGCCAGGAAGACTAGGCATATTTTTCATGAACATCAGTTAATTGACTCTTGGTGCCTCTTACACCCTAATGATAGAGATTATACTACTCTGTCACAATAATCCTGTTACTCCAGAATTGATTACTTTTTAACTGTACATAGACACCTATATATCCTCTTAGATTCTGAGGTAGGACAAATGGTGGGCTTTGACCATGCCCCATTACACCTCATCTTGGCTTTGACTGAACACCCCCCCCTCGACAATGCTCATGGTCATGCTGACACTTGTAGTGCCACAAGTCTGTACTTTTAATGGTGTTCCCGTAATGAAATTTTAAGTGTTGACATATCGTAAAAAAATATATATTGCCCCACTGCTAATGAAATAATAAGCCACTGTAGAAAAAACAAAAAAACAAAAAACACTTACGTTTAAACTATAATTACATTTGGGTCACTATTTTATTCTTAAGATAAACTTTCCATTGTAAGAAAATTCATAATAATTTTAGCCCTTCTACAACTGAAAAGATGGTTTACTGAAACTCTTTGTGCCTCCTAATAAATTAACAATGCCCTGTAGTGTAACAGTGATGTGTTTGCCAATCTCACCTATATAAAGCAGTGTGTTGATGTCCCATTGATGTCTGGAAATTTTGAATTCAAACTTGTGCAAGTTTGTGTTTAATCTTCCGCGAGTTTGACTACAGTATAACATAGGAGATATAGGTGTTTTAAAATCGACACAAATTGCCAGAGATTGAATTTAGGAAAGTCAAAATCGCTGGTTAGTACATATGATGATTTTGCATTGGCTATCTCTCACGATTTGTGGCAAATTTTAAAAATTGCAGCTTGATTTATTTACCCTCATGACTAAAATACAAGCAATCCACTGCTTGGACAACAAAAGGTATCCAAAGATTGGGCAATTTAGTCAATGTTGGGAAAATCCGGGGGTTCCGTGAACTCCAATTGGAGGTTTCACTTCCCATAAACGAATACTGGAGATACTTGCAACATCATTCAATCCTCAACAAACAGGATTCTCTATCTAAGATCAGTAAACCTCTCACACCATTTGAAACAATTTGTACTCTTACTAACACACCTAAACATACTATTTCTGATATCTACAAAATACTTATGAAAGACAAGTTTACAAATAATCCTTGTGTTGCAAAAAATTGGGAGAATGACCTTAAAGATCTTATGGGACTAATCCAGTGGCAGAAAGTTTTCATGGCCACTCATACATGCTCACATAAATCTGTTATTGTTGAAACCCAATACAAAATCTTGACTCAATGGTACAGATGTCCCGAATTATTAAATATATTTTGCTCTTTGTTGGAGATGTAATTCACATGTAGGATCCCAAATCCATATATGGTGATCCTGTTCCAAGATCTCCACATATTGGAACAACATATTCCATCTTTCCAAAGAAATTACAGGTACAGATGTGCTGACTGACACTGAATGCTGGCTTCTGCCCTTGTCCAATATACCCATATCTTCATGTAAAAAAATTGCTTCTTAAACAACTAAACAATGCAGCAAAATCTCTGATACCAGTTCGCTGGAAATCGCTTTCAACTCCTACTATGTTGGAATGGTTTACCCATATCGATTTTTGAATGTCCATGGAAGAGCTATCCCTCTCAGCCAGTAACCGGTTCTCTGAGTTCACAGCTAATTGGTTCAACTGGTTGAAATTTAAAGAAACAGTTAACTACCATAAAATACTAACATCCACCCAACCATCAAACTGATAACATTTACATAGAGATGACTTGATAAAAATCTGTTCAATATATTATCATCATCCCACTTATCGTCCCACTTATCCACTGCTATGGGATAAACATATATCTTTATTATATAATTAATAGCCTGTAATATTACTTCCTTCAATTTTTTATTAAACCTTCTACCATTTTTTTTTTACTGATATTCTACCACTTTTTATGCACCTTTCGATCTACTCCCCCTTTTGTTATCCTCTCCTTTTCTTTCTCTCTTCCCCTTATCTGGATGTTTTCCCCCTTCATGTTTTCTAGTTATTAATCAGTATGCTAAAAATATTTTCAATGTTGACTTGTCATGTTGATTTCTTATAAATTGTTATTATTGACTATTGTTATCTAATAAGCAATATATAAATAAATAATACGTAAAAAAAGGAAGTCCCATTATATGCACTGGGTCAATCTGGCATCTAAGTTTATGCATACCCATGTGTGTTCACTAAACTGTGCACACAGGAACAAGGAATGTTTCTGCCTCACAATAACTCTAAAATATCAATATTTAACACAATTTCAAAAGATGTTTTATTATTAGTGTATGTCCATAGATGAATGTCACATCTTTTACACCCTATGATAGGGCTCATTTTCTTTTTTTTTAATAGAAAAAAATCTGAACAGGAAGCTTTGGCATGCAGTTTGCTCTGTCCCCTAAATCTCACCAATTCTTCATTTTGCTCGAAAAACACATTAGTACAATTATAGAATCCCATTCCCACGTTCAATTTAAGTACAACAAACATTTAGAGAATGAACACTGAATTCCTGTTTTTAAAGAACAAAAAAAGTGGCAATGTGCAGTTGTAAACAGGGTAAGGAATAAAGAATAAAAAGACAGGTACTGAAAATCATATCCAGTGTACAGTAGTCTGCAGTTAGTTTCAATGCTGATAACTTTGTTCTTTTTACCCTTTCAGTGCTAAGGATGAGGACCTTAGCACACAGAGGTTCAGAGCAGTTAAAAGTATACTTACCCGCCCCTACAGTTAATTCTGGTGCTGGACATGGGGCAGTTTGAGGCTTAATGATGTTATTTTGCCAGCATGTGAAGATATCATTAAGCTCCACCTCCTCACCCACTGCCTGGGATGGGAAGAGGGCACTGCCATATCTCCCCCATCCTGGCACCTAGAAATTCATTGGCACCCTCATTTGAAAGAAATGAATCTCTATTTCAAATGAGGTACTCCCTTAATAGTTATTGTCTGTGATTATGTGTGATCACCAGACCATACAGCCATGCTTATGTTAAAGGAGTGGAGTCCAACATTGCTGCCCTGATTATCTGTGGTACAGCACACCTTTACAAGGAAAACAGAGGCCATTTGAGGAGTTCTATGACATATGTACTTGAGCAAAGCAGATAAGTGGTATCCCATAAAGACAGATGCACTACATTACCCAGAGACCATAAATTATTTTGCACTTAAGTCCTGACTAGATGAACTATTCCCTACTTCAGTACACACGCAACCAATTGCCCAGAAAAGTGGAGGGAATTAAACATTAAAATAAACTTACAAGAATCAAATATAACTAGTGACTAGAGAATGTTAACATACAGAGCAAACTTGTAGCAAAGCTGATTTATCGTTGTCATTGAATTCTGGACTAAAAATGGCCCAAGTTCCCTGACCTGCCTCTCACGGTAAAAAAATTAGTTGATTCAGGTTGGGTGCCAGCTCCAACAGCTCCTTCTAGCCCGTACTCTGGCTGCTTTCACGTGCCTCCACCACAAATTTTACACAACGGGGAATAAAGCAGGCCGTATGTCAGCGCGGAGGCTCTGGGCCCGACAGTTTAAAACTCTAAAACCCCCGGGATATTGCCAACTTGTTCACCAAATACTATGTCATCCTTTATAACCTCAAAGATAACCAAACCACACCACAATCCTCCCCAAGCGACATACAGGACTTCCTCCAGCATTTACATCTTCCCTCCCTAGACCTACACGCACTTCAAGCTCTGAATGCCCCCTGGACTTCCAGAGAAGTTTCTGAGGTTATTAAGGGTCTCCCAAAATTTAAAGCCCCTGACCTGGATGGCTACATCAACGATTTCTACACTACGTTCCAGAAGGAACACTACATTAATAATACGGTGATGTCAGAATAGCCCATGACCCATATGATAATAGCACTCCATTTATAATCTTAGGGAAGTAAAGGAATGTAAGGGCAGCCTAGTGTAGATGTGAGCCAACAGCCTGCTAGATAGATGTTATAGAGATAAAACATGGAAAAGACTGCAAGCAAAAGCTTTAATTGTTGCTGGAACTGCTGCATATATACCATGGAAAGGTAAGTATTGCAACAAATATATATGTTTTACATAGGTAGCTGATGAATGTTTGCCAGATATTAAGAGTATTGGGGAATTTTACGTTTACTTTGGAAGTACCGTTAAGTTTCCATCTTTTGCCATATGAAATGTTAAAATTCTTGTAATTCTGACATAATGGCATCTTTAACTCCTACATGTCTTCCTTGCCACAGTTTAGAACTTGTACAGATCTAGGACACTTTAAAACTACTATTGGAGTAATAGTATGTTGGTTACATAAAACCTCAGTAGCCACATTGGACATTTGCAGAGAGCAAGACAGCATGGTATGTAACAAACATTTTACATTCAACATCTAATTGGATCAGTGTATTACAGTTTTAAATTATAAAGAGATCATCATAATCCCAATCAATCCCTGATGAAAGTATTAAAATATTTACTATAATTCCATATATTGATAGTATAGCAATTTTCAAACAGAAGAGCAGCAAAATATTTTTCAGACACAGCCAGATTTTTTCCTACGATGATTTTTGGTCTTCATACACTGTTATTGTACTATGTAAGCTTTTGATTGACTTACCAAGGATTATATGAAATATGGTAGAAATAAGAAATATAGTAATGTCTTAGATGTTTAAGATTTTGATGCCCTTTTGAGGATTAAGTTAGAAGAATAAAATAGAGCAAGTGGGGAAAAAGGGTGGAAAACTGAATCATTTAATTTCACAATTTAAATTTACTAGTTGAAAGGCCAAAAAATAGGCAGAGTAACAGCATCATAAATCCAGAGAGGTTAAAAGAAAATGAAAAATCAACCAATACATAGAAAATGTGTATTGAATTCCTATAACTACAAATCAATTTAGGGAATACAAACAGTCAAATTCTGCTGCTTAACGAAATAAAATAAACCTCTACTTTATAATATAGATCAACAATATTGTATAAAACAAATTTCAATTACTGGCCATATTCCATCCTTATGAGGCCATGCTAAAGGGGAAAGGTGTTAAAATCACAAATTAATTCTTGTTCAAGTTTTGCATTTTAATTAAAAACATTGAAAAGTGTACAATCTTTTAAAACAGATACTCAATTTAAAGTATACAAAATGTAGTATCAAAGTTAAAGAAGGTCAAGGAAAACCTATAAATGAAAACGAGATAGGCCTGCCCTGCAGATTATGTCAATGCTGCCCATTGGGTCCTTCTTTGTGGTCCTGCTGGCCCAGAAGAAGGTATGGGAGATACCAGCTTTTAGGGGTCTAGTGTAATCAGATTAAAGAAAGGTAATATCTAATAAATTAATATGGATTATTATATGCGTTTTGATAACACCAGTAAGCATTTATAAGGTATAAAGGAAATAAATATATATATTGGAATTGAGAGAGTCTTAGTTGTTCAGAACATTTTACCTCTATTTAAATCAGTGAATGGTACAGTACCAAACTAAACACAAATTTGGGAACATTGGAGGCCTTGGTGGCCAGGTAGTGATAAGCAGTTAAAGTTCAAGGCCAGGCTTGGTACACAAGCAGTGGATAAATGGTTGTCAGAGCTATAGCCAAAGTCTGGTTCCCAAGCAACAGGTAAATGGTTGTCAGAGGTATAGACAAGGTCATGTACACAGTAACCACATATTTAAGGATACTGGTCTGAATGAAATTTATTAATCTGGTGTCACCACTCATTCAGGAAAACAACATATCTGCATGTCATTACAGGCCTCTGATCAGTGCAGACTATGTTAATCACACTCCACATTATACCTGCCCCTCCTCTGCCTCATTCAAGATGCCAACACAGCAAATGCATGTGAGTGCTATCTATTAGAAATTCATTGGTATAAGATAGTACTCACCACATAAGTGGCCACTAATGCCATAGTTTGTGACACCGGGCAACCAGATACATGGCAACCAATCAGAAATGTGCTTTCATTTTATAATCTGTACATACACTGACACAATATGATTATTTGCTGTGGGCAACATACTGTTCATAAACACCCTTAACTTAAAAATAGAAAAATGGAGGGACTGAAGTTAAAGGGAACAAACTGGCAGTGCAGTTGCAGTACTAACATACTGGTGATGGGTCTCGAAATGGAAAGTAGAAATCCAAAATAACCAGCCTCTCTAATGTTAATCAATGAAACTTGCGATAATATATGTAGTTTTTAAGAGGAGAGGCAGAAGAAAGCAGGGGAAATGACCATTGCATTTGAGAGATAGCATTGAATGATATACTGAATGTATTTCCTCTTTTGTGACAGTCATAATGATGCCTGAATCTATGCAAGTGTACTAATGTATTGTGCATAAATAAATGTGAACAAAGATCATATGCAAGCACCAAAATGATATAACATTGATACAATCTTTTTTAAAACGAGTTCTTTCAGTTTTAGGGATCCATGCCAAATATGCAACTCCAATTTTCACTTTTTCACACTGTATCTAACCAAGCAGATTTTAAATTGTTTCTTTTTTTTAGGAAGACTGAGTATGAGTAGAGATTTTTTGGTACTATAGTAAAGTAAACATTTAGCGTCTGATTCATTAAGGAAAGTACACTTTTTTTTTTACTTAAGTTTTCTCTTGGACAAAACCATGTTACACTGCAAGGGGTGCATATTAGTTTATTATTTTGCCCATAAGGAAAATACTGACTTTCTTTTTTAGATCACCTTTAAATTTCAGTGTACAAATAAGCTAACAATTATTTAGGTGTTACATAAAAAAAATGACAGTATTTTCCTTATGTGCAAATAATAAACTCATTGCAACATGATTTTGTCCAGAACAGTTAAGTAAGAAAACGTACTCAATTTTTTGCTTAACTTTCCTTAATGAATCAGGCCCCTATTGTATATTTATACAGGAAATTAAATTAAAAATTCAAGTTCTCATCTTTGAAAAGTCATAGGAGTAGAAATCAATTAGGAGCAAAGTGCTACCGGAACCTTGTGTGATGAGATACCGTCGTGATGTATTGTTAGGAATCTCCTCTCAGTTTTACAATCATATTTGCCTGAAACATCTTTGTTTGGGATCTTATGGTTTCTTCTAGAGGAATCTAAATACATTTAATATGGTCTGTGTAATACTTGCTTATGATAGCTTGATTCATTTGCGGTTATCAATAGTGAATTGCTGTTTACATGTATTTTAGAAAACAAAAAAATGTTTTAATATATAAGCCAGCTCTATTTTTACTGCATCATACCAGTTCTGTAAGCTAGTAATATAATTATTATTATTTTTATTATTTTTTATTAGGTATTTTTGATACTGTCATACATATTAATATTTTTGTTAATTATTTTTAGCACCAATTAGGGATGCTTTGCTAGGCCTTTTTCTTTTGATATATGCTAGGCCAATGTTTTCATATCCAGTTCTCTTGTATTTCTAACAGTGCAGGTTTTCCAGGTCACAAGTGAAATAGTACCACCTGTGGATCTTTTAAAATGTGTCAGTCAATTATGAATACACATCTGCTCCAGCATGGAGATATGGAACATGCACTGTTAGGACTGCCTGAGAACTAATGTCTCGGGGGGAGGGGCGGCAGATGACCAGGCTGAAAGGGGCAGGTGAGCAGGCTGAAGGGGGCAGGTGAGGTGGCTAAAGGGGGCAGGTGAGGTGGCTGAAGGTGGAAGATGAAGTGGCTAAAGGGGGTGAGTGAGCAGGCTAAAGGGGGCAGGTGAGGTGGCTAAATGGGGCAGATGAGGTGGCTGAAGGGGGCAGGTGAGCAGGCTGAAGGGGGCAGGTGAGCAGGCTGAAGGGGGCAGGTGAGCAGGCTGAGGGGGGCAGGGGCAGGGGAGCAGGCTGAAGAGGGCAGGTGAGGTGGCTAAAGGGGGCAGGTGAGCAGGCTGAAACAGGCAGGTGAGCAGGCTGAAGGGGGCAGATGATCAGGCTGAAGCAGGCAGGTGAGCAGGCTGAAGCAGGCAGGTGAGCAGGCTGAAGGGGGCAGGTGAGCAGGCTGAGGGGGGCAGGGGCAGGGGAGCAGGCTGAAGAGGGCAGGTGAGGTGGCTAAAGGGGGCAGGTGAGCAGGCTGAAACAGGCAGGTGAGCAGGCTGAAGGGGGCAGATGATCAGGCTGAAGCAGGCAGGTGAGCAGGCTAAAGGGGGCAGGTGAAGTGGCTAAAGGGGGCAGGTGAGCAGGCTGAAGCAGGCAGGTGAGTAGGCTGAAGGGGGCAGGGGAGCAGGCTGAAGGGGGCAGGTGAGCAGGCTGAAGGGGGCAGGTGAGCAGGCTGAGGGGGGCAGGGGCAGGGGAGCAGGCTGAAGAGGGCAGATGAGGTGGCTAAAGGGGGCAGGTGAGCAGATTGAAGCAGGCAGGTGAGCAGGCTGAAGGGGGCAGGTGATCAGGCTGAAGCAGGCAGGTGAGCAGGCTGAAGGGGGCAGGTGAGCAGGCTGAAGGGGGCAGGTGAGCAGGCTGAGGGGGGCAAGGGCAGGTGAGCAGGCTAAAGGGGGCAGGTGAAGTGGCTAAAGGGGGCAGGTGAGCAGGCTGAAGCATGCAGGTGAGTAGGCTGAAGGGGGCAGGGGAGCAGGCTGAAGGGGGCAGATGAAATGGCTGAAGGGGACAGATAAAGAGGGTTGAAGAAATTGCTGAGTGGGGTATTTAAAAAATAGAGTAGCATTGGGGGGGCATGATCTTTGTGTTGTGTAGCGGTTATGAGGATGATCTCTGTGGTCTCCAGGGTCAATAGAATACTGAATAATGGTCAGGTGGGGCTGGTTAAGGTTTGTATTTTTTTATAGCTCTTTGACAACAGTTTTCATATATTTTATTGCCTACATATGCCTGTACTATAGGGTAGTTTTATCTGGCCATAATGCACTGTTGTGTTTGGACTAAACCTGACCATTCAGGGCTTGTTAACATTTTGCATCATAATACAATTGCTGCATTTTTTCAAAAAAGGACCTCGAATTTCCAGAAGCCGGCTAGACAACAATAAAGTTGCAAGAACAAGCAAGAGAGAAGAACAAGAACTGGTAAGGGAGATTGCACAATCTGTCTAAATGAGAATGCTGGAGAATACTCCTGAATATTCATAGTCCTAAACGCCTATATTGGGGGAAGGATGGGTGGGGGGCGCTATTGCTGTAATAGCCTAGGGCGACCGAAACCCTTAATGGGGCCCTGCAAGTACAGTACCCCTGGTGTGAATACTAAAGATGAAGGTACTAACCAGGATGATATCAATGATGATTCTGGCCACACTAGTTGGTCACATCTGATTGGCTGGTTGCGGATTCACCCTTCAAACTACTGGTGCAAATAAATGTTGATGATGATAATTACTATTATGGTTTATTTGCAAGGCGCCACAAATTTTGTAGTGTCTTATATAGTAGGACAAATATAACATACATGAAAACAGCAAACATAATAACATATACAGGAGTGCAGAACAGAATAATAAATGCATGCATGCAATTAACAGAACAAATTGTATAGCATACAGAAAAAAATCAGCATAAGACATGACAGGGAAAAACATGGGAGACAGAGACTGGACAAATATGAGAAATAAGGTAGAGGACCTTGCACGTGAGAGCTTAAACTCTAGATGATGATGATGATAATTGATGATAATGAAAGGCAACAACAGCTACTGGCTGATGATTGGATGATTATGTTTTCACCTCACCTGCAGATACAGTTCATTCATTGCTCATGGCTATTTAACAAATTTGCGTGGATGGTTCTTTGAGCAATTTTATTTTGTTTCCCATGTGGCTGTTTCCTTGATAAAATATAATATATATATATATATATATATATATATATATATATATATTATATAATACAAGCGTTCCTTAATAACATAACACACCATAATAATTGTACAATGCTACTAATGTAGTGTTCACTAACAATAAGGCTCAGCACATGGTCATAAATATGCTATTTTTATACTTGGCCTAAGTTTGGCGTGTATGTTACTATTCAAAGCTGGATGCTTTTCAGATGCATACTGCTCTGAATATGGGAGAAAAAATACTATTTTTGTTTGTCACATTATGAAACAGAAAATATGCTGAATTTTCATTCTACTCTGAATCAGGCCCATCATCATCATCATCACCATTTATTTATATAGCGCCACTGATTCCGCAGCGCTGTACAGAGAACTCATTCACATCAGTCCCTGCCCCATTGGAGCTTACAGTCTAAATTCCCTAACATACACACACAGACAGAATAGGGTCCATTTTGATAGCAGCCAATTAACCTATTAGTATGTTTTTGGAGTGTGGGAGGAAACCGGAGCACCCTGAGGAAACCCACGCAAACACGGGAAGAACATACAAACTCCACACAGATAAGGCCATGGTTGGGATTTGAACTCATGACCCCAGCGCTGTGAGGCAGAAGTGCTAACCACTTAGCCACCGTGCTGCCCCAACCTATTTCGGAACAATGGTGTTCACCTAAATGATGAGGGGTTAGTTTTGTTTATACATATAAAATTCATCTGAAATTCTGTTAAACTATAGGGGAAAAGAAGGGTCATCAAAAACAGGCAACATTTATGATGTACAGTCCTAAACAAATTTTGCAAATCTCAACAATAGATGAGAATATAAGATGAACAACTTTAACTTGTACAACAAAAACAAATATTCCAGTTACTGCAGATAATGAAAAATACCCGCCAAAGAGGCTGAAATGGGGTGTCTATAAAAAAGGTGCCAAAGGAAGAAGAATAAAAAATAACTCTCCTTCTCAATATGAACTCATATACATACAGCAAGTCACATAGTAATGAGCATGGCATGGTATGTTTCCATAAAAATAGATGGAATACTGATGATGGCAGAGTGATGTGTATCTGGCTAGTGCTGCCTAGAAACTTTACTTTCACTGGATCTTTGTATGGGTGCCTGCAAGCAGACAGAATCATCCCTCCGGCTATGACCCTTTTCCCTGAGCCTTTCAATAATAATATTTTGGGTTTAAAAGCCAGAATAACAGAAGCAACACAGTGCTTCCTTGTCAGTACAGTACACTGAAAGTACAATGATGCCTAAGGGAAGGAAGAGTTATTGAAACATGAGCGCAAATGATTCCTGCATTCTACTTTTTTTACTTCTGAATCTTTTCAAAACCTTTTATTTTTCAACTTGGCATTCATGAACTGATTCACTGGTTGACATTACTGAATAAATATACTACAAAATAGCCAGCTATTTTCTCAAAATAAATAAGGTGCAAAATAGAAGAACTGATTCAGAAGAAATATAGTTGATAGTTACCAGGGACAGAAAATTAATGTTTGCAGTCATCCATTACATGCTCTTTACAGTGGCAACTATCATTAAAATTTTGCTAATTCAGCTGAATCCTACTGCCAAGTTGGCAGGTTCAGTTTATGTATCTTTCATGTAAATGACCTTCTGTGACATGATCCCTCAAAATACCTCCTGAGTTATCAGTTAATGCAATGAGATGATAATGTCATTATGTAAAGAGATTATGTGCAATTTGAATCTTTGTCAACACTGATTTGGCTACACTATAATAAGTTTCAATAGTTTAAAGGGACCACAAGCATGTAAATGCACACACAACAGATGTTTATTCTTTGGCACTCTGTCACACAATTTTGCTTTCTATACTTTGATTTTTTTGAGATACTGTATATGTGACTTATTGAGGCTGCTTTAATAGCAAACATCAAATCCTTGGCAAACATTATTATGAAAACTATGGGTGGATTCACTGTGCTAAGATGTTAAGCAGCTCACATAGTCCTGGGTCAAAGGCAGCAAAGTTTAAAGGGCAGCAATCAATTTACATATCATTTTTTAATTTTTATTATTTACATACAAACATTATAAACATTTAAGCATGAGCTCAATGAGAGTTAATTTCCATATATTAGTTTTACATACATGAGGACAAAACCAGCTATGACAGTAAGGAGTGGGTGAGGAGGATATGGGGTGGCATATAAAAATTGGACATGGGGAGGGGCAAATTGGAAATCTAGTCCATTTACTAACTGTTGCTGAACCCATTAAGTACATCATTATGGAACATCACTGAAATGGTCAATCAAATGTAATAAATACTGTGTACAAATATAAAATTGATAGGATTATATCATATAAACGAAACATGTAAGTAGATTTTTAAATCAAGTATATATGTAAAAAAATTGAATTCATTTATTTTATATTGTTGCAGGGAAAACATACAGGCTGTTATATTGGCCACACATGCTGCAATGCATGCAGAGATATTGGATAACTCACCTGATATAACAGAATGTGTGGTCCCATCACAACCCCCATGCATAATAGTCTGTTTGAAATTGATCAGATTTTTGTCAAATGTTTTGGTTAAAATGGTTGGAAGATGAGTGCGATTACCTCTTTAGGCCCACGTATGCAATTTTCTTCTAACCACAATAACAAGCCCACATTAACAATCAATTTGGTCACTGATAGGTGGCAAAATTTGAATTGTGGTCCTGACCAAAAGAGTATTGTACTGTGTGTGGCTGGCCTTCGCCTATTGAAAGAAATGTCAGGTATTTACAATTTTTATCTATATGTAGATATTTTATGGTGGTATATACACTATTTAATTTTGGTTTACTTTGTTTTTAGACTTTTGAAAGGCTTATTCATGAAGTTTTTTTATTTGTATTCTATTTCCTTGTATGTTCTGTAACTGTCTTGAGAATAAAATGGTAAGAAAATGGTAAACAAAAACAACAATAAAATACATGTTTCTATTATTTTGTTAGATACATGATACAACATCCTGAGATACAAATTGTAAAGGGAGTGTTCCCTGTTTGCGTGTGTGCTCATGCTAATTAATTTTTTGTCTGCTTTCAGCCCACATTGGCTGTTGCTGAGTGTGCTATTATCTTTTCTCAATCTAGTGAGAGGAGGACAGACAACAGTACTCTTTTCTCTTACTAAACCTGCTACAGGCGTTTTATAGGATTTGACAGGGTAATCAATAATAGACTTCACTTCCCCATCTATCCTTTGCTACATTTATAAGTAATTGGGATCTATACCCCTCCTAGGTACTTGTATAGCAAACAAAAGTTGTGTATGACCCCTCTAGCAGAGAACAAAAAAATATAGACATGTTTCATATAAAATCCAATTCGACCAAAAAATACATCTGGGTGATATGCTACAATAGAAAACAAATCACATGGAATAAAATAAATATATGTGGCAAAGTGACATTACATACTAGAGCATTATTAAATAAATATATGTGTATATATATATATATATATATATATATATATATATATATATATATATATATATATATATATATATATTCCCAGTCCATGCGCGTCACTTTTACATCTCCTAAGGTCAGGGTGTTGACTATAACCTCTAACCAAAGTGTACTTGCCAGAATGATTATTGGTTTTATTGATTTAATAATTATTCCTCTGTTTTTATAATACAGCCAGTTCTTTGCATATGACTTATGCCATCTTTAAATTATACAAATATATATTTATTTTGGTACTTATGGTACACTGATCTGGCATATCACTTAGTCACATATAGAGTGTGGAAACACCCTTTTAAAAAAATTATGGCCACCATATTGATCACATGCCCTAAAATGTTTTCCACCACACCCAGATCATATGTGTAGACACTGGATTAATATTTCTGTACTCAATTATTTTAACCGTTTTTCAAATGGTGTTTCCACACTTACGAAATCATCTTATTTATTTATCTTGACATACAGTAGGCCTATATGCTAAAATTAAAATGTATTTAAAAATTCCTGAAAAAATCACTAAAGGCACCAATGCTAAGTTATCTAAATTTATAGACTTGTTGGAGCAGCTATCCAATTAGATAGTGTGAGATTGAAGGAGTTTTCTTCCCAACATTTCTCAGGTTTCTGATTAGTTTGTAGTTCGCAGTGTTGACAGTTTTTGATCATGTTAACAATAAACAAGAGTGATTTGTTTCCTCAATAGCTCATTTTCTTTCCAGCGTGGCCTCTTTTTCATAATCTTACCTTTTAGTCACAACCCAGTGGGCTCATTGCTTTTTAACAATTTGCCAGACATCAATATAGAAGTTAAAAAAACTCATTGTCATTTAAATGTCAGAGTGTTACTTTTTATAACTGAAAGCTCTGCAAATTAAATGTGGTGTTTAATAGTGTATATAAAACAATAATATTGGCAATGATTGAGACTTATATTTAGTTATATTATTTATATTATATTTAAAGATTTGTGAATCTAAATAAATGTTAGTGATTAAACGACAGCAAATAATTTCACTAAGGACAAAATTATCTTTTAAAATGTAAGTTTTCTACAACAAATTTGGTAAACAAAATGTGAATATTGATAACAAAATTGAATACATTTGATTTATAAACAATTTTAAATATTCTTAAAATGAATTCTTAAACTCTTTTTTGAAAAAAATAAATAAATAAATAAATTTAGTAACTGAAAATAATGTTTTCAATCAATACTGTCAATTATTTAATTTTTGATTTTAAAAGTATACATTCAATAATTTGTTAACTCCTCATCATAACTGAAATAGTATTAAACTATCTCATTTCATAAACTTTTTATCGTATACATTTAAAATATATTTGCATGGCAGGTATACTTGCACATTTTAGACATGATTTAGAGTTGGACGCAATTTTGCGGCATTGGATATGGGTGTAAACCCACTCTGAGTGTATCTTGACGCTGCTGGAGTAAAGCTATGGCAGTCATCATCATTAACAACTTGATGACAATTACTGCATAATCTTTCGTGCTTTGAAAAAGATTATATAAATACTCATCATCAGCAAATATCTTAACACCTGCCTTAAGGCACCAACAATAGAAATGCCTTCTAAGAGGTGTATCTGGACATGAGGCTGTCTCACCAGGCCACATCTCCAAGTGGAGTGTCCATGCCTCTACTGTACTCTATTTGCACTTGCCTGGTTCTGATCTGCCTCACCAGGTGCAGGGGGCAGCAAGTGCAATTTACATTAAACCTAAAATCTGGACACATTTTACTGCACATGGCCAATGCCACAAAGCAAAATTTGCAGCCTGTACTTGGACTTATGTCCAACTCTAAGTCAGACCCTTTAAATATAGTTACTAAACAGTTGCTAAATTTGCATTTTAAGAAACTGGAGTACATTATTAGATTCCTTTTACATGTTGTTAAATATGTTTTATGAAAGTGCAATTTAAAATATATCACATATTTTTGTGTTATCAAACTTACTTAATTCAGGTATACATAATTTACAGAAGTTATCCTCTTAAGTGTATTTGGACATATGGCTGGATATAAATAGAAACATTGAAGCAGAATACTTTATTAGAACTGTATTTGTTTATTATGTAGTTAGCTACTGTTATGGTGCTTTATGTTGATGTTTCAGAGTGGCACCTTGCATTAATGAATCTCCACTACACCTAAAAAGGCACCATAATTGTTATTTTAGAACTGAAGTTTGTAAAAGTGCTGGAGCTTCTGTGTTTGTTGCATTTTATGTTATTCTGTGGCTTAATATTAAACAGCTGGACTGATAATTTTTAAGTGTGGTTGTCAATATGATTTATCTTTCTCTGATTGAAGAGTATATAAAATTACTTTTATTACTTGCTTCTATTAATCGCGTAAATTCTTATTTTTTATTAGAAGGAGACAGTTTCATTTGCATTTTAGTAGTTTAAAAACATAAAACAGTGCTTTAGTGACAGGATTAAAAGATAATTACAACAGTACCTTTCTGTTATTTACAAACAAAGGGCCAATTATAAAGCTGCAAAAATTTGAGCTGTAGAGCAAATGTTGTTTTTGAAGTCATGCATCCATTTTGCACCATTCTGCTGGTTTATACAAGAAACATACAGTATAACATGTCAAGATGACAGCAAATGAGTGGCTAGCGATTCAACTGAGGTTGTGCCCCATTCATCCCTAATACAAAGGGCCATAAATAATTTACATGGTTTTGCCCCATTTACATAAAGAAAATTAGCCCTTTTTAAATGAATTCTCTTAATTTTACTGCCCCAAAGGTGTGCTGGCTGCAAAAGCTGCATTGTAAGCATGTCCATGAGGGGGGTTAAAAGGTGCAAAAGTTTGTATCTTTCAATGGGGGTGTAGTCATTCTGGCGACAGTGACTGCGTTGACACTTATACTGTTCACATCAAATGGTGACAGTGTAATTGTCGACATATTCATTCTGCAGACATGATTAAAATGTAAACATTGTAACTGTCGACCGTAGTAATGTTGACAGTCACAATGCCGACATTCAAAGGGCAATGCCAATGGCAGCTGGGAAGCCCTCCGTCATCTCAGCCACAGGAACCACGGACCTAGCGCTATATTTCTTTCATTATGTGGTGGTAACTTTTGCTGTCAAGAGCTAGTTTGTGCCATTTATAATGGGTTTTTAGTTTTTCAAGCATGTTCTGATGGATTGTTTTTGTTTGAAGAGAGAAGATTTTTTTTCCAAGCTGGAATCATTTTTTCTAGGTATTTTTTATGGACAACCACGGACCATTGGAATTCATTTTGATAGGTATTTTTTAAGAACAACCAAAGACCATTGGAATTATTACAGATGAAGAACCTGGTGGTTGGGGAATATTACTGGGGTTTCTATTTTTTAAAATTAAAATTATTTTGACAACGAGGTTTGTGATTCATTTCCATTTTGTCTTGGTTCACTACAGGTCATGGGTTCCACAATAACTAATGGTATGGACCATTTAGAATAAGTATGTTGGCAGTACAGTTTTTGCATTGATGTGAACCTTTGCTTGTAGGCAGCAGGAGAAGATTACATTTGTGGAATAGTGGGAAGAAGGCTCGCATGCAAACCGTCGGCATGCATCTCCTTAATTGTATCTATGCCAGGATCACCATGCTGCACAGTCACACAGTCACTTAAATGATGTGGGAGCACATGCATCTCCTAATGATGATGTGCGTCAGACCACTTGTGTGCATAGTGGAGACTTGTAGTAAGTGTGTGTGTGTGTGAGTGTGTGTGTGTCTGTCTGTGGGGTGGGTGCTTGATGTTGTTATGTGGAAGGTGTGTCCAGGGGGTGACAAGGGTCTTATCTGTCCCCCTTATATACAAAAAACTCTACCACAATCCAACCAACTATTTTATTTATTACCAAAATACTTAAATCCATTACTAACCCACCTGGAAGACCCATTGTTTCAGACATAGATATCATCACTCAAAATCTATTACAATACACCGTCTTACAATTGTATGTTAGCAAAATATTATACTTCAGTGACTCAACACATGTACTCAACATCCTACAAAACCACAAATAGGAAATTATTTACATGTGTTTCACTGTAGATTTTAGTTCATTGCACACAAGCATTCTACGCTAAATGGGAGTAATAGCTATAGGAACCACATAAGAAGAAGATATAGATTTCAACAGAGATCAAATAGACATCACAATAAAATGTATTAACTACATTCTTCACATCACAAGGAACAGCGATGGAAGCTAAATTTGCCCCAGCTGTGCCAACCTCTTGAGAAGTCACAAATCCAGTCCAAAACCTACTACAAACCAGTGGACAGTAAAGACTATGTTCTCAAGAGTAGTTGGCACAAAAACATTTTGCTAAATACCTTACCTTTTTATCGATGCAGACACATAAAAAGGAACTGCACCGACAAATCCACATACCATACTCAGGCCCAAGACATGACAACTAAATTTAAAAAAAGAGTTTATAGCTCCCCCAAACTATAAGATGCCATGACTAAAGTAGAAAAATTAGACAGGTCCAAACTTACTTGCCTAAAATCCAAAGTTACACATTTTTCCAAACCAACCAAAGAGGAAGATATATAACTCATCACACAATAAAACAAAGACAGTTTCAAACTAAAAGATTAATGAGAAAAACACTGGAACACCCTAAATATGATATACTTAGGCACTACTACCCGATAAACCACAAATTACACGTAGAAAGACAATCGGCTGCTACAGACTACTGGTACCAGCTAACTTAAGACTCCCAATGTCAACAAAAAAAACAAATTAAACAAATAAACTCAAAGGATACTCCAGCCACAGAGTATGCAAAACCTGCAGAAGCAACACCTCCAAAATGCAACAATTTCAAATCTATAACATCAGGAGAAACAATAGAAATTATTAAAAGCATCACTAATGTAATATATATAATCACCGACCCATGTAACCTTCAAGTCATGGGAGGTATGGCCAGAGCACAAACACAAGAATGCTAGACAATGACATACTAAACAACAAATTAACACAAAACCCACAAAAATATTTTAAAACAACACACAGCACTGAAATAGACAAATTAAATTTCATAGGAATATAGGAATAGACAGACTCAACACCTTTAGACAAACAGCACTCTTTAGAAACTAAGCAGATATATAGATTCGAAATCCTTAACTCAAACAGCAATAACACAAACATAGTCCATTGGAGTTTCTTTTAACCTCAGTTGACCTTTTAGTCCCCAGCACTACTTACAAGACTCAGTTCTCCCCATGTTTGCGTGGGGTTCCTCCAGGTGTTCCGGTTTTCTCCCATACTAAAGAAACACACTAGTAGGCTAATTGGCTGATATTAAATTGACCTTTGTTTCTGTGTGTGTGTGTGTGTGTGTATGTTAGTGTGTGTTAGGGAATTTAGACTGTAAGCTCCAATGGGGCAAGGACTGATGTAAGTGAGTTCTCTGCACAACAATGCGGCATTATTGAAGTTATATAAATAGCTGTTGCTACTGCTGCTGCTGCTGATGACATCATCATCACCATTTATTTATACAGCACCACTGATTCCGCAGCGCTGTACAGAGAACTCATTTACATCAGTCCCTGCCCCATTGGAGCTTACAGTCTAAATTCCGTAACATACAGAGAGAGAGAGACTAGGGTCAATTTTTTTGATAGCAACCAATTAATCTACTAGTATGCTTTTGGAGTGTGGGAGGAAACCGGAGCACCCGGAGGAAACCCACGCAAACACAGGAAGAACATACAAACTCCACACAGATAAGGCCATGGTTGGGAATTTAATCTATGACCCCAGCGCTGTAAGGCAGAAGTGCTAACCACTAGGCCACCGTGCTGCCTGTGCAAAATTAAAATATCACCCTCACAAAGCCTCAAACCCACCTAACATCAACAATTCTAGTTGGAATCCCTAATATCAAAACAAGTCTGCAAAATCTTAATTAATCTAACATATTTAATATCCCCAATTTTTTACATCTACCACTACCTACATGACCATTCTATAGTAACACATACTCTCCACAACTTTTACTCACTTGCTTTAATTTTTACTACTTTAATATTTTTATCTTTAATAAATTCCCACTAGATACCATTGACACAGAAATGTATAGTTACTTCTCCCTAATTCCTTGACCATCAGCTTAATTGCAATCATCAACTCCCAGACACTTGTGATTCTTCCTGTCATAAGCTTTTCCACAATTTGAAAGCCTATCCTACTAATTCTTCCATGGCCAATTTCCCATTCTGCCTAACAGTCATCCCACAATTTCCTTACACTCCTAATCCATCAATGTCAATTTATTCCTGTCCTCACTCACATATACATGCAAATTACCCACTCCTTGCTGCCCCCTGGACACATCCTCACAAATAAACACCCAGTCAGGGCAGTGGGACTTATTTGCTAAGGATGTTATCTTCTTCTAATGAAATATCTACTTCTGAGATAATTGGTTGATTGAATCATGGGAGAGTTGTTTGTGTTTGTGTGGGTAATGACAGGACCCATTGCCCTTCTGCTCCACAGAAGGTTTCTGTCCTCCCTGAGCTCGCCTCAGGACACCTGCGTTACGGTTTAACAGGTGTACTGCCCCAATCAAACTCCCTACCTGCCACTGTCCTCGGGTAGACATGAGGGTAGACATGCTTCTGTCCTCAGACATGTCCACCCACATATCAACATCCAGACCAGGCAGTGTGCTCATCAGTGCCCTCAATGATTTACGTGAAGCTACCACCCACACAGAGACATATACACGTCTCCACTATGCATGTGCGCATCATCATTAGGAGATGAGCATGCACCTACAGCTGGTTAGGTGACTGTGTCACTTACAAAGAGGTAAACAAATATATGGGCGCTAAATGACCAATATAATAAACAATGCTGATCCGGACCACAGCTCACCAAGAGTGGGATCTGTACCCAAGCAAATACAAAAGGAAAAACAAGAAGAGTGCTGGAACCAAATATATTAAAATTATATATAAATTTTAATACATTAAAAATGTATTAATAATAACCTATAATAGCTATAACAGCTCATCTAATAAAGTAAAAAATTACCAAACTTGAATGATCACAAGGTCATATCAAATTTCACATCAATAATTCAGATAATACCTAAACAATCATAATAACCTAAAATAGGTAATGCTCCTTTAAATAGCACGTCTCTTGGAAAGAAACAGGACTCCTTAGGATAAGAAGACAATAATAACTCCGTTAGATGTACAGAGAAGCTGTGTGCAGCGGAACCCTCCAGCATGTGGAAACAGTTCACAGCATAAAGTAGAAGTAGAAAATCAATACTTATCTATTCATATAGTCCATAATCCTTAGTAATATGGAGATTGAGAAAAACCCAAAGCCTTCCAATAAGTTATAAATATTCTGAGTTCCAATGGCGTGCAGAAAGAAACTCCAGGGTTTAGGAAATCTGAAGTTGTGCCAAAATGGGCGGAGCAGATAGCAATATCAACTGGCGCGTTTCTCAGCCCTGAATGGCTGTTTCATAAGAGGTAAAGAAAGGACTATGTCACTTGTCTGTGACCCGTGATGTATGGAAAGCCCTGCATGAACATTGAGAAAATGTGTTTGCACACCAAGAAAATGTGCATGCATGTCTCTTTCTACTATTCCACCAACATCATGGCCTCCATCTGCACATGCACCACTAGCAAAGGTGCACACACATAGTTGGTATGACCTAGCCAACCAGCCAATCACAACCAAAGCATCTCAGCCAATCACATCATATTTCTTTGGTGCAAAAGCCAGCCAGGGTTATTTAAACTGTCTCCTGTTAGCGCCATTTATTCATGAAAGAGAACCCACTGAAGAACCCATAATCTGGTGCCAAAACACACTTGGAATACTTCCTAGAATCCACAAAACACTCCTTACCATGTTTGAGCTATCACACCTAGTACCACTTATTTATTCATTAGTTTTGCATAATTATTTGTTTTATGTATATTCATTGATTTAATTACTGTTTTTACATATTTTCATTGTATTGTTCTGTGCATATTTTTATTTCGACATCTGTCTGTTTTATTATTTATTATGAAATAATTCCCTAACTCTCTTTCATTCTCTTTAATATAGCTTTATTCATACTAACCTTTTGACATCCTATCCACCTGCTGTTTACCATTTTTTTCTCTATATTGACTGCCATCTCCCCACAGACTATCCCTTTACCTATTATCCATTGCTACCCTGCCCTACTCATTACTACCTCATTCCTTTCAATCCCCCAATCCCTATGCTAAACTTTCCATATCCATTTATTCCATCTATATCATACTTATGTTTCCTCCCATTCTACTATACTATATCCACACCATACTCTATACTCCATTCCACTCTCCATTCCTCATTCCATCACTCTTCAGCCCTGAATACCTTACACCTAGCTCTTTATTCTATTTTCACCTTGACTCTACTATCAATACCCTTAACTGTTTCTCTTTAATACATTTCTTTGTACTCCATCTTCCTCTAAAGGCTTAACTGAACCATACTTAACGTTGACACTTTTTCCACAGCTCTCCCAGCCACCTCATGTCTTTCAGCTCCTCCCTAGAGTAACAAGGACACATTGTCATTAAAGCTTCTGATTAACTTTGTGAATTCTGGTCTGAGAAAAGTGTCTCATAAAATCCAGAAACAATATAAAACATGTTAAAGGGCTGGAATTAAATTTAACACTGTCCAAGTAATCAAAGTATTCTACCTATTAGCACTTATTGAATGCCCTCACATCCTCCTGTATCAAGCAGAAAATAAAACCATCTCCTCAGGAGGTGAAAAGTGGCTCCCAGAAAATTAGCATGTAAAATCTAAAATTGTTCTGCATGTGGTGTATCAAAGAGATGCAACCAATTTGTTTTACCATTCCCCTTGCAACTATTGAACATTTTGTTTAAATGCAGAGACAAGGATGACTGACCAGAATACAATTTCAATTTGCACGCCATTGGATATGTTGGAATTGCAATTGAATTGCTCAATTTTGCTTGTTCAAGTGACCATATGGAATGCAAGATGCACAAATTCAGGCTTGGCTAAAGCTAGTATGTTATGCTTACCAAGCCTTGTCTTGCTCCCTTCCCCTATACCAACACTATTGGGCACAGTCAATTGGGTGCAATGTTCCTCAGAATATCGTGGTAGCACATTTTTTACCATTACTGCAATAAAAATTAACGCTCATTTAAGGGAGATTTCTGTAAAAAAAAAAAAATTGCCACAAGATGTCTCGCTCTCGTTCCAGAGGCACTATGCAGAGATTTCTTTACAATTGAATCTGCACCTATGTCTTAAAATGTATTTACACTACCTGAAATGATAACCATGATTGGTCTGAGTTTTTTCTTTGAAAGATTTAAAGGCATTGGATTCCCTCAAATTTTCCACACCTCACAAAGGAAAATTAAGATGAATTGTAATTGCAATTTTAGTTTTGCTTAATTATTAATAATTATAATTATTGTAGATTTGTAAATATAGTAGAGAAAACAGAACACACATTAATCATAGACAAACAACATAGACAAAATAAATGCAGACATGAGAACTATGAGTATGAAGGGCCCTGCTCATGAGAGGGCTTATATTCATGTGGAAGAGGGCACACCTGAAACAAGAGAAGTGTGTCTGGTTCAGAATGGTGATTGGGACTGTTGTGAGGGTGCATTAGTGTGAGTAGTGTCACTGGGAATAAGGTAAGCTGTAAAAAAAAGATGGGTTTTCCGAGAGCTTATAAAGATTTGTAGGCTGTGGGAAGGCCAGATTTGGCATGGTAAGGAATTCTAGAAGTGGGTAACAGAATAGAAGTATTGTAGGTTGAAGTGAGAGGTGGTTACCAGAGATGAGACAAGACACAGGTCAGAGGTAGATCTAGAAGGTTGCGAGGGAGGGTATTTTGACATTAGATTTAAGATGTATGAAGAGTTGTTGTTGTTGAGGTTTTATAGTTAATGGTGAGTAATTTAAATTGGATTCTGGAGGACACAGGGAGCCAGTGTTGGGATATGCAAAGTGGTGTTGAAGAAGTGGAGGGGTGAGAAAGGTAGACCAGTATTGCAGCAAAAATTAGTATGGATTGAAGTGGGGATGCATGAGTGTGGGAAATGCAAGAGAGCAGGAGGTTGAAGTAGACAAGCCGGGAGATGATGAAAGAGTTTTGGTAGCATATTGGTTAAGAAAAGGGCATATCCTGGCAATGTTTTTAAGGCGGAGTCGACAGGACTGGGAGAAGGAATGGATGTGAGGTAAAAAGCAGAGGGCAGAGTCAAGTGTAACATCAAGGCAGCGAGCTTGGAAGGCTGAGGAAATTGTGGTGTTATTGATGATAATGGAGGTTTGAGGGGCGGTGGTGACTTCTGGAGGAGGGAATTTCTGTTGTGGACATAGTAAGCTTTAGCTAGCTTCAGGAAATCCATATGGAGATAGTAGAGAGACATTTAGTTACACAAATCTAGAAGGGGAGAGGTCAGGGGAAGAGATATAGTTTTGGGTGTCATCAGCATAGAGGTGGTAATGGAGGCCGAATGAGCGAATTAGTACCCCAAGAGAAGAGGTGAAAAGTAAAGGGTCAAGGACAGAGCATTGTGGGACTCCAACAGATATTGGGGAGGAAAAGAAGATGTGTCAGAGGTAAAAACACTAAAGGACCAGCTCGATAAGTAGGAAGTGATCCAGATATAAACTGTCATGAAGGCCAATAGAGACAAGGGTGTGTAGTGGAAGAGGGTGATCAATAGTATCAAAAGCAGCAGAGTGGTCCAGGGAGGATAAGTATGGGGAAATGTCCCTTAGACATTGCAATAAGTAGATCATTGATACTTTTGTGAGAGCAGTTTCAGAGGAATGTTGGAGGTGGAAACCTAATAGAGAATCAAGAATATAGTGAGAGGAGCGATGATGAGATAAGTGGTTGTAGACCAATCGCTCAAGTAGTTTGGAGACAAAGAAGAGAAGAGAAATAGGATGATAATTGGAGAGTCTGGATTGAGAGATGGTTTCTTTAAATTGATGAGATGATTGCATAATTAAAGAAGGATGGAAATTTGCCAATGGAGAGAGACAGGTTTAAGAGATGGGCATATAGTGGTGGAGAGGGATCAGAGAAGTTGGAAAGGAAAAGGGTCAATGTTCGGGTTCAAGGATAAAATGATGAGATGAGTGAAGAGACTTTGTCTTCAGTTACTGAAGAGAATGGATTAGGGAGTGTAGGTGAAGGTGGGTGAAATGTGTGGAATTTGGCATGGGGAAATAGCTGGTTGAATGGTGTTTATTTTGTCCTTGAAGCAGGTGGCAAATCAAGGGCTGTGTTGGAGGAAGGGGGAGAAGTGCAACAGGTGGCACAGAGACTATGTGGGTTAGAAGACTGGGTGGATATTAGAGATTTGAAATATATTTCTTTGTGAAATGAAATGCTGTTAGATGATAGGATGAGTTTATAGTGGAGGAAATTCAGATAGGAATGAAACTTCCTCTAGTGGTGCTCAGCAGTATGGTAGCACTTTTGCGGGTTTGTTTGGTATGCCATGGTTGGGGTTTGGATTATCGGAGACTATATGTGGTATCTGGAGCTGCATTGTCTACAGCTGAATTGAGTTTTTTTGCAGACAGCCTGATTAGGGCAGGGTGATGCAGTCATAGGAGAAAGTAGTTTTAGTGAAAATAAGAAGTGGATTGGGTTAAAAGTACTTAGGTGTGGCAGAGTATATATGGTTTTGGGTGTAGCGGGGAGGGCATGAGCTAATGTGTGGTTGAAGGAAAGGAGAGTGTAAAGGCTAAGTTGGAAAAATAGAAATGGGAGTAAACAAGGTAAAGGGAGCGTCCATCACCTATTATGAAAGTAGGCAGGTCAAAATATAAGAGATAAGTGAGTCATGTCACAAAATTGTTAATTAAGGAGTTGCGAAACTGGACCTGGGGAACGATTAATGACAGCAACACAAAAATGTAAATGATAAAATAGATGTATAGTGTGGGCTTCAAAGGAAGAGTACAAGAGGGAGAGTTCAGAGAATATGACTTGGAATGTGCAGTTTGGGAAAGTAGTATGCTTACTCCACCAGATTATATCTTTCTTGGTATGGCAGTGTATCTGTCGGAGAGTTCCTCCTTAGGAGAGAGTGGCAGGGGATGTCAGAGGAGTTGAGCCAGGTTTCTGTAATGGCAAGAAAGCTGATGGATTTAGAAATGAACAGATCATGTATGGATGCAAATTTGTTATAAATAGATCTGGCTTTCCATAGTGCACAGGAGAAGGGAAGAGAGGGTAGTGAAGATATGTGAATAAGGTTGGCGGGATTAGAGTGAGTAGTGTGAGCAGATAGTGGGGATTGTATAGGGCCCAGGGTTATGTGAGATGTCACCTACAGTCATGAGAAAGTGCAAGGTGAGAAAGAAGACATGCAAGGATGATTTGTCAATCTGAAATGTATTACTATTTATGTAGGCTGGTGAATGTGGTGGGTGCAGGAAACAAAACAGTTCATGGCTGCAGAGTAGCGAGGAAGGAAGTAGTGAAGGAAAATAATAATAGGGGAGGGAGAAATAAGAAGATGGAGAGAGAAGAGGAGTTTGGAGAGAAGTGTGGTTAAAGTGAGTAGGGGAAAGAGAGAGTGTAAATTGAGTAGGTGCATGATGGAGAGATGTGGATGAATGTTTATTAGCTAGAGTGGGTAACGAGAGAGAGTGGGAAGGAACAAATGATCCATATTGTGTAGAGCAATGAAGGAGGTGAAGGATACTTCACCTCCCCCTGGCTGGGTTAATAGACTAAGCAGTTTCTGCAGCTCTGACCCGACTACTGTTATTATTATCTGAGATTTGTTATGGTTCCATAGTGCTCTGCAGCACCGTACAGTAATGAAAACAGGACATACCTAAAACAAGGGAATACAAGGCAGACAAACTAAATGGAGACATGAAAACAAAGGTATAGAGTACCCTGCTCATTAGAGAGCTTCAATTCTAAGTGGATGAGGGAACATTGGAAACAAGAAGAGCAAATATGGCTTAGTGTGGATATTGGGACAGTTGTGAGGGTGTATTAATGTGAATAGTATAATCAGGGATAAGGGAAGCTCTAAAAAAAGAGATCAGCTTTTCCGAGAATATCTAAAGATTTGAAAGCTGTCGGAATTCCTGATTGGGTGTGGTAGGGAATTCCATAAGTAGAGAACAGCATGGAGGAAGTCTTGTAGGTGGGAGTGATAGGTGGTTACCAGAGACAAGACATGGTGCAAGTCAAAGGTAGATCTAAGAGTTCTCTCCTGGTTTGCCTCCTACTTCTCTGGCCGCTCTTCGAGCATGTCTGATTGTGACCTCCTTTTTCCCGTTCTTTTGGAGTCCCACAAGGCTCTGTCCTTGGCCCTCTGCTCTTCTCTCTCTACAACACCTCTCTCTGTGAACTTATGCAATAATTTGGCCTCCAAAACCACCTCTATGCTGATGACACGCAAATCTATATTTCCTTACCCGACCTCTCTCCTTCCTTTCTAACCCAGGTATCTAGCTGTTTCTCTGCTGTAACTACCTGGATGTCACAGCAGTTCCTAAAACTCAACATCTCCAAATCTGAGTACATTATCTTTCCACCTGTCAATATTGCTATTCCTCCCAATATCTTCTCCTTGTTTGACAACATCACTCTTTCCACTGTCAACCAAGCCCGCGGCCTTAGCATCACCCTTGACTCAGCCCTCAGCTTTACCCCTCATATCCAGTCTATCACCAAATCCTGTCACTTCCTCCTCTGTAAAATCACAAAATCCATCCCTTCCTCTCTCAGAAAGCAACCAAAATCCTGGTCCATTCATTCATCAGTTCTCGTCTTGACTATTGCAATCTCCTTCTCACTGGCCTTCCTGACTCTCACATTTTTGACCTTCAAATCATACATAATGCTGCGGCTAGGCTCATCTTCCTCTCCCACTGCACCTCTTCTGCTTCTCCTCTGCGTAAATCAACAGAGCCCTTATGAACACATCTCCCCCTAATGTCTCTGACCTTGTCTTGAGGTACATACTTACCCGGCCACTCTGCTCTGTCTCTGACCTACACCTCAATTACCTCATTACCTCCTCTCTTGCCTGCCTCCAAGACTTCTGCCATGCTGCCACTAATCTTTGGAACTCCCTACCCCGTCTCACTCACTTTCCCCCCAACCTCCAGTCCTTCAAACTCTCACTCAAAACTCACCTTTTCAAGCTTGCCTATTCTAACACCTTCTAACCATTTTATCCATCACCTCCTCCTCCTCATCTGCCATCTTCATCTCTACCCAGTTGGCCCTACTGTCTCTCACACACCCTCCCTCTAGAATGTAAGCTCTCACGGGCAGGGTCTTCACCTATTTTTTAACTTCTGTCTACTGTCTGACTCCCTCATTTGTTCTGTCACTTCTTTTGCTGCACTCAGAATGAGTCCCCATAGCATTACTCACACTCATCTGTGCTACTTATATGCATTACCATAGATATATGTATATATATATATATATATATATATATATATATAATGTGAAAGAAAGTAAAGGGTTCTTTACAGTTCACCATTTTAAAATGTCTGCAGAGGGGGCTGTGAGCAGGAATAATCCCCAATCTCCATGATTGCAGCTTCTGAATATAACTCTGCTCACACACCTCCTCTGCAGTGCCACACACAGTCAGGGCTATGAGAAGAACCTGGGGGAGAATGGCTGCACGGTGCATCCCAGTGAATGGCAACCTGGGTAAAGTGAATTTTTCACCATTTTTTGGGGTGTATGTGGGTTGAAAGGGTGTACATTGTTGACTATATTTGCAAAATATAGATATAGTAAATTATCACTGGAATACCTGTTTTACATAACTGTCTTATATGTTTTTTGTTGACTACATATTTCACATATACAATTTATTTTATTTTTAAAACTGTAATGCATTTTTTGGATTATACTTTTCACAGCTTGAAAATTTAGGTGCCTCTGTGTATGCCTCTATATATTACATTTTGTACAGTGTAGAGCAGGAAAACATCTAGTTGTATTGTCAATGTCAGAAACCCCACAGAGCATTTACTGGCATGAGTGTATATTCATTTTGCACCTGTTGACCACCAACAAACCTCAAACAAGGGAAAATAAAAATGGTTGTGAAATAGACAAAAAAATGATCATTCATAAGAATTGAATTGATTTTTTTGCAAAATATTAACTATAATATTAACTAGATATTGGAAGATTCCTTCATCTTTAGTTTGTAGATTCTATTGTGTTGTTGAAATGCCAGAAATAATAAATTATAGCACTTTTTGGGCACAAATATACTTGAAAATTAGATACTTAATCAGAACATCATTTAGGGAAATAAAACCACTGTCTCTATTTTGTACATGTATGCATTTGACAGCTGTGAATAAGGTGTAGTTTTTCAATTAGACCATGGGCTCCTGACTGCTGTATTACAGGTTCCTGCCCTAACTGGGACTCAGTAGCATTATCTAAAAACACCTTGGGCCAGATTCAGAGTGAGATGTATGGCCATTTGCATAGCATATCTATGTGGTTTTTTTTACTGTGCATGCTCAGAAAGTAAAGAAGCCACCTGTGGCCATTCAGACCAGCAACTTATTGGCACTTATAACTCTGTAACTTTTTCAAATATAAATTTCTCTTACATTTGCAGTAAACTCTGAATCAGGTCCCTTGTGTGCTATTATTTGATATTGTGGTATCCAAGGAGGTAATGACAAAATGTTTGATCAGTAATCGCAGATATGGTCTCATTGCTGGGTGAGAAAATTAGCAAATATGTTAGTAAAGAAATGGCCAATATAAAATTGACCCAACCCGACCAAAGACTGCTAGTTCTTCTGAGAGAAAAGGTCCAAATAGCACATACAGGAATGAGATGTGACTTCAAGAAAGGTGACAGGAGTTTGAAAAGTATACCCAAATTGATATATAATTATAATAAGCTGTCATTTGAATACATACAGTAGTAAATAGCTGTTAATATGGGGTGCATTGTCAGTCATTCTGTTTATAATTAAGTGTAAACATGCAAACAGTTGTGTTAAAAATCTATTTTATAACATAAAATTTATTCCAAATGCACAAAATCAAGCATTTCAATTACAAAACAGATTGTGTAACTAAATACATTTCTTCTGTGTAACAAAATATTTTTTATAGCACAAAACCGACTCCACAGTAACAAATGTTTTTGTTCACTACAGATTCCGTAATCCAGTTTTTTGTTGTTGATGATAGGATTTTTAGCACAAAATCTATATTATTAAATATATTTTGAAGCTTCATGACACATAATAAATGTTGTGCTAAACATTTTTTTGCACTACAAAATATATGCTTGTTACAAAATTAATTGTTGTTGCTGAAATAATTTGTGCCATAAAATATTGCTCTTATACTACAAAGTTGATTTTATATGATAAAATAAAAAATTAACTACAAAATACTTTTGTTATCCTTGTGTATTTTTAAACTATCATAAACTATAGAAAACAACCATTTGTAGAAATTGTTAAAACATATGTATGTCCATAGCCGTGCATTATTATCAGATGTTATATATATAACACTGTATGTGCCACATATAGATATAATACATAAAATATGTAGAATAGCTGACATATTTTATTAGAAACTATTTCAGATTTATGGAAGAGCCCACAAAGGTACCGGACATAAAGTAATAGAATAGCAGGGTCTGCATTTGCTCCATTGTTAATTGTCTCACCACATTTTTATTTATAAAACTAATAAGTTAAGAGTTCTGTTAGAATACATTTATTCTATTCAATTATTTATGTTTTACAGCTTATACATGTAAAATAATGAGGCCATGGATCTCCAGGGACAGGCTGTGCTGTGAAGCAGGGGGGCATGTGCCCCCTGGGCTAAATCACACTGAATGTTTTGGGCCAACATCTAGCCTGTCAGGTGGAGCTTGATGCTGTCATTTAACTCACTGGCACAGTATTGGTCCTTCAGGGCTCCTGTAGTGCCAATTTTATATTCAAGACCGGCTTAAGCATTGTTTCTATTTTGTTAGCCTGTGCACTATCTATAATGTATTCTGCTGGTTTGGACAATTAGATTTGGGTTTTTCATGTAAAACAGGATGGATGGGGCAGGTATTATATTTTGAATATCTTATGGACAGTTTTCTGTAGGCCTCTTGCTCTGTTTCTAGATCTAATTGCATATTGAATGTGACAAATGTTGCAGTAGTATCTCTCCTGTCTGTTTATAGTTAAGCAGCTGGGTTCTGGATATACTGGTAGGTCTCTATTTGTTATCAGTTTATCTATGGACTGTAGAATTAATAAAGCCTTTCTTGAATATGATACATTTCCCTTTGTTTTCTGAATTTAAGGGGAGAAAATAAAAGAGAAAAATAGGAATCCTTATTTAATTTTTTTTCAGTTATCCATGCTCACAATATAGGTTTAGGGCCTTCAGACACTCTCTTTTTTCTTTCCCAACTTCCATTTTTCTCCTGACCACCCCACCCTTTCCTTGGAGGGGAGAATGCAGCAATTCTTGTAGAGGATACAACTGATTCTTTAAAATAGAAACTTTTTATCACTTATTTGCACTTACTCTCATTTTAGGATATGGACTTAAAAATCCATTCACCTAATGCTAATGGTCTAAAAGGAAGAAAACAGTTGCTCTTAAGTTGTTTAAAAGTATGAAATCTGATACTGGTTTTATTCTAGAGACACATTTTTGTGGTATTTACTCTCCATTCAAAAGCAAAAGTTTTGTCCAAAACTGCATAAAGAAAATGTTGTGCAGCAGGCGTTCTATTTAATACAAATATTCCCTTCACTCCAACTAAAACAATTAATGATAAGTTGGATTGTTTCCTTATTATTGTTGACTCTCTTGTCCAAACAAAAGTCATTCTTACTTCTGTTTATGCTCTCAATATCTAGCAACTTATGTTTTTCAATTAATTCTTTACTGATTTATCTAAAGTCACAAAGGGACATGTAATATTGTGGTGTGGGGGGGGGGTGGTTTAATGTGATTCCAGATCAGGCCTTTGACAGATTCCCTGGGATCTCTCTACCAAGTGGTTCAACTCAATATGCAAAACAACTAATTGCTGTATTAAAGAAATTTAGGCTCTGCAATATATGGCTCTTCAAAAGCTCTATCTCATTATTCTAGTCCTTGCAATATTTATTCCAGAATAGGCTACATAATTATGCCCTCATCTTCGACTTATCATCTTCTGGATGCAATACATTTATAAGCATTAATTATTCATTAAGATTCCTGTGATCAGATAAAAAGAATATTTAAAAATGATTCAGGATATAGAATCACAAATTACTATTTTTTTTGCAAAACATAAAAAAAAACCTTAGAAAAAAATCTTGACATCTGTCAAGATAAGACAGACAACTTGCTTTCTCTAAACTTAAGCAAAGTTAACTTGTAATCACATCTCTATTATTAGAACTCTGCAAAATATTTTAGTGTATGATAACAATATAATAGCTATTGAATTTCCCTCTTTTATCAACACTTTATAACATGCCTGATCCTCCCCAAAGTCATTTTCTGATGCTTTTACAGCATACTTAGACTTTTGTGTTCTTCCAAAAAATTTGTCCTTCTCAAGTGGTGGCTATGAATAAGGATTACTTTAGAAGAAACTCTCAACACAATTAAAACTCTTAAGCCAGCTTCTGCCCTTTCTACTGAAGGATTTACCACCACCTACTATCAAAATTTTTAAAATGCTCTATCACCTATTTTAACAAATTTATTTAACTTTATCTTGTGAGGTACGACTTTTAACACTACTACTACTCGGTCCAACATTATGGTGTTTCTTAAAGAGGGCAAAGATCCAACACTATGTAAACTCTACAACAAAAAAGAATATATACTGCACCAGGTGGTTCCAAAATTCCTTGAAAAGGTGATACAACTCTTTAATAAAGGAATTATAGTCTTATTCTATTCAATGTCACCCTCCAAGGGTTGGTGCACCCACACCTGTTTAACACGAATAGAGACAGAAGTAAGAAGGAGTGTATTAATGGGGCACTAATGAAACCAATACATTAAAAGATATATAAAGATTATTGATATATATTAAAAGGAATATATTGTTTTCTTTAGTTCATAAGAACAAACAATTAGCGAAATATTGAAACTTGAATCTGAAAATTAGTACCAGAAAATTGAACAAAGAAAACAATGGAACCTTACCACTGGTTTTATAAGTAGCCAATTAACCTACTAGTTTGTTTTTGGAGTGTGGGAGAAAACCAGAGCACCCGGAGGAAGCCCAGGCAAACACGAGGAGAACATACAAACTCCACACAGATAAGGCCATGGTTGGGAATTGAACTCCTGACCCCAGCACTGTGAGGCAGAAGTGCTAACCACTTAGCCACCGTGCTGCCCCTTGCATGTTATCCAGATAAGGGAAAGAGTGCGTCTCCTTGAGTGTCCAATTAGAGGGAGAGCTATAGCAAAATCCGTGTCTGTATTTTACAGTTCACTCTCCAAATGTAGGTGGAGCCCCTAAACAGGATGCCTTAGTTTTAAGATATGTTATTTAAGCAGCTAATAGCTTCAAAGTGTTTCAGCATGACATATAAATTGTGTGTGTGTATGTGTGTGGGGGTGGGGGATGAAAAGAAACCAGTTCTCTTGTATATGGATTTGTGTGAAATGAAAAATGTCAAATATTCTTTCTCAATTATGGACACAGTGGGCCTGATCCAGGGTGGTATGCAAGCGTAAGCATTACTTCTAATCAAAAAAGTCACACGCAAGTGTATGCATAAGTACGCTGTATTCACAGTTGAAGATGCTTCCAGGTCTGAATGAGTAGCAGATGCACCCACTTGATAACAGACACACTCCTCAGACACTTCTGTCCAACTTGCAAACATACAAAAACCTTTTATTTTATATGTTACAAATGGTGTTTCTATGAAGCATCATTTAAACTTGAATAAGCTAGCTATTACAGTAGGAATAACTGCCGGGCGTGAAAGCAAAAAAATTTTTATCTTTGCTTCAACACACTAGGAAAATCCTAATTAATGCAAAGTGACTACTAAACTCAATTGTCTGCAAATGATTCGCAAACCTCTAATTGCAAGTGGTTTGCTAGGTTGGGTGTCCATCAATATCATCATCCACTACTTATACCTTTCCCTAACCACCCACAAATAAAGCTGCTTTTTCAGTCTTATCTGCAGCTATGACCCAGTCGGAATCTGTACAATTGCTCGAACACGCATTTACCGTACATTGCCATTGTTAGAACACCTCTTCCCTTCCTCTTAGAAGAATTGTAAGTGCTGATATCTCCTGCATTCTTTTTGGATCTGAGACATTCAGTGCCAAAAACTGGGGTCAGTTCTAAGAAAATTGGTGATTAAAACAAACTCTGTGGATCTTCATACTCCTACGGCAATTTTTTCTGGTTTTAATTGATGATGCCAAATTACTTCCTGCAGGAAGATCTGCAAATTGAGCTGGTTATTTTCTGGTGCAGCAAAACTGAGTAAAGAAGGACACCATTTAATTTCCAACTTCAGTCAGGAGAATGATGAGACTTTATCATCACCATCATCATCATTATCATCAACATTTATCTATATAGTATCAGCAAATAACGTAATGCTTTACAATTGGCAACGAACACAGTAATAAAACAATGCTGTGTAAAACAGAGAGGTCAGAAGGCTTTGCTCTCGAGCTTAGAGACATGAATAGCATGGTAAATGTAACATTCATAAGATGTTCTAACCTTATTTAATCCGCAGTATTTAATTTATTTATACAGTCAGATAAAATGTAACAACCTACTATCCAAAAAAGGGGGACATGTGAACTGATTTTTTTGTCTGTGGCAATATTATGCATTCTGATTAATTGATGGACTGTATATTGTTCTCAACCATTTCAAAAATGGGGGCACAAAAACCGTCAGGAGATAAAGACTGCTGACAAAAAGGACCATAGTTCAATTCATAAAAATGTACACATTAGAAATAGATAAATAAATAAATAAATAATAGATGGATGGATGGATAGATGGAAATCTCTCAAACTGAGTCTTATTGAGAGAATGATTCTCAGTTACCAATGTTGTTTCTCTTATTCGCTAACAATTATTCATGTGATCAAAGAAAAAAAAACTCCAAAACAAATAGGATGGTATTATTCTGAACGTTTCACAGCATTAGACTGAAAGTAAGGGCAATCTGATAAACAGCCAAAACACATGTAAAGATCTACATAAGGAATATAAAAAAGGGTGTTAATAATATGATCGCTCAAATCTAATAAAGCAATAGGAAGCTATTTTACATGCACCACATAAACAATGTTTTAATTGATTTTGGTGATACTGTTACCATACATTCTTACTAAGAGTAAAGTAGGGAAAAGAGGAATTATAGGATTATTGGATTAGAAAAATAAACCTACTTCTCAAATGTAATCAGGATTTAAGGTGTAAAAGGACTAAGTACATGATATACATGAACATGTAGCAGATATGTGTACCTAAGGTTAAAATGATTAGCTACTGTAAAATAACCCCTCAATTTTAGTGAATGTATTAGCTTTTAAGATTTTATATATTTTGCCAAGTATTTTCTACATATTAACTTTCCCTGCTTTCACTCATTGAATTTATTTGCTACACTTATTAAATTTGTTATTTTTTAGCAGAACAGTGTGTTCTGAGACGTGTATGTTTATCTTGTGGTTCTGTCTATAAAGTTGCTAATGGCAACACATTTGCTTTCCCTACAGGCTCAACTGGAGTCTGAATCCTCTTTTAGATTGCAAAAATTAAATTTACTTTGCTGTTATAATGAGATTTTTACTTTTGTATCATGATATTATTTTGGAATATCATGCACCTTTTTTTATTTGTTTGTTATGAAAAACATGTTATGCTGTTTTAATAATAATAATAGATTCCATGTTATAAAGTTCTTATCTCAACTTTGATGAACTTTATTAATTTATCTTTCACTTAATCCTGCCGCATCCATTCCAGGAGAACTAGCATATGACAGTGTTCACAGAAGCATTATTCTAGAGAGTTTTCAATTGTTCTCATTGTTGATGAGTTGTGATGAGTAGCAGACTTAAGATTGTCATACATCTCTGGTTCTAACTACGGGTGCAAAGTACAGTGAACTGTAGTGAAAAACTATGTGCATTAAAGGTATATACTGCTTGGAAGAGTACATCGTACACTGAAGGAGAAAAGCTACAGGGATAATAACCACACCTACACCACGTATTCCTTGAAAAACAATAACATTTTAAGCAACCATTAATTGACACAAAGTAGATAGCAGCATTCCCTGTTGCTATGGTGGGGGTCACCCCCTTGACCCCACCACCTGCTGTATTGCACCCCTCACTTAGAGTTGGGACCTCTGCCAATCACTTTAAATAAATACATACTTATTTTATATATATATATATATATATATATATATATAATGTATTTATTTTTCACCACTGAATGTGTTACAGAATACCTCAACTTCAGCCCATTGATTTCCATAAAATGAATGTGACAACAATCAGTTAGTTGCTAAGCCAGGTGACTTATATGTTTCAATAAATGCTGCTCTATCTACACCGCCCTGTAGATTAAGTGGTTGGTTTATTTTTTGCACCTAATCTTCTTATATAAAGGACAAGATTGGGGCACCAGTCAAATAGCATTCAGATGGCGTTGGTTCTGTAGTTGGAGGCCAATAACAAGTGAGGACCATAACATGTTAAAAACTGTACAAATCAATCCTGCCGGACGTGAATAATAGAAGTCTGGCATGGGGCGTGTTTTTTGGCAACTGCAGAAAGTATAAGGGTAGCAATGTCAGAGGCTGTGCACTTAGGACCTGGACCAGAATCCCTGGTTTTAGCCTTTTAGCTCTTAACGCTGACCATGCTGTATTTCCTTTCCGCCTCCAGCCTCCTTGCTCAGAATCCAGAGCATGCATGATAGGAGTGTTTTAGCAGTTGGGGTATGGGGTTAGAGCACCCCAGTGCATATTATGCAACAAGATCCAGAGGACTTTCGCTGTGCAAGTGTCCAATGTCACAGGATATCTGTTGAGAACTTTTTATTTCACCCACTGAAAACCTGTAGATAACGTAGTCTACAATATAACAATTGTTGGCTTGTGGGGTGAAGGGATCAAGACCAATATATCCTGATAGCTTTAATTAACTGTTTAAACCTGGTAATTACTTATTTTGCTGTAAACTGCATATACTATACAGTAATAGCAGAAAATTGGTTAGAGGCATTTTATTGTTAACATAAATACAGACACAGAAACCACACAAACAGCTATGTCCTGCAATTCACCTTTTCAATTATCCTGATTTGATTACCTCTTAAAACACTAAACATTAGTTATAAAGATTCAGAGATACCTATCATGGATAACAGTGAGGGAGAGAATTGAGTTTCTAGAATATCTCACAATGGCTATTAATATATATGCAGATCCATTACTTGATTATTGACTTTTAGACAGTTCTATGATATACTTTACCGGTGTAGCTGTAACTACAGTAATTAGAATTACATGGTCATTCAGAGTAGTTATTTTTTTCTATTTAATGAATTTAATATATATTGCTTAGTTGTTAGCAACACTTTGTGCTTTAAAGAAAGTTTATGTATAAAATAGATGAGAAAATTTCATGTCTAGTATAAAAAGGATACCCAATTCCTAAATATGTTCAATAATATAGGTTAATGCTACAATAAATAAACATATACATGTTCAATAATATGTGTTAGTGCTGCAATAAATAAACACACACACACGTGTCAAAGATAAACTAAACACTTCTAAAACCAATCATTGTATATATTTATTTAGATTAATTAAGAGTACTGTAATCACTTTATTTTTTATTTAAATTTATTTTCCCCTTGTATTTGCTTAATGGAAACTTTTTTTAGGTGAAATATAATAATATATAATAATAATATATACAAATATCATAATAATATAATAATGATAATAATAATAATACATTTCCACCCTCCTTTAAACATGCGCAGCCTCTCTCTCCAACTATCGCCTTATTTCTCTCCTTCTCTTTGTCTCCAAACTACTTGATTGATTAGTATACAAACACCTGTCTCACTTTCTCTCCTCTCAGTTCATTCTCTCTGCAATCAGGCTTCCGTCCTCAACATTCCACTGAAACTGCTCCCACAAAAGTGATCAATGATCTACTTACTGCAAAGTCTAAGGGTCATGTCTCCATACTCATTCTGCTGGACCTCTCTGCTGCTTTTGACACTGTTGATGATCATCCTCTTCTCCTAAGCACCCTTCACTCTATTGGCTTTCATGACACAGTTTTTTCCTGATTTCCTTCCTACCTATCGAACTGCTCCTTTAATGTTTATACTTCTGGCACATCCTCCCCTCCACTCCCACTATCTGTTGGGGTCTCACAAGGCTTTGTTCTAGGCCCTTTACTTTTTTCATTGTACACCCTTTACTTGGGACAGTAATTCGTTCCTTTGGCCTCCAGTACCACCTCTATGCTGATGACATCCAAATCAATAGCTCTTCCCCTGACCTCTCCCTTTTCTGTAATATCTCATGTAACCAACTGTCTTTCAGCTATCTCCACATGGATGTCCCAATGCTAACTAGAGATGCTCGGGCTCAATTTTCTAAAAACCGAATCCACCCGAACTTAGGGGATCCAAGTAGTCTTGCGAGCCGGCTTGGTACTTTCGCGCGTCCTCAGATCTGAATTGGGGCAAAACGTTATTGTTGCATTGTCGGGGGTTTTGGATTCCATAAGTACCTCCCTCCCCAAGAGATACAGTGCCATTGCTCAAACAGAAACAATGGTAGCAGTGTTCTTGTCACTCTACAGTCCCATTGCTCAGTGCCATTGCTCATACAAAAACAGGAGGGGTAGCAGTGTTCTTGTCACTTGACAAAATATTCCTGGAAATGACTGAAAATTAATGTTATTGAGATTAATAATAATGTAGGAACAATAAAAGAGCCAAATTATGTGATTTTAGCAAAAAAAAAAGGATTTTAGAAAAAAATAGGGATCCAAAACCAAAGCCAAAACCAAAACACATGAGGGTGGTTTTGCCAAAACCAAAACTAAAATACAAAGTTAATCCAGATCCAAAGCCAAAACCAAAACACTGGGGTCAGTAAACATCTCTAATGCTAACTAAAGCTCAATATATACAAAACAGACCTTATTATCATCCTTCCTACCAGAATCAACACATCCCCTCAAATCTCCCTCACTGCCAACAACCTCAGTCTCCCAAGCCCGCTGCCTTGGTGTCACACTTGACTCAGCCCTCTGCTTTATTCCTCACATCCAGACCCCAATGTATTCAGGATATCCATTGTATCTTTTAAATAAGACTTAATGGATGTTATAAATGATTGAAGATGATAATTCAGGTAATGAGAAAGATTAGAAGTGATGGACTCGGTACCTGCTACAATCGGTCTACCAGGGGGACTTAGAGGGCTTTTTATGGATTTTTGGAAGAGTGTATAATACAGGGATAGATGGGTTAGTAATTAAGATATAATCAGATACATCCTTTAAAAGTACCCCTTTTAGATGATATTTATCCAAAAATGTTAATAATTTTATTCTTATACTTTTAGTGGGGTTGCCTTTAAGAGTCTTATAGGTTTCCTTATCATTAAGTTGTCTCATAATTTCTGCATGGTATTTATCTTTATCTTTAATTACCATACTTCCACCCTTATCCGCCGGTTTAATAATTATTTCATTATATTTTTTCAGGTCTTTCAAAGCTGGTCTTTCTTTTTTGTTAAGATTGAAACTATGGGGATACTTTTTGGGTCTGATATTTTGCAGGTCTTCCTTAACCATCCTTTCAAAAGTTTCCACTAAAGGTCCCTTACAAAAAGTCGGATAAAAGTGGATTTCTTCTTAAACAGGCATTGATCAACCTACTGATCTTGTGCGTTGTCTCCTTTTTTACTAAAAAACTTTCTGAGTGACAGTTTTCTAACAAATTTGTGGAGATCCACAAAGATGTTAAAACTGTCAGGATAATTAGATGGAGCAAATTTTAGACCTTTCTTCAACACACTTTCTTCCTCTTTAGTAAGAGGATGAGTGCTCAGATTATAAATTTTAACCTGATCCTTAAGAACATGCACCTGATCGAACATCTATGTGCATTTTTGGTATTGCACCAACTATGAATGAACGGGCAAGTTAAGAGTGGTGAGTCAGACCTATTGTGATTGATTGCAGAGCTGTTTATTAAGTAGTGTTTGTTTGTCAGTCTTCCTAAGCCTTGATAAAGATTGTTATATCGAAACACATCAGCAAGGGGGTGTGGCTACAGCAGATAGTCATCGAGGAACTGTTTCCCACTTTCTCTGTTCGGATGAGTATATGAAAAGAAAGCCGGCGATCTCTCTTTTCACCTTGAGAAACATTGTTACCATTATATATCTGAGCACTACGTATGCAGGGTAATAGTCCATCTTTACTTTCTGTATTGGACCTTTGTTTTTTTCACTTCAAGACTGACTTCTATGTATGGAGAGTTCTTTATATTTTTTTATATTATTTTTAGAGATGGACGGGCTCGTTTCCCCGAGATCCAAATCCATCCGAATTTCGCATATCCAAGTACCGAGCCGAGCAGGCTCGGTACTCTCCCGCCCATTCGGAATTGAAATCGAGGCAAAACGTCATTGTGACGTATTCGTATATCTGAGCTCAGTTCTCGCGAGATTTGAAAAGCATAAATACCCGCCTCCACAGCAATCCATCGCCATTTGACAGAGGGAGAGAGCAGGGTTAGGTCAGAGGCTGTATTAGCGCAGGGACAGAGCAATAATTGTATTATTAAATCAAATTCTATTTGCACTTGTTAGAGCAGCAAGACAGGAGGATAGAGGAGGCTTATTTTTCAATTTGTTTGCACTACAAGTGCTTTGGGGTCTTCCATATTCCACAGTGTTTTAGACTAATTTTTCTGGCTGTCAAGAGTGATATTTGTCAGCAGTATTTCTAAAATTTGCTTGCACTACAAGTGATTTGGGGTACGCAATATTCCCCAGTGTTTTACACTAATTTTTCTGCCTGTCAAAAAAAGTCATGTTTGTCAGCAGTATCTATATAAGACAATATTTTGCACTACAAGTGATTTGGGGTGTCCAATATTCCCCAGTGTTTTACACTAATTTTTCTGCCTGTCAAAAAAAGTCATATTTGTCAGCAGTATCTATCTAATACATTTTTTGGCACTACAAGTGCTTTGGGCTCATTAAAATGGATTCAAACCAGTCCACATATGAGCAGAATCAGCAAGCAGGTTCTGTCACCAGTCCTGATGGTAGTGTTCCCAGTATGTCATCTGGGAAAGGCGATGTAAAAGATTACCGCGTTGAAGTGAAAAAGAAGTGTAACTGAGGAAAAGTTAACTGCCGATATAAAAAAAATGCCAACATGCCATTCTACACACACAGTGGCAAAGAAAGAATGTGGCCTTCACCTTTCTCTATTAGTGGCAGATCCAAAAATGTTACCGAGTCTTCTTCTTGTACGGTCACTCGTGACCAAGCAAGACCAAGTAATTTGGAGTCTAAAAGTGGTGCACAACTACTGTTACGCGTCAAAGCCGAGCTGCAAGAAAACAGTAAGGCATTAGAGGATAATGTATGCTCTGAATCAGAAATGACAACAATCCCTGTGGAGAGTCCATCCACCAGTGGTATTTCTAATTGTGAGCATTCTGTTAGTGTACCCATAAATAAGGGCCCTTTCAGCAGTTCTGCTGATGTTTGCCTGAACAGCCTGAGTGTAGCCGGTGATACACAAATTGAGGATACCATTTTAGAATTAGAAGAGGATGAGGGGCAGATTTGTGTAGACGACGAGGGCGCTAATGAGGATGTTGATGACGATGAGGTTGTTTGTCTAAGTCCTGCACCAGTGGCAGCAGTTCTGGAACGTGACAAGAAAAAGGCCATTGTCATGTCTGGGCATAAAACAAAAAAATCCACTTCTTATGTGTGGAATTATTTCTACCCAAATCCAGACAACAATTGTATAGCCATTTGTAGTGTATATCAAGCCACAGTCAGTCGAGGGACCTTAACCATCTTGGAACCTCGTCTATGTTATGCCATTTGATGAGAGTTCATGGCAAAGTGTTGGGAAAAGCTGAAAGTTCTTCCAAAAAAATTACAAGCACTCCATCATCAGCTAGGACCCTTCGGTCACCGACATCCCGACGGCTACAAAATACACCCACAACACCATCCTCAGAAATATCCTAAGTAGCGCTCGGAGTTAGCCCTGCATTCCACTTAGTGAGGCTGGATGACTCCTGCACTATAATTGATTGCTCTGAAGAAAGCGTTAGTCCCACTGCTGCTGCTGTTGCTGCTGCTGCGGGTGAATCGTCAGCCCAGAGGAAGGCCAAGTAAAAAAGCAGTCCTACATTTCAACAATTAACTGTGAAACAATCATTTTCTAGAGACAGCGTCGGACTGGCCCAGCGGGCTACCGGTAAAATAGGCCCGGCTACCTTACGACCTTTTACCCGTGGGCGGAGCTTACCTGGAGGCCCGTCCTCACGAGGGTCCTCTCCAGTGTCCCCGCTGCTCAATTGCGATCGCAGCTGCGATCATGTGACCCGCCCCCTCCCCCTGTCAGCTGATGTTCCCGCCGCCACTGAAGAAGGGAGAAGGAGCAGAGAGCCTGCAGCAATCAACATATCGGTAAGTATATTAACCATTTGTTTATAGATATATATATAAATATATATAGTGTGTGTGTGTGTGTGTGAATTGGGGACACTTGCGTGGCATAACATTTGGGGCACTGCTGGGTGGCATAACATTGGGGGCACTATGTGGCATAGCATTTGGGGCACTATGTGGCATAACATTGGGGGCACTATGTGGCATAACATTGGGGCACTACTGTGTGGCATAATATTTGGGGCACTACTGGGTGGCATAACATTGGGGGCACTATGTGGCATAACATTGGGGGCACTACTGGGTGGCATAACATTGGGGCACTACTGTGTGGCATAACATTTGGGGCACTATTGGGTGGCATAACATTGGGGGCACTATGTGGCATAACATTTGGGGCACTACTGTGTGGCATAACATTTGGGGGTATACTGGGTGGCATAACATTGGGGGCACTATGTGGCATAACATTGGGACACTACTGTGTGGCATAACATTGGGGGCACTACTGTGTGGCATAACATTGTTTTGGGGGCACTACTATGTGGCATAGGGGGGCTGCCTATCTATACTAAACTATAGAGGGGGCTGACTATACTAAACTATAGTGAGGGGGGCTGCCTATGCTAAACCATATAGTGAGGGGGGCTGCACAGAGAACACTATATGGAGGGGGTAATGGGACCTTTAATGCTGAGGTGGTTTGGGTCTATAACTGAATGTGGGGCTGAGTGTGGGGAGGAGGGCTATCTATTAAATGTGAAAATTAATTATTTAATGCTAGGAATGGTCGTAGGAAATGGATGTATTAAACAAAAATGCTATTCATTTATTGCTGGGGCTGTTTGGAGGGAGGGTAATAGGTTTATTTATTAAATGGGAATACTATTAATTTAATGTTGGGTTAGTTGGAGGGAAATAGATCTATTTATCAAATGTAAGCACTATTATTTTAATGTTGAGGCTGGAGAGAGGCCTAATTATTAAATGTGGGTGCTGTTGATTTAATGGCAGGGATGGTTGGCGTTTCTAAATGTACCCATTATTTTTTCCAAATAAGGCCCTCAACATTCCAGGATCCAGACAAGCCTCAACTAAAGAAACCAGCAACCACAGGTGGAAAAAGTGACAACAGGTAGGACAGTCTGTCAAATAATCTGAGTCTAGTGCAGGCTTGGCTAACCTGTGGTACTCCAGGTGTTTTGAAACTACAAGTCCCAGCATACCCTTCCAGCAATAAGCTGCTATATATCGGCAAAGCATGCTGGGGCTTGTAGTTTCACAACACCTGGAGTGCCACAGGTTAGCCAAGCCTGGTCTAGTGGGACAATCCTGATTTTTGGTGACTGTTCTGCCCAATCTAAGGGGCAGGTCAAGACTGTGTATTCTTTATACACACACTGAATTCTTTATATACTACACTAAGGTGCTAGCTGTCCTTTGTGAACTGACCACTCCCCCTCTAGTTTCTGGTCCCGCCTCTATGATGGCTGACCACTCCCCCTCTGGTGGGTCCCTAGTGTTGCAGTCCCCCGGTGGGCCCTTCATGCCCCAGTCCGACACTGGCTAGGGGAAGCAAATATGACAGCAGTCACCTAGTCGCCAAGCGAATCACAGACGTCATGGCTGCCATGTTAGTGTTAGATTTGCGTCCAATATCTACAAAAATCGCAGCTGGTTTTTCACAGTAAATTGAGGTTTTGTGTCCGCGTTACAGAATTCCATCGCAACACCATTTTTCCCGTAAAGCTATTCTACAACTATACCAAAAAGTGTGTACAAATGTAGAGATTGCACTGAAAAATGCCATTCTGCCCACTGTCCACTTAACCACAGATATGTGGACAGGTGGAAGTGGGAAAACCAAAGACTATCTGACTGTGACAGCCCACTGGGTTGGTCATTCACCATCACCAGCAGGAACAGCAGCAGCATGTACACCCCTACGTAACATTTGTCACAGGCAGGCCACTCTTTGTATCACCAGCTTCACTAACAGGCATACAGCTGACAATTTGTTACGCAAACTAAGAGATGTAATTGATACATGGCTTATACCACTTGGACTCTCCCCAGGGTATGTCATTTCTGATAATGCCAGCAATATAGTGCGAGCATTACAGCTGGGTGAATTCTATCACATTCCCTGTTTTGCTCACACCATCAACTTGGTGGTGCAGAGCTTCCTACGAAATAACCGTGAGGTGCAGGAGATGCTTTCAGTGGCCCGTAAAATTTCAGGCCATTTCAGGCATTCAGCCACAGCATGTAGGAGATTGCAGCAGCTCCAAGAACAGTTTAACCTGCCCTGCCACCAACTTAAGCAAGAGGTGGTAACTAGATGGAATTCCACCCTGTATATGCTTCAGAGAATGGAGGAACAGCGCAAAGCCATCAAAGCGTATTGCACAAGCCATGACATTGGGAAAGGAGGGGGATGTATTTCACTCTTGCACAGTGGGGAATCCTTTCAGTGCTGTGCAAGGTGCTGAAACCATTTGAAGTTGTGACGTGTGAAGTGAGTGCAGATTCTACTAGCTTGAGCCAAGTCATTCCTTTAATTAGACTATTGGAAAAGCAGCTTGAGAAACTGAAGAAGGAGGTGAAAGCAAGCAATTCCGCAAAGTATTTTGGCCTTGTAGATCAAGTACTTAATTCGCTTCACAATGATCCTGGAGTTATTGAGATCTTGAACTCGGATTAGTACGTTTTGGCCACTGTGCTTGATCCAAGGTTTAAGACCTACATTGAGTCTTTGCTTCAAAATGAACGAGATGTGAACTTTTGCAAGGAGATATTGCTCAGCAAGTTGTCTGCTGAACTGTGCCTTGGCTTGACGACGTGTCCTCCTTCACTCTCTCAAGCTGCTGCGGCTCGTAAAAAATTACATTTTCCAAAAAGAAGCAGGTAAGATGCAGGGGGCAGACCAGAACAGTTTAACATCTGGGCTGGTTTGAAGGATTTTTCCAAAAAATGTGTGACCTTGCCCATATCTCCATCCAATCTGATTATTAACATGCAAAGGATGGTGGAGAATTATTGTCAAGAGGTTATTTATATGGAAATGTCAGACAGTCCCTTTCTTTACTGGGAAGAAAAGCAGGCCATTTGGAAACCCATGTACAAACTTGCTTTGCAATACCTAAGCTGCCCACCCTCCAGTGTGTACTCTGAACGAGTGTTCAGCACAGCCGGGAATTTAGTCAGTGATTGCCGTAGAATGTTACTTCCCAAAAATGTGGAGAAAATTATGTTTATAAAAATGAACTACATCTTCCATGAGGAATGCCTTCACCATCAAAAACATCCAAGCACTGACTGTTCTCTAATGGCGGATTCAAGCGGCGATTAATTGATAGTCTGTGATGAGGGTGAGGATGAAGCTCCAGATGACGATAACATGTTTTTAAAACTTTCTATTTAAGTGTAGGGTGCAATCTACCCCCAAAGAGGAAAGGGACTTGGGGCATTTCTATATCATGTACTGTCTTAAAAGGCTGCTTTTTTGGCAATTTCTCATTAAGGGTAGGGTGTCATACACAGACTGACCCCAAACTGGCTTTGTCCATTTCAATTAATATTGTACAGTCTATAACGGCTGAATTTTTTTGTATTTTCTACAAGTGGAGGGAGGCCTATACAGACAGAAATCAAACTGCCTTTGTCCATTTCTTTAGATATTTAACTATAAGTGTAGGGTGTAATATACACCCAAAGACGATGGCTGCATTGCCAATATGCATAGATGGGGAGGAAGACAATCTGGTTTGTGTGTAGAATTAATGAAGGCTTACCAGGAATTAAACTCCTTTTTTGATAATTTATTAGCTTAACAATTACATTACTTATCCAAGAAACAGGTGGATCACTAAATTTGGTTATTTTATACCCAAAAACATTGATTTTTAAACAAAATAGCAAAACAAAACCAAACAAAACCAAAACCAAAACCAAAACACGCAATGGCGGTTTGGCAAAACCAAAACCAAAACACAACGGTATTCCAGATCCAAAACCAAAACCAAAACACGGGGGTCAGTGAGCATCTCTAATTATCTAATATATATATAAGCATAGCGGCGTGTGTTAGTGTGTGTGTGTGTGTGGAAAAAACTATTTTCTCAGAAAGGGCTCATCCAATTGACCTGAAATTTGGTATACTGACATTATTTGACAAAAAAATTATAATAGTGTAGTCAGTTAACTTCCATCATCCCCCCTTCCCCCCGTGGGAGGGGTAGTAAAGGCTACATTTACCAGTTGAGGGCTCAAACTCTTGACCGTGTGGGTATTTATTTACCAGAGCCTGTGTTTGGTCATGGACAATTGTATGCAATTGTACGCATTTTCACGAGTACGGAGAAGCAGTGATGTGAAAGTGCAGATTATGAATATTGCTTTTCAAGGAAGACTTATTGAGCACAGCGATAAGGTGTTTAGCAGAAACGTTGTGTATCGAGAGGTTTTAGAACAGTAAAACGATGGAGATTAAGGATGTGGCGATGAAGATGAAGGATGAGGTGATGGAGAAGAATGATGAGGTGGTGACATGTGGACAAAACCACGTTAAAAAAGGGCACTTACGTCGGGAAGTAACGCTCTTCCCCTGGGGAGGCCTGGCCTAGCCCCAAATGCATGACAAGAACCTTTTTAACACCTTAAGTAGCTTGATTTGACTAGAATGCATGAGTATCATGCACGGGTTAACTTGTTTTATATATGTGTTTTATGAGTAATAAATACTTTTATGGTTTTACACTATGAGCGACAATTGTCTTTTAGATATGTTATATCCTGTCGGAACGACTGTGAGCTGATTTTCATCAGGCGTTGCTGCTCAGAAATCCCCACAGGTGTAGGACACCACGTTGATGTACCACTCTGTTTCTTTTCTAAGAGAGTGTAAGTGCATTCCCTAAGGGGCTACGAGAGAATCACATGATGGAATGTACTCATTTATCATAGACACTTGCAACAGTGGGAGTATTTAGAAGGATGTAATTTGCAACATTGGTTACGCTATGATGTCATGTTTTCTTTTTCCACAGGTGAATCAAGCATCACAATCTGACTGAATTCAGGAAATGAACTAATCTCATCCTTTGGAACTTTTTCTGCTCCATTCATGAATTGAACTTTTGGGTTGAATATTGTATTTTTTCCTCTTGAGGATTTTTTTATTAGGGAGTTTGTGTTGGTATTTCAGTGCAATTTTGTCTCTATATTATTATTGTTCCAGAAGCAACACTTCAGTTTGCCATTTGCTTTTGGTATGGTTACTATATAGCACACTTGTTGGCTTGTGAGCAGGCTAACAGAGGGCTGCATCTGTGTGGATCTGCGCAGGTATATTCAGTACATTGTTCATTATCTGTTTTTAAAGCTTACCTTATCCCAGACCCCGATGATACTATTCACACTGGTACATCTTATATCAATCTCTATTTTAAGCCACATTCATTCCTCTTGTATGAGCTGTGCCCTCTTGTAAGTTCTATAATGGAGCAGGGTCCTCCGTACCCTTTGTTATCATGTCTGCATTTATTTTGTCTGACTTGTATGTTCTTGTTTTATGTATCTCCTGTTCCCCACTGTACGGCGATGTGGATCATTGTGGTGCCTTACAAACTTATAATAATAATAATAATAATAATAATAATAATAATAATAATAATATGCCTATTATATAACTTTATCTATTTCCTATGCCTATACTAACATCTCACCATTTGGTAGAGTGTCATTTTTTTTGTCACTTTTGCATCTTGGTAGTTAATTTACCTAAAGCACTGATATCCATGTACTCTGGTTAAATCGAGTTTCTGTAATGTCATTTAGGCTTTCTGTAAAGTGTGCCTCTTTACTTTGCTATGTGTCTGATCACAAAGTACTCTTTGTGTGAACAGATCTAAATATACATTGTCTGATCTTCTCATTTTCACCATTGCTATAGTTCCTGACTAAATAGTTTTTTCCAACTTCCACAACCTCTGCCTGTTCTATGACTCTTTAGCTCTGTCACCATCCTGGTTGGACAATTAAACTGTCTCCTAGTGGGGCCTTCAGGTACGATAAGAGCGCCAAGTAGATCCCACTCCTCAGGTAAATCTGCTAGATGCCTAGAGGATCCACTTAACCTGACAATCCCATTATATTCTCTGAAAGCCATCTTCTCTTTTTATTGATATATAATATTCTTATACTATACAATATATTGGGGTGGTGCCTTAATGACAAAGAATGGGTTAAACATTGTTGAGCAGTTGTGGACAGGATTCAAAGTTTAAAAAATATGTCCAAGAGCAGGAATAAGATGGTGGTAGTGACTTCTTAAATTTGCTCATACCATGAGCAGAGGAATAGGCTAGCTTGGTGTTTAACATATATTTTCCTCTGTATTGCACACTATTAAAAATAAAGTTAGGCTGCCTTTAATTCATTTATTTTTCCTGTAATTATTCCTATGATTGCAATCTTGTAGTCCAGCTCTAAAGCCTCTGCAATGTGTTTTGGTATTGTTTTTATGCCCTCAGGCACTATGAACTATCAAGACTATTTTTTATAAGTAACCATGGCATATGTGGCATTTTAAATGCAAAAGTACTAAAATAAGTAAAACTTGCTTTGTCATGCTTTTTATTACAGTTATAACAAGACCAAAATTCAATTTTACTAGGCTTTTTTTTCCCGAATGTTGGCATGACAGCAAGCAAAGCAAGCAACTAAGATCAAATATGTGTAATTCAATCACCGGGAAGCTGGCCATAATCTTAGTCAGCTCCCCCCCCCCACACTTTCTACAGCCAAATAATTGGTGTGATATTTCATTTCTCCTCATTGTAAATGATTCCCAGTCAGAAACCTCTCTGCGTACTAAATTCTCTTCACCACAGTAACAAAGTCATTATGTTTTTTTCTAAACACAAGTATATATTTAACAATATTATTCAAGCATTTATAATAATGTTATTTTTATTTATACTTTTTAGTTTTTTTGTCAATTTTACACTTTCCAATTTCTGATGTAGTTTGAGGTTCTTTGTTGGAACTGTGAGACGTTTGTTATTTCTTATTTCCTTTTAGAACTAATTTGTAAACAAAGGAGGTTGTTTACAAAGTGCATTTAGTGCAAAGTCATCTTTGTTTAAGATGTGCTCCTTGTTTGTGGCAATATTTACCTTAATTGAGATAAAAGGCTGAAGATGGCCCAATGACACTTTCCCGTTGTTGGTTTTGCCCTATATTTTTAAAGGGATACATTTTGCTCTTTCATATCATGTTTCGTGTTGCAGACAAATTCATTTTTTAGGTGCCCCCCAAACAAAGTTTCACGAACAAAATATTGACACATGTAATAAAAACCATCCCAAAGTCCCCTTACTCTCAGGATAAACTTAAGCTATAAAAGAAGTTAAACTGAGCAGTATAGTTTAGGAGAAATATAAAAAAAAGTTTAATACAATAAAAGACGTGGGGGTAAATGTATCAAGCTGAGAGTTTTCCGGCGGGTTTGAAAAGTGGAGATGTTGCCTATAGCAACCAATCAGATTCTAGCTATCATTTTGTAGAATGTACTAAATAAATGATAGCTAGAATCTGATTGGTTTTTCAAACCCGTCGGAAAACTCTCAGCTTGATACATTTACCCCGTGGTTCTAAATTGGTCGCAAGTTAAACTTTTGATATAACATTTATATTTTTACATAGTGCGCCTCTTCAGATTTTCCCTTAGCACAATTCTAGTGTGCGCAGATGAATGCCACGAGCAGAGAGTACATGTGTTTTCTGGGTTGTCCATCTAAACACACTGGTGCTTTCCATTCCATATCCAGAGTCTTGGTAAATGACCTCCATTGTCTTATAATTTTGAAGTTAACACTTTCAGTTCTTATGAACTGTGACTTTTATATTTAAGAAGAAAGCATATGGTTATGTAACCCAACTGCCAAATAAACTATCATGAAAGCATGATGCAGACATGGGCATAGGGTGCAATTTTCTGGGCCGTCCATCATTCACCTTCTTCACTCAAACAACTCTCTAATCCCCAAACAAACCTTACTTTGTGATTGGTTCATATGGCCCCAATAAGCACTTTTTCCCATTGCAGTCCAGCTGGACCAATATGTAATATGTGGCACTTAGCTTCATGTATCAAACTCATTTTTTGTAAGCTTGCAAATAGAGTCTTTTTAACTCTTTATCTGTTGGTTAATACCCAGTCTTGTTTTAGTAATTTTGTTCATAATGGTAAATAACTGCAGAGAATTGCTGGCACTATATAAATAAATATTATTATTATTAATAATAATAATAATAATAATAATAATAATATTTATTGAAAACATATTTGTTATTAATACTTGGTGAATATTTTAAATTTTGTATAAAATGTAAGTAATGCTGCAGTGGTCATTATTACATCAACAAGGTAGGAACCGCAGATTTTGACTCTTGCAGTATAAATATAAAGTTACTTTGTCTCCCAAACACTGTTGCCTAAAGCAACTACCTCAATCTGATAATATTAAGGCTCCTTAGCTATATATTAATATTACTTTAATACCACTTCAAATTATTGCAGCTGTTACACTGATTATTCCTACTAACGATTGAAATAATGATATTATTTTCTGCAAGTCATTGCACTGGCAGCCTGCTTCTTCCTGAATGGTAATTATGGTGCTTAATTTCATTCTTATATCTCTTCTATCATTTTTGTTTATGTCTATACCCATGCTTTATAACCCACCAATGTCCTATGCTTATAACCATCTATTATTGTCACATCCCACACAAGCCACTAAAACGTTCCCCAATAGAAATGCTCTATTTTGTCCCTATTTTCCAAGCAGCAGTGTTATCAAGCATGAGAAGCCTGCTAGGTGGCAAGTTCATACAGTATTGTTTAGCACTTGGCAAAGTTGATCTTTGTAATATACACATAGATGGTCCACCATATAAAACAAGCATTTTTCCTTCTATTTTATTTCCTATATCTCCTTTTGATTATAAACTCTAGCAAACAGTGCACCCTCGTCTTCTGTTTATTTGTCTGTGACTATATTGCTACTTAAGATTTGTTCTAATAAAATATACAGAAGTCTATGTATAGTACTGTATATTCTATTTTATATTTTTTTAATAAAAACAACAAAATCTGTAATTCCCTGCAACTTTACAGACTATAAACAAACCAACATCCCACTGTCATTGTTCATATGGTTATTCATTATCAGAGTAAAATGTGAAATCATTGGCAGCTCAATTATTAATGATGAATGTTGTATCCATTTTTAGGTATCTCATTTTACTTCCAAGAAGTTGGCTCGCCGAGAAAAGTCTGCTGTTTTGACACTAATGTTAATGTTTTTCTAAGCAGATTGAGAAATTAGCTTGCTCTCTTGCAGTGCACCAAGCCATTTATTGACATCCACATTATTGTGTTACTGTAATCTGCTTTGCCAGTTAGCTTAAATGTATAATAGTGGTATTGAAAATGTGGGAAAATTTATGGCTATTAAAATATCCGGCTTCGCACATGACTTAACTCACCTGGCTTTGCCATAATGAAGTATAGGAATATAATTTTAGAAGATAAAAAGGAAGCTAAACTTTTGAATCTGTTTTTTTTTTTATCTGTATTCAATAGAAGGGAAAAATGTGACTTATCTAACACAGGAGGATGTGAAAATGAAGACTAATAAATCACCCGGCCCACATGTCATCCAACTATGTGGACTAAAAAACGAAGTTCAATATTTTTAAAAAGGAAAACACATCGGAAACAGGATATTATAGTTTTGTGAGGCTGACATCTGCATAACAACTGTCCCGTTTTTGGCTGGACATCCTGTTTGCGGGCCGCAAAAGGAGCAGGGTTTATCAGAACAGTGGGTGGTGCTTAACCCAAATATGTCCATTTGTGGGTGGAGTTTATCCAGAACAAGGGCAGGTCTTATTTTGTCCCGCTTTCGTGATTCTAAATGTTGGGAGGTATGCTTCTGCTGTGGGTAAATTATTTGTAGGGATTCTGAGAGTATGATTCTGAAGTATATTGTAGAAAATAATTAGATAGCACAGTATCAGCTTGGTTTCATTAAGGACCGGTCAAACATAACACATATAATTAGATGGAATCAGAAGGTAAGTTTAAAACAGAATCTTATTAGTGCAATTGATATACAGTGATACCTTTGGATTTTGCAAAAGTGTTATACTGTTTAATACAACTATCTGACACTAAGATCTAGTCTGGGGGAAAAGTATGTGAACAAAAGAGCTGGTTGAAGGATAAAAGACATAGGGTAGTTATAAATGGAACATATTCAGATTGGGCTAATGTTATTATTTGTGCACCACAGGGATCAGTATAGGGCTCTGTCTATATCTCTTATTGTTCTTGCAGATGGCCTAGAAAGTAGGGTATCCTTATTTGTTGATAATAAGCTAAACAGGGTTTTATATAAACAAAAGGATAGTAACTTGCTACAGAAAGATTTAAACAAAATGGCAATGAAATGACAGATGAAATTTAATGTAAAGAAATGTTGGGTTATGTACCTAGCCCACGACAATAACTATGATAAATACTATTACGGCTACCAGCAATTACCATAAGATTGCAGAAATATAGGAGAGGTCTTCACCTATAGGAGCCACCTTTCCCGTAGAGCTTGATAAGCTCACAGGTAGTCAGATATCCCTAGCTCTTAACCTCCTGGTTAAGAGCTAGGGATATCTGACCCGGTTGTCATGGGGAGCTGAGTTGCAGCGACTAGGGGCACCGCCGCATTTAGTGACAATTACACAGTAAATGTAATACAATTGTGCAAAATTGATGTGGAAAATGTTTAAGAATACTACTTAACCAACTGAGTGCCAGCAGACAGTGCCAGACTGCAGCTGCAAAATAGTACAGTTTTTGGCACCTTACTGCAAAAAAGGACAAAAAAGAACTTGACAGGGTTTAGATGTAGATAACCTCATTAATAAAGGCAATGAAAGTATTCACTTCTAAAGAGAGGTTACAAAAACTACTATTGTATTCTTTGAAAAAAGATACATTATAGGTGACTTAATTAATTTGTATAAGTACCATATACACTCGTGTATAAGCTGACTTTTTCAGCACATTTTTTAATGCTGAAAAAGCCCCCCTCGGCTTATACACGAGTGAACTTACCTGTTCTCCGGTCCCTCAGCTCTTAACTTCCGCAGTGAAATGCATGTGCATTCCACTGACAGGAAGTTCGGCATTTGGGACGCAAACTAAGTAAAACACATAAAAATCAATAACACTGAACTGCACAGATGAGACTTAAGCCAAACAGTATATCGGTGCAAATAGCAATATACCACTAAGTCATTTTTAATAAAGAAAGGTGCATATGTCCAAAGAACCAGTCAGAATAAAAATACATGAATCATTTAGTAGCTAACCAATCAAAAACACACATGATATAAAAATGTGTAAAATAAAAATGCATATACAGATGAATAAAAAACATAATAATGAATACATCTAAAAAATGGCATTGTTCATGATACACTTGACTCTCAGAACAAATCACATATAATTATGTTGGTATCCTGTGGATATGTTCCTCATTAGACACAGGTAATAACGTGCAAACGTGTTCACTTAACAGGAACAGGAATTATATGAACATTTATTTATTTGTATAGCTCCAGCATATTCTGTAGCACAGATATTGCCGCATTAACACACAAACTCATGTGCATTCTATAAATATGGACGCATTTACACCAGGGGGCTGATGTGGGTGTTTAATGATTTTTGGTACATTTGGAGACATTTTGGGAGCCTGAGTTGGACTGTACTTTCAGGGAATATGTGCTTATCAATATGCACAGTTATGGTACTTACTGTATATGTATTTATCTAATGCATAGAAGCCACCCCCCAATATTTTTATTTTTGAAATTTACCAGTAGCTGCTGCATTTCCCACCCTAGGCTTATACTCGAATCAATACGTTTTCCCAGTTTTTTGTGGTAAAATTAGGTGCCTCGGCTTATATTTGGGTCCTCTTATACTCGAGTATATACAGTTAATATGAGGCCAATATAAAGATATGTCCAATTATGGGACATCAGTGGTGAAGAAAGGTGGTTTCGCCATTAGCATAAGAAGTAAAAGTTGGTTTAACTGTGTAATTCTTTATCCCATGAGGGGTTGATGTTGAATTTACTAAAAATTAAAAAATGCATAGGATGCCTTACTGGATGGTATCTGTGCTATGATTGATAGAAAACAATATGATACAGGGAATTTCTTCCTAGTTACATTTGTGGAGTCAAATATTTTGCATTGTTTTCCTCCTCGCTAACTCACAATTCACACTGAAGGTTCTGTTTCCCCTTACTCTGAATAAACACAACTACACATCGAAAGTTGAACTTAATAGATATGTGTTACTTTTTGTGTTATTTAATCTTTCTTTATTGAAGACTACATAAAGATACAAAATGTGCATATACAAACATTTTAAGCAATGGTAATATAAAACTAAAAGCAGAATCTTCACATTTTCTCAGCAAACAAACAATTGGGAGAAGGAGAAAAAAGGGGGGTGTTGAATTATAGGGAGGGGAGTGGGGAATGGTGGTATCCTCAGGGTTGTACATAAAAGAAAAAAGGATCTAAATGTGTGTAGAATTGTGAAAACGATTAGTACAAGGGGCCAAGAATGCCCAAAGTCCAACAGCCATCTAAAATAATTACAAAATCCAGTTCTCTCAGCAACATATAATGTCCTTACATTTCTAACAGAGAGTGGTGTTCAGGGGAGTCTTTGATATCTAGCCACCTAAACCAAATTGCAGTGAAAACCGTGAAATGGTCTGAACTGGACAATGTTAGTTCACTCATGGTCTTGAAGAAATCTATTTTAGTTTTTCACTTCTTCATAGTATGGGGAGAAGGGGACCTCCAATTAGTAGGAATAACCACTTTGGCAGCATTACTTAAATGTCTAATATGCAGTGTTTTATAACAGGGGTCGGCAACCCTAGGGACGCGTGCCAAACATGGCACGCGGCGCCGTTTAGTCTGGCACCCCGGAGCCGCTTTCACTTTCAGGAGAAGATCGCAGTTCCATTGCAGACTGCTGTTCCTGATTGTCTGCGGCTTGGGCTCCAGGTGCTGCTGGGAACTGTCCGCCTTTCACTGCAACTTCTACAACTCTTACGACTGCGGCTTCCAGATAGACCCAAAAGGTGAGTGCAGCGCCTGGGACGCAATATCCTCAAGTCCCCATGCAAGAAAGGCTTATTTATATGGGCAGGGGAAGAGGCGGGGGGGTTTACACAAACTTTCTTCATGCACACTTTTCATTTCTAAACAATGAATGCAAATAAAACAGACAATGGGAATGTAAATCCATACAGTGCAGTTTCTTTACTCTAGTTATACTGAGAGAGAAATGTCTCTAAATTTATGATTTGTTCTGTAACTCCTTTATAAAGTGTCTTCCTGTGTTCTCATAATAACATCCCCTCTTTATATATGATGTCCAGACACTATTGAGGGCAGAATTCTGTAAGCTGTCATAGTGGCATTTATCAGGTTAAGAGAACTTTTAGCCCCTGTTGTTGTACAAGTTTTAGTCTGTGACAGCTACGTATGGTCCAGAAGAACTGGAGAGTTGAAGGTTGCCCAAACCTGGAACATCAGCTACAGCTCATTGATTAGCAAATTGGCATAATAATGGTGTACCAGGTAGCCATTAGCCTAATGTAGTGCAATATTAATTGGGGGCACTTACGTGTGGCATAAAATTAATTGGGGGCATTACTGTGGCATAATATGAACTGGGTGCATTACTGTCGCACAATATATACTGGGGACACAACAATGTGGCATGATATGAGTTGGGGGCATGACAATATGGCATAATATGACTTGAGGGCACAACTATATGGCATAAAACAAATCGGGGACACTACTGTGGCATAATAAGAATTGAGTGTACTACTAAGTGGCATAATTTGAAAATTTGAAATGGAGCACAACTGTGTGACATAAGATGAATGTTTACTTGTTGGTCCCATTACCATTAATATTATTTTAGCGTAGTATAATAATATATATATATATATATATCTATATATATATATATATATATATATATATTAGATGTAAGGGTCCTTCTTAACTCTGGTACAGTGTTTTTGTAAAGGAGGAAGTGTCTAGCTTGTAGATACAACTAGAATTTAGATAGGGATAAGTAAAATTTTCCTTGCAGGGTACTAACTTTCCCACCCTCCAACAACTGAAACCTCCTGGACAGAACAGGTGTCGAATGTACCAGTACACTTTTCCAGTAGGAAATCTGGGTTCTATGACAATGGTGTTAAAGGAGACTAAAGGGAGAAAACTCACTTCAAGTTTCTCAGCTTGGCCCAGAATTGGAGCACTGAAACAATTGTAGGAGGTGAAGTGTGAGGAAGCCTGGCAAGCCACAGGAAAATGCTAGAAGGAGTTCCCTTCTCTTGGCTCTCAATTGCCACCCATTGCTTGGAGACTGAAACCCACATCCATTCTACTAGTCTGGTGAGCACAATTGCCTGGTGGTATTTATAAACGAGAAGAAGCTGAAGTCCTCCTTGGGACTTTCATCTAGTTATGATATCTTTTGGTATCTGAGAGGTTTTGCAGATCCAAACAAAGCTGTGGATAAAAAACTGCAGATCCATAACGTGTTTAGGTGGGATGCAGATAGGAAGTGTATGTAGGATGCTTAGGTAGAATATTCATCTTGATGATAATTATCCTCCCGAGCCAGGAAAAAACAGAGGAACGCCACTGTATGAGCTCTGAGCACAGCTTATAGAGAAGAGGAATGAAGTCCACCTTGAACAAATCCATGTGGCCTTTAATGATTAGTATAATCAGATATTTATTATGTGAGGGGTGCAAAGGAGAAGGCATGTTGAACACCTGTCAGTATGGCAGGTGAAATTGAAATTTACAGGTCTTCTGACTTAGAATAATTAATTTTGACTTTAGATAGGTGACCACATTTTTGGAATTCTAGCATCAGATATGGAAGGGAGGTGACAGGTTCAGTGATGGTAGCCAAAAGGTGATCTGCAATGAGGGCCAATTTGTGGTCGGTCCATCCCACCTGGACATCTGAGATATCAGGTTTATTTCTTATGGAGTCCTCCATACAAGGATAAAAACCAAGGGGGATAAATGGCAACCCTGTCTGGTCCCATTTCTAATATGAAAGGGATCTGAGAGAAAGCTGTTGAGTTTAAGTCTAGCTGTGGGAATATTATATAAGGAAAAAATTCTTTGCATGCAGATAGGGCCCAATCTCAAATGCTTCAGTACACCTGAAAGAAACAACTAATCTACCCTGTCGAACGCCTTCTCAGCATCTATTGATTCGACTAAGGTGGGAGTGGCCAACTTACTGGCAGAATAAATCAAGTCAATGATCTTAGTAGTGTTGTCGAGAGCATCACTTCCCGAAACAAAATCAATCTGATCGCAATGGAGCAGTGATGGTAAGAGGAGCTTGAAATGGTTGGTGATCATTTTTGCAAACAATTTCAAGCCAACATTCAACAGGGAGATTGGTCTGTAGCTAGAGCTTTGAGATAGGTTCTTCCCTCATTTGGAATGACTAATATATGCTTTGAGTGATTGTTGGAAGAAGCCCACCCCAGCCAAAATCTAGTTAGAGGTCCAAATAATTAAGGGGTTTAATTTTAATCCAAAGTATTTATAAGGTGGGTTATTTTTTAACCAGGGCTGAAAGAGTGTATTTTTGTGACAAAATTTGAGTACAGGCCTGGCGATTCTGCCCTGGAGTTTTATGCCCCTGTTCGCCTCTTAAAAGAGCAGAATGGGGGCCTCTTATGAGCAAGCCAAGCACATATTCAGAATAGGACTCAGAAGGGCGGTCTGTCAACCACCATTGCTGGGCCCCACTCACCTCAGGGCCACATAATGGCCACATCCTTTGCACTTCCTATAGTGCCAACACTATTTTCAACTTTTCTACATAACTAATATATAATCCTCGGGTTTATTTACTAACAAAATAGAATGAGCAATTGTGTGATATAACTAGAAATGAGTCGGGTACTGAGTCAAACCTAGTCATGTCAGCGCCAAATTCAGATCTGAAAATGATGCAAAACATAATTTCTGGTAACATGTTGAATTTTGCAAGTTTTGGATCAATATCATCTATATATAGCCCTCCCTCATGTTCTCAGCTGCCATTTTAGAAATGATTGCATGTGGGTAGGATTGCTGCAATTCTGCTCTCATGCAGTGGGTTGTAGAGGGTTGGACAGGGTGAAAGATGCAATGTATATTGAAATAGCTGTGATTCTATTGTACAAATCTTTACAGTTTATTTACAGTTCACTCTCCTGGAAATGTGTGCTGATCAATTGAGTGTTAGGAGTAAAGAGTAGACAATCGGTTGCAACTGATAGTAATAGTGTTTAAATCTGAAGGCAGTTGTCCAAGGTTCAATATCACTGACATCTGAACTATTTAGTGGACAAGAAAAAGGATGCTGTTTAACACAGAACAGCAACCCCCCCCATAAAATAAATTAGTTCTTTTAAAATCCCAAGTGTTTACATCAGAAAGCAATTGTGTGAGGGGCAGTATTAGTGACATCTTTACTACTAAGTGCTCTTTGACTTAGAGCAGCACACTCCACAAAACAAAAATATATATTTTGCTTTAAAAATCCCAAGCATTTCAATCTGAATGCAATTGTGTGAGGAGCAGTATCAGAGATCTGAACTATTTAGTGGAGCAAAAACAGAGTGCTGTTTGACTGTGAGCAGCATATCCCCCGCAAAATGTATAAATATATATATATATATATATATATATATAATATCTTTTTCATGCTCTTAAAATCCAAGTGTTTGACTTTGAAGGTAATTGTGTGAGGGACAGTACTAGTAAGTGGCCAAAAGACAGAGTGCTGTAAAATGGCATTGCACTACTATGCTGAAGGGATGAGGAGGATGATGATAATGCTACAGGTGTTGCTGCTGCTGAAGGTGGCACACCTACCCAATGGGCTGGAGCGTCATTTGGTCTTTTTGTTTGACCGGTACCGCTTGTCCACAAATCCGTAGTTAAGTGCATAGTTGGTACAATGGCATTTTCAGGGACTAGATGACTTTTTGTTTAACCTCCCAATACAGCTTTGAAATTGTTTTTCAGGAGAAATGGAATTGAGATGGAATTTGGTAGCGCAGACTTTTGATCTCAACTATAATAAAGAAAACAAATGAATCCTTTAGTCCTGGAAATATCAGGTCCAGAATCACACTTTGTGATCATGATCTTTCCTCTGATGAAATTGATGAAATAAGATAAAATGATTTAGGAATGAATAGATCTAACAGAGATTAATACACAGCAATTTTATATCATTGGCAAAAGAAAGTGACCCATGTTTTAAAGATGGCTTCTGGAGTTAAGTGAGAACCATTACGGAGGAACAACTAACAGATCTACAGTCTGTTAAGTCTGCAGCCACGATTGGGAAATATATCTCTGAAGTGAAACATTTCTTGAAGACTGCCAAAGAGAAACATGATAGCTATTTGCATTGGTTTTCTCTTTTGCTAAAAGATAGTGTATATCATTGGTGATATTAGTCAGAATATTAGTTCTCTTAACAACTGTTACTGGTCACCTTCTGAATAGAAGTTTCACCAGCAGCAGCAGCAGTCATAATGTGCAAGAATTTCTCCTTGGGAATCATGGATTTCATTAGGAAAGTCAGTTGGCATTTGGATGCTGTACTTATAATGAAGAGGTTGATGAAGAAGGTGTTGACAGTAAAGATTGCGTTAGGTGTCTATCTATTCTGCTGCTAGCTGATGCTAGACTGTTTGTTACTATACATTATTTTCTACCTTTTGATAAAATACTTGAATGAACGTGCTACAAATAACATAATAGGGAGATTCTTACCTTTATGTCTGTCTGTATCCCCGGTATTGTTCTAATACTGTTTTTTGCCCCCACTATATAAATAAATGATGATGATAATGATGAAATGATGATGATGAATGGAGGAGGTGCCTAGATGGTCAAATCTATTTATTGTGGCATCACAAAGGCGAAAGATGCCTTGACAAATGTTGTCTGGGATGGGATAAAAATATTTCCTTGTGCAAGAGGTGGATTTTCTGGTCTTTTCCCTAGGCATACCAATCCGCTTATCATCGGCATGAGGTGGTACCACTGGTGGCTGACTTACTTGGAAACATTAATAATCATTTGCAATATTTTGTTCAAGTACAGCACATCCCAACATTTTCAGGTCCACAATTAGCCCCCTCATCCTGTTGCACATTAGCAAGTTCCAAAGTATCATCTTCAATTTCCACTTCTAAATCATCATCATTCCTAGTCATTCTCATATTTCAAAATGGGGGTGAAACTTTGGAATGGCGGTTGCCCTATAATTACAGTGTCAGAATCTGAAATGATGCCCTCACATATAGCTCTCATGGATACCCTTAGTCTCTTGTAAAAACAGCTGCTAATATTATCAGTTTATGCTGAATGAAAGTAATCACATCATATCTTGTCTACAGCAGCTTCTAGCAGACATTGGGGCCTATTTATTAATCCTTATTTTCATGTAAATGCCCAGAAAACTGCTGCAAAAGTATCAACAGTGCATCACATTTGTTTTTTGAAATACAGAGCAGTCCCCATAGGTGTATAAGCGGACTACTATTTACAGCGATTTAATAAGCAATGAAAAGGCTTTTACACATAAGGTAATATACGCCAGCTCAGGCTGGTGTACATTACCAGAGAACAGATAAAACGTAGCTGGGCTACTGGAGGGTGAAGTGGGATATTATGTTGCTGCTCAGGAGGATAAAAGAGTGTTCCTCCCTCTACTTACAATAATGTATAATTTATTTTATATACATTTATTTTGTTTTTAAAATAAACTCTGCAAACATGTACTAATATGTGTGACTTATTCCATATTAACACCAGATTACATAAATATAATTTCGCCAGGACTCTTTTGATTTATATTATTTGGTGTTCATTACTGTATGTGTAAATTTTCAGCTCTGCTCAAAAAGGCAGAACTTCACTGTGTATGTGTGGAGGGATCCATCACTGTCACACACAGCTCTCTCTGCAAATGTGAAGTGCAGGGATGTTTGTGCTTTCAGATGGAGCATGCGCACAAGGCTGCTGTGGATCGCACAGAGAAGAGGCAGTGAAAAGGTACGTTTTCTACTTTGCAGGAACAGAAATTTTTCATGACTGCTGTACCTGTTGAAGTTTTTAAATAAATACACACAATCTTTTAATTCTTATCTTTGCGATAAGAATTGAAAGGAATTGTGTTAAAAATGCGGTCATTAATAAATATGCCCCTTTGAGACAGAAAATCCCTTTCTACTTGACCTGGCAATGCTGCTGTACCGGTGCTCATAGAACGAAGTGCACTCAGCAGCTATGTGGAAGCATGATATCAAAGTGCTTCCCACCACTGAATAACAGGACCTGGACATTCTCCCTATATTATTAAGGGAACTATAGGACAAACACCAGCCACCAACTGTTTGTATTGGTGGTCATCTGTTTCATTAGGCATGTTTATTTACATTTAGCCAAACTCCCTACAAAGTTAAACATAAACTGAACATTAATAAAAATAAATAAATAGCTAGTTTACATTTAAAATTAAAAACTGCTCCAAACTGTCGATTTATCTGTTTGGTATTAAATATTCTAATGATAAAACATTACATAATGTACGCTTAATTTACTTATTTATAATAAGGGAAAGAAGAGCTAGACTGTCACTCAGTTGTGTCTAATACCCCATTCATACTGCACCAAAATCCCGGGTTTTTGCCGGGGCGAGCTCAAACGTCTTCAACCCGGGATTTATCGAGGGGTAATTCCCGGGTCGGACCCGGGTTGCCTTCACTATGAATGGTGCAACCCGGGTTGCACAGAAAACAAGCTGATTGGCTGTCTGCCTGTCTCTGGAGGATGATGTCATTGGTGGGAGTCCGTGGAAGATTCGAGAAGGAGTTTAGGAGAAATGGTGGATGGTGGAGTGCAGATCAAGCTGAAGCAGAATCGGAGTTTGTTGGAGAATGACGGCCATGATGAAAAGTAATGTGGTAAACAATCACCACCCACTTTTGCATCATCTTTATGCGTCAAAAAACCAGTCACCTTTCAATGACATCACCATTTTTCAGCCAATGAAAACTGCTCTGGTGATGACTCCCACAAATTGCCAGGGAACAGACTTGTGCAGTATTAATGGGGTCAACCCGGGAAATTCCCGGGTCCGAGGTGTAGTATGAATGGTGTTTCTGAGCTGGGACGCTCCGAGCCCCAGCAAAAACCCGGCTTGAAAAACCCGGGATATTGCCGGGGCGGCAGTATGAAAGCGGTATTAGTTTTGTGCTTTGTGGCGTTTTTTTTGTTTATACTTTTTCAATTATTTGCTTGAGGGCTACATTTATGCTGACCTGGTTTTGTTCATTGTTAGTTTATAATATTATAAATTGTTAAAAAAATTGCTTGCTTTAAGCTTTATAAAAAGAAGATAGCAAACACATTTATTTAATACTAATAATACTAATACTAATACTAAAAATAATAATAATACACTGTACTTGTATAGGAAAATACCTTAGCACCAAAGGAAATTGAAAGCAATGCAAAGTGCCACAAACGCTGGGGTATTAACATTAACAGAGTCTGAACACCAGTCATGCTTTCATGAACTTAATTTGTATTGTTAATTTAAATAATTTGTATATTTAAATTCAGAATGTTTAACCACAATGCGAAATAAAAATGAAATATGTCAATTAAAGATTAATTTTAAAGGGCAGATAATCATATGCAACTATTTTTTAACTTAGCTCCCAATAAACAATCCTAATAGGTACTTTTTTTTATATAAATAATACAATTTACATAAATATATATAGGTATACATATGTACCTGCATCCCTGGCTTGATGTCATCAGTCCTTGACCAAGAAACCAAGAAATCTGAAGAATCTCCCATCAGACATCCTAATGGCAGCAAATAAAATTGTTTTGTAAATCTCTTGGAAATTACAGTTGTGTTATACATTGGTTAATTTTTATGACCAATACCTAATTTCATAAGCAACAACTGACTGGGTCTGTAAATAAAGTTACAATGCGCTAATGCAAAGACAAATGAACAAAGACAAGTGTTTGTAAATCAAGTGTTTGTGGTAATCAAACAAATAGTTTCTTTAGAAGCTTATTCTATACTGGTTCCAGAGGACATAGTTGATAAATCATTAATGGAGATTTCTCCAACAGCGTGCTATGGATGGAACCAGCAGCACATCTGAGAAGGAAAAAAGTTTAAAATACATATGTTTCTCAAATAAATAAACACTTCTACAATAAATCTTAGTGTGTCAACAGATATATATAAAAAAAAAATAAAAAAAAATGGGCACTTCATATGCTTTAGAAAGCACTGGGCTAAAAAAATAAAAACATTTTCTTCTTATTGTTCTGCTTTTCTTTATGCCCCTTTATGTCAAACAAAAATATTGCAATTATAAAATCTTTGTAACAACCTTATATAAATGTGATTAGTGTGATTGGTTGGTGTTTGTTGTTGTCAGTTACTGAACTATCTCAAATTATCCTTTGTACTGCTTATATACAGATGCGCAAAACCGTAACCCATTGACACAAACAGGGCTCAACAGATCTGCTTGAGGTGTGTGTGAGACAAAAGGTTAATCAAAACACAGCCACCTGCTTTGTATAAAATTATTAAATTCACCCTTTTTATATCACATACTTACTATTAATTAAAAACTGCCACCACAATGAACTGATTGTTTCAAGAGCTGACTATGTTACAGGACGCTCTCTGTCACTCCCTGCCATATCTCAAAACTACAATCAAAACTTAAAACAATCCAAGTTTTTGGACTGTTGCTCAAACAGTCACTCTCGTTACAGCTATGCAGTGATTGAATAGTCCTGCTCTCTAGCACATGAACACAGAGACAGAATAGCTATTAAATGGAATTTAATATGGCAAAATAGCCACAATGCTTCAGTTATTCAAAATAAGAGACATAATGATATACAGCAATATTATGCAAAATAGTTTTTTTTAAAATAGAAATGGATAATAGCAGAACAATGTTTAATTTTTTTCATGTATTTCTATTTGCTTAGGAGAAGGGAAAAGAATGGGCACATCTTCAATTTTATGTTAACTCCCAATAGAAGTGAAAATGTTTTACAGTATTACATGACCTTTTAAGCCACTCTCATTCTTGTGACCTAATTGAAAATAGGTGTGTGTATGCCAGTGGGGAGGGGGGGGGGGGGTATGTCTTTTTAATTCAAAGAACATTTCTTTCTTTATTCATGACTTTTTATATGAAAATATGTTTTATACAATACATTCCAAATACAGATTTTTATCTTTAATAAACAGGTCACAAGTTTTTATGTACAGATACATACCAAACAAGCATGTAATGAATATAATAATTTAGATGATAGTACACTCTTAGGCTACTCTAGCAGATTGGGATTTGATCTTGACAAATGTTGAAGGCCTAACTTCATGGATTAAAAGTATATACAGATCTCCAGGCACATAGAAATTATGGACAATTTTCTTTTTATGTGTTTTTTATATATGGGACATATATGCAGGCTAAAGATTTCCCACCCTGATAAGAGCTTAGCTTCCCTGCTAATTCTCAGATGTGGCTCTTTGACAATCCTAGATTTTGTGACAAAATCATTAAGAAAGTTAACCCTGTTGCCATCTGGTTAGATCAAGATCATTAAAAATTGCAACACTTTTCTCTTTTCAAGCATTTTGTGTTTTCTAAGAAATGTTGGTATAGTCTCCCCGCTTAATCTCCTCTGGTGGAGATCGATGGACATTAAGAATTCATTGTAGAATACATTTTGGATTCCAAAAAGCTGAAAGGCTAAATTCACTTTTTAAGTCCACTGGAAAGACTATGGACCCGAGGAGAGATCAAGGATTCCTACCAAAAAATTTACATACAGAAAGACTTAAAAATGCCTCCTTCAAACAATTTCCAGAAAAGCCTGGATGTAGAAGTTTTTTACTCCTCCTCAAGGGGGAGGGGTGGGTGGGTTACTGTTATGCACTAATTGTGGCATCTTACACTAATTAATTTCCTATCCTGGCTGTTGCCTAGCAGTAGGAACGCTGTTCTTTCAGTGGGGCTTCCTCTTCTGTTCCAGCTAACTGCAATTAGCTATCACTGTGGGTTGGCTCACTAATGGAGCATTCCTATTGGTGCTTATTAGTTTAAATAGCAGATTGGGCTTAGCCTCCCTGCCGGTTGTAGAGGTTTTTGCCCTGCATTATGTTTACCTGTGCCTGACCCCTCTTTTTCCTGGATTCTCCTAGTCTGCTGTCCGTCGTGACCCCTGGGCTGTGATATTCGACCTTCCTTGCTCACTACCCTCACTGAGCTACTGACTTTCCTGTGTATACTGCCTGGTATATTCTTGTTTGTTGCCAGCCCTCAACCGATTGCTTCGGTATTGGCTTTCCTGTTTATACTTCCTGGTGTACTACTACTTCCAGGCTCCATCATGCATCGCTCCTTAGTTACTAAGATAAGCTCTTACTGCTCTGAGTCCAAGACCTAAGGGCATCTGAGTACCTGTAAGAATAACGCTCTCTACAGAGAAGGCAGCTTGCTATAGGTGAAGACCACTAACTGACCTAATCCAAGATCTTATCTACTTTCCAGCAGGAGCCATAACAGACAGTTGATTAGGAGTGATTTAGGTGAAGTGTTCCTAAATGAAAATGTTTTTATTACTACAAACTTGAGTAGTGATACATGAAAGACATTGGGAATGGGTAGACTAGGGGAAATATTTTGGGTGGAGCAGTACATATTGTTTTATGAAAAGATATACTGGTTAACAGCATCTAACAGCTTAAGTTTTAACTAGAGGCTCTAAGAATTTCATCACATCTTCTTCAGGAATCTTGGAAGTCAGAGTTGGTAGTATCCACAACAGAAGCTCCAGAAGATGAGGAAACTGGCAACAGAAGTTTAGGATGGGTAGCAAAGACAATGAAACACATGTTTTGCTAGTAGATGTCAATTTAATGTTAGTATACAAGGATGACAAGTGAGTATACAATCAAATCAAGAAAGTGCACATATGACATGAGAAGAATTTAAATTCTGTGCAGACTAAAGATACTGAACAGTCATGAAGGCAGTAATGGGATGAAGTTTCTTCTTGCTGAAGGTGTCTCAAATCCCCAAAAGGAAAGTAGCACAGCTAAAAGTCTTGTCTTCTATGGAATAATTATTTTTGCAATTATTTTTTGCAGCTGAGAATACAGAGCCTGATTAAGAGTTTGCTACATTAGGCAATTGTAGATCGGTCTCTTACGAAATGTATTAGGGAATTCATCCAAATCTCATTAGGTGCATGCAGGGTCGGACCGGGACTAAAAATCAGCCCTGGCATTTAAAGCACACAGGCCCACGTGTTGTGGGCTCCATGCACTATATTGTTGCACACTGATGCTCGCGCAGTGCGCGTTGCTGGTGCTGTACAATATGATGTAGTATGAGTGTGTGTGTGTGGGGGGTATTTATTTCTCCTAATGACCCTGAACATTACTTTGTTAGCACCCATATTACATCAATAAATACCATGACAATACATTATTAGTACCCAAATTACAGCAATAAATATCCCCCCACACACACTCATACTACATCGATATCCACCCACATTACAGCAACCAGCATTACTCCCCTACATTACAGCAACCAGCATTACCCCCTACATTACAGCAACCAGCATCACCCCCACATTAAAGCAACCGGCATCACCCCCACATTACAGCAACCAGCATCACCCCCCACATTACAGCGTCCAGCATCACCCCCCACATTACAGCGTCCAGCATGACCCCCCACATTACAGCAACCGGCATCACCCCCACATTACAGCATCCGGCATCACCTCCCATATTATAGCAATACCCTCTTCTACTTATTAGCAATACTAAACCCCAAACACACTACAACATTGCCACCAGCACACCACCCCATACTACAGTAATTACCTGGAGACGTCTAACCCCTTGACTCACAGGCAGGGCTGACAAGAGGAATTTTGGGCCCCGATACAGCAACTTCTTTGGGCTCCCATCATATTCAACAATGAAAGACTTGCCTTTAGCAGAAGTTCATATGATGCCACACCGTAGTGTGCCCAGTTCATTTTATGCCACATCGTAGTGCCAATGGTCATATTATGCCACATAGTATTACCCTCAATTCATATTCGGTCATGCAGAAGGGCCCACAAATCATATTATGGCATAGTAGTGCCTCCAAAACATATACCATACAGTAGTGCCCCCAAATCATATTATGTCACAACAGTGCCTCCAAATCATATTATACCACAATACTGCCCCCAAATAATATTATGCCATAGTAGTGCCCCAAAATCATTAGTAGTGCCCAGACAAAAACTCATTCACAAATAAAAATTGGTACAGCATATCAGATACTGAGTGTGAGTCCCAAGAGCAGCTTAATACACCATTTACAATGCAAACAAAAATAGATATATTGACACAGTCACAGATAAAATTTATGACAAGAAATGTTTTTCCTCTTAATTAAAAATCTCTGTACAGATAAATATGAAACAAACATTACAGCGCAATAATGAGCAATACATAGTGTTAAACATTATTGGATACGCTGTAGTGTCCCTAGTTCAAGAAAGGATGGTTAAAAACACATTGCACACAAGAAAATATATGAACTTACCTGATTATGGCATCCTGTGTTCTGTTCTCCTACTGGGCGCGCTCGGCGAGGAGGGATCAGCAGCTGTCAGCTCACACAGGAAGTCGGGAGCAGGAACAGAGGGCAGTGTTCGAAGCAGAAATTTAGAAGTGGGGGTATGGAAAATATAAGTGAATGGAGTATGAAGGCTTGATTTTTTATTTTTTTTAACACTTGTCCCCTCTGTGCATTTCCATTCTTCATTACTACTTGTGTTTTATGATGGCTGCATCCCTGACATTCTTAAGATGTCTCTCCCTTTACACTTTCTTTTACCTATGTCCCTGCACCATCTTCTCCTTTGTCCCTCTCACTTAACCCCCTGTACCACCTACTCCCCTGGCTCTCTCACACGTCTTCCTGCACTGTCTACCCCCCTGGCTCTCTCACACGTATTCCTGCACGTCTACCCCCCTGGCACTCACACGTCTTCCTGCACCCTCTACCCCTGGCTCTCTCACCCCCTCTCCCAGCACCCCCTGGCTCTCTCACCCCCTCTCCCAGCACCCCCTACTCCCTGGCTCTCACCCCCTCTCCCAGCACCCCCTGGTTCTCTCACCCCCTCTCCCAGCACCCCCTGGCTCTCTCACCCTCTCTCCCAGCACCCCATGGCTCTCTCACAGCACTCCTTCCTTTTTGGCTCTCTCACCCCTCTCCCAGTACCCCTTCCCTTTTGGCTTTCTCACCCCCTCTCACTTCCCCTTTGGCTCTCTCACCCCCTCTCACTTCCCCTTTGTCTCTCTCACCCCCTCTCACTTCCCCTTTGGCTCTCTCACCCTTTCCCCAGCACTCCCTACCCCTTGGCTCTCTCACCCCCTCTCCCAGCACCCCTTCCCCTATGGCTCTCTCACCCCCTCTCCCAACACCCCCTTCCCCTTTGGCTCTCTCACCCCCTCTCACTTCCCCTTTGTCTCTCTCACCCCCTCTCACTTCCCCTTTGGCTCTCTCACCCCCTTTCCCCAGCACTCCCTACCCCTTAGCTCTCTCACCCCCTCTCCCAGCACCCCCTTCCTCTTTGGCTCTCTCACCCCCTCTCCCAGCACCCCCTTCCCCTTTGGCTCTCTCACCCCCTTTCCCAGCACTCCCTACCCCTTGGCTCTCTCACACTCTTGACCCCCCCTCGCGAGAATGACGGCACCCCCGCAACCCCCCTCCCCCCCAAAAAAAATCGCTGCCCCCCCGCCCCCCCCCATAAATTGCGGCACCCCCGCGACCCCCCCTTCAGTAAAAAAGAAAACAGGAAACTCACAGCATACAGCATAGCACAGCATAACGGTGGAGGGAACTGAGGAGCGTGCTACAGAGGTGGCTGGTTCCCGGGGAGGAACCAGCCACCACGAAGACAGGAGGAGTCGGGCCGGCCCGTCTAGCCGTCGGCCCTTCTGGCATTTGCCAGAAATGCCAGATGGCCAATTCGGCCCTGGCTGCATGTTCTTACTGTACTTAGCATTGTATTTTGGTATACCTGTGCAGTTCTGAAATGCATAGTTTTATGCCCACAAATGGTCTTATGTTCAACTCAAGGTGGTGTCCATAGGCTTTGAAAAATTGTTGTAAGTAATTTAATAAGTCCCATAGTGGTTAATTCCATCTTTATTTTACCTCACCCATTGCTCTTAGCAAGTGTTCTTTATCTTAAATAATAAATAATGACACATGAGACTTGTTTGGTGAAGAAAAGTAACAAAATTAATTTAAAAAGTGGCAAATAAAAAGCATGACCAATCAGCTACCAGAAATTACTGAGCCAAATTATGGCAACAAAATCAAAAACTCTAAAACTTCTAAGCAGTGGAGCCCCACTTTCCCCCTTTTGGATCAGTAGCTGGAACAAAACTAGGCATGTTCCAGTGCCTCCTTTTTTAGGTAGAGTGCTCCACTGCCACTCAAAAGCATCATTGATGCCTGCTGATTGACCCGCTTTTCCGCCAAAACTTGGTTCCAAACCCCATAACCGAAGCCCGCCACCACGGTGACCCTTCAAAGCCAAAATAGACCCCAAAACATATTAATGCACTGCCAAGATTTAGTTTGCAACCATTTAAAAAATATAATCATATACGTTTGGTATAGCTGGTATTTCATAAAGCTATTTTGAAGTTATGTTTGCATTCTTTATAATATATTTCTATATAGCATCTCATACAATCTCTTTCAACACTGGCTCACATGCGTATAATATCTTCATCTGATTTTGTTTTCATTTTGAAGTATTGCTATTGTCAGGATCCTACCTGGATCACCCCTTTCCTTTGAGCATGCCTAGTTGTGATATTACTGCAGAAGACATTTCAAATTCCTTGACATGCTTTATTGCATTTGTGTGTTGGAGAATCTAAAAGCTTTACAGCATTCTCAGTGTTAATTCCTCTTGAGAATGTTCTTCGGTTCTCCCATAAACTCTGCTTCTGCTGAGGGTGGGCAGTTTTGTACATTGTAAATGACCTTTATAATCATAGTCTATAAGCTTCAATGCTTCTTTAAGCTGACTACATTTGGCCTCTTTCATGTTTTTTGTAGCTCCCTGCAAATATTTTATACCCTTTTTTAAATTTCATATTTATTTCATATTTATTAGATATAATATACATCGATAAGCCACAACATTAAACTACTGACAAGTAACTTTAATAACATTGATTATTTTGTTACAATGGCACCTGATAAGGAGTGGGATATATTAGGCAGTGAACAGATAGTTCTTGAAGCTGATGTGTTGGAAGCAGGAAAAATGGGCAATCATAAGGATCTTAGCGACTTTGACAAGGACTGAATTGTGATAGCTAGACGACCGGTTCGAAACATCTCCAAAACAGCAGGACATATGGTGTGTTCCCGTTATGCAGTGGTTAGTGCCTACCTACGAGAGGTGATCCAAGGAAGGACAACCAGTGAACTATTGACAGGGTCATGGATGCGTAAGGCTCATTTGAGGTGCATAAGGAGCAAAGGCTAGCCCTCCTGGTTAAATCCCAGAGAAGAGTTATGTCACAAACACCCAGTCTGTCCCAGATACAGCAATCTGAACAGCTAGCCATGACTGGCGTCACCTTAGTCACTTAGCAATGCATACATCTTCTCTGGCACTGGATTTATTATGGCGTCCTTACTTTCACCAAAACCACTTATTAATGTTTCACACTTAAATAACATACACATGTAGCATAAGCCTCCCTGGGCTTCGTAAGTTCACAAAGAATCATGGAGAACACGCTAGATTAAATTTATTTATTCTGAAAAATGTTTCCAAGGCTTAGTTACAAAAAATTAATAACAAGGCATACATATGTTGTACAAATAAGTTTCAGAAAATAAAATAGAAAATAAAACCAGATGTACTACTTACTTAGTTAAGACTTGATGGGTGTGAGGGAACACATTTGAGAAATATGAGACATTTCAGTCTTGATAGACCCACTCATGAAAATGCACACATTATTGTCTAAGGCAGAAGATTTTAAACCCTTTTCCACATGGCTCTCATCCCCCACCTTTGGAGTTTAGCTGCCAATAAGGACAGATTGATCTCTCAAAAGTCACAGGGCTTTCAAAATGAGCTATGGATGTCTTAAGATCTGGAATGTTCACAGGACCTGAATTCTCACATCTGCTTGTTTGACTTGACTGGTCAGGTCCACATCCTCTGCATACCAAAAAAACTCCTCAGCGATGCTTATCTATTACTGGATAATTTCAAAAGATTATTGACACTTGCATAGGTTCAAACTCATGTCATTTAGCAAAGCACATGTTGAGATTACATTACAAGGTTACATAAAATATTCCATCGTCATACATGAATTCAATAGAAAATAACAATCAGTCATTAGATATATTACATAATTGTCACACCTCCCCCTAAACCTCGGGCACAGAGAACTGTGACCTGTCACTGTCTCTCCTGCCCATTCACCACTTCTGCTCCTTGGCAAGAGAGGCCATCTGCGTTTTCATGTTCTGCACCCTGCTGGTACTGAATGGGGAAGTTATATTGCTGCAAAATTAAGCTTCCTCTTAACAGCTTTCCATTATCCCCAGAAACTCTATTCAGTCAGCTTAGAGGACTATGGTCTGTGATAATGGTGAAATCCCGTACGTACAGGTAGGTCTGTACTTTTTGAAGTGCCCATAGGATGGCTAGGCACTCTCGTTCAATGGTAGCATAAGCCACCTCTCGGGGGGTAGTTTTCTACTTAGGAAAATGATAGGGTGCTCCTCCCCTTGCGCTGTCACTTGGCTAAGAACAGCTCCTAGTCCATAGTTAGACGCGTCAGACTGTACTATAAACCTCCGTTTGAAATCTGGGGCCTATAGCACAGGGGACTGGGCCAGAGCAGATTTCAGAGCTGTAAATGCATTCTCATAATCCTCTGTCCAATTAACAAAAAAATAAATTACGACAGGTGGTTAGGTAAGTCAGAGGTTTGGCTAGGGTGCAATAATGGGGCACGAACTTTTGATAATACCCAGCGGTACCTAAGAAAGACATGACCTGACCATAGGAATTTGCTGACTTCTCACCCTTTGAACTCCTGTTGTGCGGCCTATTAGAATTGATTAGGGAATCTCTCCTGAGAGCGATCAGGAGTCCCACCCCTTGGTAGATTTAGCATTTGCTGCTAAAGAGGCAGGGTCCCCAGCAGACGCCCACTGCAGTGAAGAGCTCTCTGACTCTCAGCTATGGTACAGTCAGTATTTAACTTATGTGCAAAACAGAATACTAATTTGCACCCCTTGCATTGGAACATGGTTTTGTCCAGGAGACTTAAATAAGAAGTTCCTAAAGTTAAGATCCTTAATGAATCAGGCCCTTGGTGTGTGTGAGAGAACACAATTGAGAAATATGGGACATTTCAGTCTTGATAGACCCACTCATGAAAATGCACACATCATTGTCTAAGGCAGAAGATTTTAAATCCTTTTCTACACAGCTCTGATCCCCCAACTTTGGAGTTTAGATGTCAATAAGGACAGATTGATCTCTCAAACGTCACAGGGCTTTCGAAGTGAGCTAGTTATGTCCTGAGATCTGGAATCTTCACAGAGCCTGAATTCTTAACTCTGCTTGTTTGTCTTGGCTGGTCAAGTCCACATCCTCTGCATACTAAAAAAAAACTCCTCAGAGATGCTTATCTATCTCTGGATACTTTCAAAAGATTATTGACACTTGCATAGGTTCAAACTCATGTCATTTAGCAAAGCACATGTTCAGATTACATTACAAAGTTACATAAAATATTGACATTGTCCTACATGAATTCAACAGAAAATAACAATCAGTCATTAGATATACTACATAAAAGTCACAAGTTACTGTAGCACAAATTGCTGAAAAAGTTAATGCTGACTATGATAGAAAGGTGTCAGAACACAGATTGCATTACAGCTTGCTGTGTATGGGGCTGCAAAGCCGCAGACCATTCAGAGTGCACATGCCGACCCCTGTCCACAATGGCACGTGAGCATCAGAACTGGATCAAGTAGCAATGGAAGAAGGGGCTTGGTCTGTTGAATCTAGTTTTCTTTTACTTCATGTGGACAGCGGGGTCTGTGTGTATCGGGTCCTGGTATTCATGTGGATATGACTTTGACACGTACCACCTACCAAAATATTGGAGGACACCTTTAGATGTCTTGTAGAGTACATGCATTAATTGGCCAGAGCTGTTTTTGCAGTATGAGGGAGACCTACACAATATTAGGTATGTGGTTTTAATGTCGTGGCTGATTGGTGTATGTTCTATTAGTTAATACTAAGTCAATTTGAGGGACTTGGAACTATTTGAAAAAATATGCTTTCTCGAATCGCAAGATTTATTTTCCCCTTTCTTTGGTAATGCTCAGTGAGAGTCATTTTCTACTCTAGAATTATAGTATACAATCCACAATTAGCTTTTATCTGCAAAGTATAATTTAGTATTGAATTTATTGTCGCACAAGTACTGTATTGAGAGACTGTTGCTCAATGTCAGATTGTGCACTCATTATCCACTTATATTTGCTCCTACAGATATCATAATAAGCTTTACAATTGAGAATTTATTTAGGTGCTACGCACCAATTTATACTGAATATAACATTTAAAATAAGGGAATTGGTTTCCATATGGTGCACTAACATTCTCTACATGTCAGATGTCTAAATATTGAATGTGAAACCCAATAGTTGTGTTAAAATGTTAATTTTATAAATCATTTTTATAAAATAAAAATATTTAAACAGCTAAATATTAAAGTGATAATGTGATTAAAGTGATATTAAAATCTGCAGTCTTTTTCCCAATAAATTATTTTCAGGATGAATTTATCTATTGTCTCACTATATTGTTTTGACTCTATATTGTAACTGATACGATTTTGTGAGACTATTTGACATTGTTAGGGTTTGGATTGATATAATTAAAACCATACATTTATTCTTCAAAATTCAGGATTCATCCTATTATGACGATCCTTATTAAACTAGTTGTACCTGCTAATTCACTGAATATTCAGTTAATTGCACTAGGTTAGGCTAGGTACACGCAAAAGAATTTTCCAACCATTGTGTTATCTACAACGATTTGACTAACGACTGAAGGTCCGATTGCTCGAGCGATTCATGCATACACAATAGACACGTCTTAAACGATTAATGAAAGACCGACCAGTCGGGCAGCGATTTTTAACAGCCACATTGTCATGTTAAAAGATTTGGTTTTGTATACACTGAAACGACATGTGGACCCTGTAGCAATGTCCCAAGAAATTTAAATATTGGGCAGAGCATGTTCATTAAGAACCACCCAAAAACTCTTAAAAGAAGGAAACGCGTTTTCTTCATTCATTCTGTAACACATACTTACAGAGCACATTCGTTTGCAACAGCACAGCAGCAAATTCTTTTACTATTATGCCTACTGTTGAAGAACAACCACCGTTCTTTTGCTACTTGCTATGGCAAGAAGACTGCAAGTACAGACCCAAAAGGAAAGAATAAGAAAGAGTCAGTCTTGTTAGACCAAAGAGTGGTTCCATGTCACACGACGCTTATTCGGTTTCCATAAACAAAGACTAAGACACTCACCTGTGCCTCATTAGCAGCCCTCATACCCTTAGTCTTGATCTGCACATGTGCAGACTGAGTACCTGTCTGTTGCTGGCAAGATTCCTATTGGTTCCTGGTTCTGGCTCTAAACTTGAAAAGGCACCTCCTCTGGGCCTGTTGATCAAGTTACCTGTCTGATTAGGTTCCTACCTATTCTGTGTTCTCTCACCTGGATCGTCAGTGCCTCTGCTGTGTAGCTGTTCATAGGCTTTACTGCTCAAGCTGCAGTACCTCTGCTGAGTTGCTGTTCAAGGGCTATACTGCTCAAGCTGTAGTGCTTCTGCTGTGTTGCTGTTCAAGGGCTATACTGCTCAAGCTGCACCTGTCTCTGCTGTGTTGTTGTTCCACTGGAATGCTTAAGTGGGCTGGAGTGCTTAAGCTACACTTATCTTCGTTGTGCTGCTACTACATGGGCCGTGCTGCTCAAGTCAAATCTAACTCTACTGTGTTACCCCTCCACGGACTGCACCACTCAAGATCATCTACTCCACATTTGTCTCGGTGGCTCAGTGGTTACAGGTCGTATCATCAAAGTTGCTGGTTCTTATCTCATTATCTCTTAGCAGTTATTGACCATCATGTATTTATACATACTAAGCTGACATCCGAAAAACGGTCATATGATGGCTGTTTTGCATGATGATTGGACAAAAAATCTCCAGTGTGTATCTAGCCTTATTCCTTGATAATTGTGTAAATCTTGTTACTTTCTGTTACGAGCCATGGCGGCTCGACGCCGCTGTGACTCGCTCTGGGCCCTCGGACACGTCATCGTCTTGACGACTGGGACGTCACTTCCGTTCTTCGTCCCGGCCGCTGCCATATGCTCCACACATCACCGTCGCAACCCGGCTAGCTGGCCAGCCAGGTGCATGCGCAAACAACAGTAGTTAATTTATTCACAGCTGGGGAATGATTGCCTGCCATGCCCCCCAGTTTCTATTGGCCCCTCCAGGTATATAAGGCAGGGAAGGCTCAGTTTCTGGCTGCTGACCTGTTCTTTTCCTCTACTCCTGTGTTATTTAAATTGACTATTCTGTGTATAACCCCTGGCTTGCCTACTGGACTGTTGGATTGCTTGTCACCCTGTCACCTTCATTGCAATTCCCAAATCTCTCATTGCTGCAGAAACTCAATTATATATGGTATTTCATAAGTACTTCATATAGACACAGTCATAATATTTTTCTGCATATGAATTGACCCAGTACTTGCTTAAACATAGATTCAGATTAAATTCATTGATGATATGCAGCTGTCTTTGTAGGCTGTAGTATGTGGGGTGACTCCCTTGCTACCTAGTGCTGTTCCACTGGTACTGAGGCTAACTAAAACTAGTTTATCTCATCATTGTATTTAAAGGCGATTTATTACTAAATGATCCAATTCCCCATCCCTAATAAACTTATTGTGTCATTTGTGAATATTACAGTTATTGAGATCAAGTATACTCAGCAAATGTCCATGCCTGTTTCGCTGGTGGTGCTTTTTCAGTGCAAACTGGCTGTTAACCAAAACAGGATTTTTAAACTGTCATCCACCAATCAATTGTTTGGACGCTATGTTTCCCTATTGGGTAATGCTTGTCTTTGACATTAACCTCTTATGTTTTGGATATTTTTTTAATTTAATTTGGCAAGCTCTCTGTTCAATAGTAGAGGGAAATATATTTTACATGGTAAATTCTCTTAACCGCATATAATCCAAATATTAATCAGTTTTATTTCCTTATATATTCTATATTTTTTTCCCTATAAATTTAGGGATGTCCATTACAGAAATTACATTTTTAATTTCAGTGGCCATGATTTTCTCTTAAACAGCTGTGATTTGATGAAAAAGAGACAGATCATCTTTCATACATATGCCAGAATTACTATACTTATACCAAATGAAGATCGAGGCAGAGACTGTCATCTCGTCTCACTGTAGCATCTGTCATATTCAATTCTGTAGCCAGTATTCAGTTCTACCAACCATTCATATCAAAAATTCATCCTGATCGTTGGATTGATCAGGGACTATGTTCCTTGTAATGTAACACAGCAACTTACCCTATTATGTCACACATATTGTATTGCATATGCTTAAATAGTTATTTTTACATATTGTATTCTTTATCATATATCTGAATTATAGCCAGTGCTCATTTTTTACTGGAAGTCCATTTCAGACATACATCCCGGTTACCATAATGACCGGAGGCAATATTTACTATATACATATATATATATATATATATATATATATATATTCTTATTCATATATCCAGGCCATGGCCAATGTCCATCTTAAAGATAACTTTTCAAGGTATATGTTTCCCTGCATATGAGTATACTTCAATTATTCCAACAAAGTTTCTGCTATTAATACATTTCAACAGCATGTCCATTGTTGATGTGCCGAAACAGCCCATTCGTAACTTCCTACATTGGGACTTCATTATCCTTTCTCTGTCATAGCATGCTATCCCTATGGAAGTAATGACACTGCCATGCCTATTATACTCATAGCAGTTTGACATCAGAATCGTATGTTTCCATAACATTGTATTTGTGTATATACATAACAGTAATTTGACAGCGGAGTAACAGCTAATCCTGTTAATATCCATTGTCTTTGGAAATTTGTGATATGGTATCTATGTATTTCCATAGCTTAAGGATATAACATTATTATTTTTATCCTGCCACAAAGTATGTTTACTTGCATCTTGCCACAGTGTATTATTGTGACCTCATGGTTATATTCTCTACATCAAGACTTCATTCCCTATTTGCTGTCATACCGTGCTATCCCAAGAGCTTCTATAGCTATGACAATGCCACACCACACACATTCACAGCAGGTCGACAGCAGTATCGCATACATCCATTGCATAATATCCATGTATTCTCATAGCAGTAACCATGGAATCGTGGAATCATGATCGTTTCAACAAATATCCCCTGTCTTTATATATTCATGGTATGATATCCATGTATTTTCATAGTCTGAAAGTATAATATTATTGTTTACATCCTTCCACAATGTATACTATTGACAGGGTTGTTTACATCTTGCCACAATATATTCTCTTGACAATGTGATTATAATCATCATCCTTTTCATAGTCAGAATGTTAGAAATCATTCATATTTACAGTATTTTTGCAATGGGATCATACATACTCTATTAATCTCTATTGTTTGTGATAAATGGAATAGTAAAGATATAACATACCATTTTCCAGATAGAGGTATAGCTTACCATTTATTCTAGATCATTAAAATAACATTACCAATAAGTGAAAATTGATATAAAATCTTGTGTATGCTCATTGTAAAAACAAGTGACCTGAGTGGCATTTTATATTAAAGGCAGTGTTACAAATTAATATTTGATGATGATAGATCATTGAAGTGAAATAATATATTGACATGCATTATTGTATTTCTTAATTAAATTAAAAATATTTGACTAACACGGATGTGAATTGTGAGAAAAAAATGTTTTAATTTAATTTGTTATGCTTGATACAAAACTAATGTGATGTGTCAAAATAAACTTATTAACCATGTGATATTTGTGTCCAATTGTGTGACTAGCTCTCAATTTCTCAACCTCTTCCTTTATCATGTAAAATTAATGATTTTATTTTTAATTATTTATACTTTATTTCTTATAATGGTATCTGTTTATTACATTGACTTTTAATTTTTGTAAGCGGTATTCATACTATATTTTCTTACTTATGTATTTATTTGTACTGTGTGACATATTATTAATATATAATATGCAGCATGTTATTACAGATAGCATGAATACTGTAATTATTTAAGTATGTCAATGATTGATATTACATTGATATATTTTTCTTTCAGATTAGATTTCATGTATCCCATTTATTAGGATGGTCCCCATCCAACCAGCCAACAAATTCAGGGTAAGTTCATTATTTATTTTGATTATTAATTAATGTCCCAAGATTTGTTGTCATGCTCGGCTCTCATAAACGGTGGGTGCAACGGACTGTTTTCATTTAGTCCATTAGGACTAATAGTGTTCAAGAAAAAATTGTATCTGGATTACTTTTTTAGAAGTTAATTTTACATATCACCACCTTTTATTCCTAGGGATACTTTCTCCATAGAAAAGTCTGTAAAAAAATTGGGCTTACACTCATGTTCTTTAAGAAAAGGTCTTGCAGTAGTTATTAATGGTCTCATTTTAATAATATCTGTTTTTGCATTACATATGTTGGCAACATGTTTAACAGTCTCTGATTGAAAGGTCTGTTAGTCATGCCTATATATTTTAAATTGCATGTATTGATTAGACAATATATTACTCCTGGCACTTTACATTTCATGAATGAGTTTATCTCGTGTTTTCTATGATATCTGTTTATGACACATTTTGTTTTTGTGATATATTTGCATGCTTTGCATGTTCTGCATGTAGAGAATCCTATGGTTTGTCTTAATGTTCCTTTTCATTTTTTGAGGTCAGTAAAGTGACTTCTCACTAATAGATCTTTCAGGTTCTTTAATTTTCGCCAGCTGATTGGGATTTTATTCCCAATTATTTCCCTCGGATCAGGGTCTAATTGCAGAATGTGTTTATGTTTATGTCAAATTTCTTGCATTTCATGCCATTAATTGTTGAAAGTACAAATGAACCTAAATAGTATTTTGTTAAAATCTTCTTTTGACACAGTAAATAATGTTTTTTCTCTGTTCACATTTTTGGTTACATTATAAGTTTTTATTTAATCAGGTTGTAGCTGTAACCTGTTTTGCCTAATCTGGTTTCTAGTTCTTTGGCCCGTTTTTCAAATGTAGCCAAATCTTCGTAATTACGTCTTGTGCAAGTTAGACCATGTAAACAAAATGTGGTTGGTTTCTATGGCTTAAAGCAGATTTGCACCTGAGCAATGTAGCTAAATTACCCACAGTGTTTGTCATAGTACCAGAGACATGGTCCTAATACCAATGAAAAGCAGCAGTGATTAAACTGTAATTACCACTTCTAAAGATTTTGTGGATATATTTGTGTATCCAGACTGTAGAACTTGTAGAATCCTGGTGATGCCTAATGTGACATGGGTGTACGGCCTCTAATTGTACACCCACTGTAATGGCATGTAATGTGGGTCAGGATTCCAATCAGTGTAACATAAAGGTTGAGAAGAAGGAGACAGTATTGACAGAACTAGGACATAAATAATGGAGTCAGTGCTGCTGGAGTGGAACATATTGCTGAGCAACACATCTTGTCGTTTACTTGGCATATTAAATCTTGATAGGCAAATACTTAGCATTGTCTTGATGGAATTATAGTTCATACAATGGACATATACCATTTTGACAGGAAATTACTGACTATATTAAATATTAATGGGGAATTACTGGCATATTTCATTTAGCAGGCAATTACTGAGCATATAAACTCCTGATGGGCAGTCACTAGGCATATTACATTTTGCTGGGCAGAAGGAATTGTTTTCAGACAAAGTGGAGTTTGTTTCTAAATTGCCTAGGACCTGGGTTGTAACCATAATCCATCAATTGATACCTGGGTATATAAAAACAGACAGAGGACGTCATTAGGTGTAAATCCACCTAGAAGGTACAAATTTCACTTTGGGATAACAATGTTATGCTGACAGATTTAGAGTTGGGAGAGAGGTGCATCCTAGCTCAACTCTAAATTACAATTTTAAAATAAAGCTGTCCAGTATTTGTGTGCTACATGCAAAAACAGGCAGCAAATTTATTGCATACAAAAAATGAACACTCATTAGCTAGAATAACTCCTAATTCTAAAATGAGGCCCAATGTAATTCTTCACAGCTATATCCTATATTTACCCTCCTTCTTACACCAAGTTTTCAGCAACTTAATAATCTCACTAAACTCCCATTGTCTCTCAGGTATAGCACATGGCACAAGTATTATTTCAGAGCAGGGCCATAACAAAGGTGGAGCGGGTAGTGCGACTGCCAAGGGTGCAAGGCCTAGGGGGTGCAACACCCTCTTGCTTTATACCAAAACACCAGCCCCCCAGGGCAACATTAGTGTGGTACATGCTACTGGGCAGTACTGCAGGGCTATACTTACCCAGTGGCAGAGAGACAGCACAATGAGGGTTGGAATTTGTCTGTTTATGAAATGGGAATGTTACTAATTTAACGGCGGAGCTGGTGGGGAAATATGTCTGTTTATTAAATGTGAATGTAATTAGTTTCATGTTTGGGCTTGTTGGGGTAAAGAGGCCTATTTATTAAAATCAAACACTATTAATTTAATTTCGGGCTGTTTAGGGGTAAGGAGCCCTAATAATTAGAAATATTCGGGAAATAAGCATATTTATTAAATGTGAATGCGATTAATTAAATTCTGGGTCTGAACAGATGGAAGAAGGCCAGTTTTTTTTAAAAAAAAGCTACTGACTTAATATTCAACTGGTTGGGGGGCGTGGAGGCCTGGATTCTTCGCTCGCTGCTAAACTTTTCAGCAGGTGAATAATAACTATAACTTCTTGGCGTTGTTTTTGAGAATATTAATTTGAAGGTCTTGCCTTTAAGGTTGCAGTCTAATTCCCTGAAATTATTTTTGAGGACCATCCATCTATCCCTAACTAAGTTATTGATACCTATGTGGGATGTTACAAAGCCTCTTTGCAAAAAATATATATATATTTTTAAAATATTTTATTATTACAAAGGCAGAACATATACAAATATACAGTAGTATATACATATGTCTTTGAAACAAATGTAGCTCTCTAATCTAAACATTGTTTACATTGTCATACATAATAAAAAACGTAAAATCTTGTCTCATCGGACTTATTACCATTTAATCCACGATATATCTTATCCTTAATGTCCAGAACACTAAAAACCAAAAACCCAGGTGCGATCAGTATAAAATGTTAACCTCCAGCAAAATCAATAGGAGGATCATCTACCAATATTCTGTGCTCATACCAAGATGTTAAGCCAAAACAGGAATTAATTTATCTTTTAATGGCACTAGTCAGTTGACCAAAACAGTTTTCCCAAAGCTAAAAAAAATCTTTTGTCCTTTTTTCTTTAAATAGGAAAGATTCCAACCAATCCATCCTAAAGATGTAAAACAATTTGTTCTAAATATTGCCGAGAATGGTGGAGACTCTTGAATCCACACATGCAGAATGCTTTTTCTTGCAACCGCTGAAATAATCATAAACATTTTCCTGCTTCCCTTTGTCATCCTGTATGTTTTAGGAGTATATCCCAAAATCGTCCACACCGGGGTCAAAGGAGGGATTTCCCTCAACAGAATACCCATGGCATATTGATATACCTGTTTCCAAAAACGTTTAACCAAGGAGCAGTCCCACATACAATGATAAAAAGTGGCCAGATCTTCATGACATTTCGGACACCTACTGGAATCAGATAGGCCCATCTTATGTCTGCGGTGTGGTGACAAATACCAGCAATGAAATTTTTTATAAAACATTTCTCTAAAAATAGTAGCAGGAAGAGTAGTGAATATAATAATATTTTTACGAATTTCATCATCTGAGATATGCGGAAAAACATTCACCTAATGGGATAATCTTAAGGATATTAGAATCGTATCACATGAGCCAGGGCCACCTTAACAACAGTATGGGCCCCCGGGCATTGCAGTGCACCGGGGCCCCTATATATAAATATATAAGTTAAAAAAAAAACTTACCCTTCAATCACGATAAGTTGAATCCTCTTCGCTGTGCTCCTCCATGCTGTGCTCGCAGTGAATGTCTGGCGTGATGACGTCATCACGCCCGACATTCACTGCGAGCGCATCACGGAAGAGAGGTCCAGGGAGTGAGCTGGATTGTCACCTGACCTGAACGGTCAGGTGACCGCAAAAAGTAAGTTTCTTTTTTTTTCTTCTTTACAGGCTTTTTTACAGCAGCAGACCTGCCAGGGCCCCCTTTCCCCCTGGGCCCCTGGGCACCTGCCCATCATGCCCAATGGGAAAGATGGCCCTGACATGAGCCTCTCAGTAATTTATAATTTAATGAAATAGCTTTCCTACCACTAAATGGCCTATCCAGCATCAGATCTAATTTATTGTTCTATTCCCCCGATTGCAGAAGCTTTAATAACGTGATTACATAGTGTCTTGCCTGAAGTATCGCAAAAACCTGCAAATGTGAAAGCTTAAACCTATTCATAATTTGAGTCAGAGATTCCTGTGTGGAAACATTAACCAATGATATCACACATTTAATACCCCTCATATAACATTGATTGAAAGGGAGGGAAACATGACCATATTTAAAATGTGGATTATGTAAAAAATTAATAATTACTATTCAAGTTAAACTTGCGTCTTATAAAATGCCACGCCTTTCATACTGTCATCAATAATGGACTATCCAAAATATCTCTTGACATTTTTTTTTTTACAAAAATGAAAAAAAACTGTCAACCTTACTCCAGAGAGGAATGATTGTTCCATATCAATGTTTACAAAGATGTTATCGGCATACAGCCAATCTCTGATAAATGTTCATGTGTAGCTGTATAATTTTAAATTTGGAACGTTAACACTACCCTCTATCATACTCTGCTGGAGCTTGATTAAACTTATTCTTGTCCACTTGAATTTCCATATACAGTTTCTAAATGCTCTATTCAACCTCTTTCATCAAGTGGTGATATTAATATCGGTAGCAAGGGGTACAAAATCTTTGGAAATATTATCATTTTAATTAAACTATTTCGACCCAAATAAGTGAACATAAAATGTTCACAACTAGCCATTGCATTCATCCATAACATCTTTTACCATCTTACTCATATTAAGACTATATAGATCATAGATATTCTTGGGCATTTGAATGCCTAGATATTTAATTGTCAGTTAGTCTCATCCACAATAAAACATGTATGACAATAAACAAAAAATAAACATATTTGTCTCCCTTTTTAACTCTTTTCTTATTTTCCACCTGATTACTTAACAAGCTCCCACTATACCAAAGGTGGGGTTTGATTATAGCCAAACACATGAAAAATACCACATACAAAATCATGGGCCTGTGTAACTTCGGCCTACAATGTTGACCTCTTCCCCTCATCATTTATCAATTTAATTCTATGCAAAAATTTATTAGCACTACCGGGATCAGTAAAGATATAAGTCTGATCTTTATCCACAGTATGTAATCTTGCAGGATACATTAAGGAGAATCTGATATGGTTGTCAAAAAGAGTTTTACATAAGGAAGCAAATTCCCTCCTCTTATGGGAGACTATAGGGGAAAAATCCACAAATATCAAGATCCTTTCGCCTATTGACATTTTTACCTCTTTATCTCTAAAATTTAGGAATCTAGCAATTACTGCTCTAGGGTGATTTTCCTTATTATTGATATTTTGCTCTGGGCCCAGTCTATAAGCCCTATTAATAATTACTGATGTAATAGCAGTAGTATCCCCATCTGACAAGCCCAGAACTTGAACTAGATCGGTTTGTAAAAACTAAAAAGATCCGATCACTTTATTGTTTCTGGAATACCAACAAAATGTAAATTATTCCGCCTATTGTGGTTTTTAAGATCATCTAGTTTATCTGCTAAAGATGAAATCATTTTGGATTGAGCGGACACAGTAGACTGTAATGCAACAAGATTATCTTCGTCTTCATTCATCCTAGATTCCAAAGAGATTATTCACTTAACATTTTGCTCAAGTTGAGTGATTGCTGCCGCTATAGTGGTTTGTACAATATCCAACTTATGTTCTATAACTGGCATAATAACTGCAAGCATTTCTCGTGCAGTATCAGAAGCCAACGATGCCATATCAGGATTTATCTTAAGCACAGCTTCAGCTTCAGAATTAACTAATAATGAATTAGCCCAATTAGCCCATAGACACTGGAGTGTGGACGACCTGTTGAAGGAGGAGACATTTTAGTGCATTTTTTTTTTCATCTCTGTGTATGTCAGTGTTAGTTAGACTGCTGACGTGATGTCCCATTATTTAGTTTATCTGGGATACCTGATGGTCTATTCTGTCTGAAAAGCTGACCTAAATGAAAGATTAAAGAGAAAGTATTGAGTTAATATGGATAACGTTTTGTTGCTGAAGATGAGAGACGATGTAACTGGTGTTTAAGATCACAAGGACATATTGTAAAGATATATTGGAGAGAGGTTTTAGGACCCGGAATCTCTAAGAATCTCAAAGAGACAAATTATCAGCAGTTAATAATAAAAATTATTCCAAGGCCTAATAACTCATATAACCCTCTGATACTTTTTTTTAGGAAGTAAAGAGTAAAAGGCCAAAAGAAGAGAGCTTAAAAAACGGAGTGGCCACAAATTTTGGTAAAACGCCATGGAAGCTTCTGTTAGCGTGTTGATTATTTTTCAAAAGTAATGTTAATGGAAGAACGGAATTTAGTCTATTGGACTTTTTTTATTTTTTATTATTATTTATCTTTGGACTATATGCTGTTGGCTATGTTTACCTTTCAATGTTCCTTTGCCTTTGCATAGTCTGTGCATGTTTCTAGAAATGGTTATAACAGCAATAACAGCAAGATTAGGTGAAGGTTTTGACAATTTGACAATTTATTAAAAATATATGTAAACATATGTAAGCTGGAGCTGGAGCTGGGTTAGGGGATTTCATGCTGACATTTGAGACAACTGTTCATGACAATTATTTGAAGGTTACTCTGAGAAATTGAGAGTAATAACTGGGTCAAGCGATATACAAACTTAGGATACAATTTTTAATATCCACTATGCATAGATATGTAGAGAAATTTGCGGGTGGAAAACTGGTTAAGATTAAAAATACATTCACTACTTCCACTAGATCTCAAGGGGCTTTAAGTACCGTGCTCTCCTCTAAACCCTCTCCCCTCTACCACTCCTCCTACCGGAAGTCCTTCCCCCATTGCAGGACTTCTGAAGGTGATGAGGTTGCAAAAAATAAAATTAATAATCTATTTTATAACTTTATACTTTACTCCTATAGTGTTGCTACATATGATAATGTTTGTTTTAAAATTTGCATAATCAATCCCTTTGATCTACCTTACACAAAGGGGACAGTGTTATTAATGCCAGATGTCACAAGTTATGCATTAGAAAACATGTTGAATCTTTCTCTAGCTTGTTTCCCCCTTGACACTGACTGGCAGTCTGTGCTACTTCTATTAATGAAACTGCCAAGCCAACTTATTCAGTCTACTAGGTTTTGCCTGCAGCATTGAATAAATGAAATGGGTTGATTATTAGCTTTCATTTCACATTATAATATTAAATCTTACATGTTTTATACAATTTAAAGAAAAGGGGAAAACACATAAATAATATACATTATTGGCAAAAAATATAGTAATTATGAGCTTTTGGTAAGTATCAAGGGATTTTTAGGATGTAATTAATATGTTATACTAATTACAATATGTAGTTTAGAAATAAGTAAATTACTTTTGATGATAAATCGGACATTCTGTAAAAATATTAAAGCATGATTATTAAATGATTTAAAAACAACACCAGCGCAACAAAAAAAGTCTTTATAGAGGACTAGTTTCCTGAAGTACTGGACCTCTCTTTAATGTCAGCTCATTACCAGTCCACCTACCACTTTGGAGCCCCAATCAGGCCACTATTTCTTCAGATCCTCAACTTTTGAGAATAGGATGCTATTTTAAATGCCATCCAGAGAGCCAGTAACATATAAAGCTATGGAAATATCCTATAAGGATTACTCCGTTGTCCTATAGAAACAAACAAGCAACTTCCTTGCAGTAAAGTGGCAAATGCATAACAAGGGCATTGCATATGATTTAATTTATTTCTCATGGCTCTGTGTGCAGTGCAAATACAAAAACAGTGCAAAAAAACCCCCTCTTTTTCAAAACACCTATGGCTACAGTATGAGAATCCTTCAGAGCACCTCTCAGTAACCTCATCACTATTCGGTGTTCATTAAGTTAATAACAAAGCTTAGAGAACTACAGTTTAGATTTCTGTTGGATCCACTGGATCACAGTAATAGAGTTAATTATAGACTTTCTCAAAATCAACATTTCCAAAACTGAACTCATTGTCTTTCCTCCTCCCAACCACCCATCCCACCATGACCTCTCCATTGTCGTTAACAACACTACCATCTCCTCTGTCAACCAACTCCGCTGCTTGGGTGTCACCCTTGAATCCTCTCTCTCTTTTGCCCCCCACATTCATTCCCTTGCCCAAGCCTGTCGCTTCCAACTACGCAACATCGCCCGCATCCGTCCTTTTCTCTCTCAGGAGGCCACCAAAACCATCATACACGCACTCATCATCTCCCGCCTGGATTACTGCAACCTCCTCCTCACCGGCCTTCCCCACTCTCGTCTCTCCCCCCTCCGCTCTATTCTCAACACGGCCGCAAGACTCATCTACCTCTCACGCCGCTCCTCCTCTGCCTCCCCTCTCTGCCTTGCCCTTCACTGGCTCCCCTTCCCCTACAGAATTCTTTTCAAACTCCTCACCACCACTTACAAGGCTCTCTCCCACTCTACTGCCCCTTATATCTCCAACCTCCTCTCCATTCACACTCCCGCCCGCTCCCTGCGCTCGGCCAATGACCGTCGCCTCTCCTCCACTCTGATCACCTCTTCCCATTCCAGAATCCAGGACTTTTCCCGTGCAGCCCCCCTTCACTGGAATGACCTCCCTCGCTCCATCCGCCTCTCTCCCACTCTGTGCTTCTTCAAACGTGCACTCAAAACTCACCTCTTTCTCAAAGCTTACCACCCATCCACTTAACCCCTATTTCCTCCGCTCATTCTCCCCTCTCTCCCATTGCCTCAACCGGCTCCTCTTGTGCCTGGTCTGTCAACCCTCCCTTAGGATGTAAGCTCGAATGAGCAGGGCCCTCTTCCCTCCTGTCTCCTCACCTGTTCTTCTGCTCCATGCTTATTGCAGCAGCCTGCCTGGAGTTTCTGAAGTATTGGTATTTTTGTTTCTTGTTCTGTACTGTTTCACCCTGTATAGTATACTGTTTGTACTGTGTACGGCGCTGCGGAAATCTTGTGGCGCCTAACAAATAAATGATAATAATAATAATAATAATAATAATAGACTATTATAATAGTTACCATATTGATCTTGCATCTCATTTTGGTTCTGATTATCGAGGGACTTAGTCAACTGGGGGTGATGGGTAAGGTGTATTAGGTATCACAAGTTTCCCTGGCAGGGTCAGTACTGTCATATTCCTTGCTTTTGCATATGTTTTGTCATTTAAGTGTTTCTCCTTCCCTTTCCCAACCTTGTGCATTACTTTAGTTGCAGGCAGCTCAGGGGAACAGCTCTCTTGCACCATGCTGTATTTTTCTTTTCACAGAATGTATAATAGAGATACATTTCCAGTTTTTAAAAATATATGCACCGAAGATTCTTTGTTTACAATAGACACTCTTGCATTGAAAGAATATAGGGCCACTTAAGTGGCCCCAGGTAAGCCAATCTTTATAAATTAACCATTATTCATCTTTGTAAATTAACTATGCTAGAGGAGGGTCTGTTCTAATAATGAAATCATTAAAATGAAAGATATCTCGGGTCAACAGAGATTCTTAGGAATTAGTTGTATCTCTCCATGGCGTTATCCATAATAGCCCAAATATGTTTTGTATTTTGTATTTATTTTATATCCATTCTCTGTTCCATCTTCAGGAGCTTCGGCACTTGTATGACTTTTATGTTAAAAGCCCCAGATGGTCTATTAACAAGTGTTACATTTTTGAATGCATTTACAGATCTCACACTAGATAGGAATTTTTCTGCCTCATTTAGACATTAGCAAGCCACTAACTCCCTTACTACTCTAATGCCTGAACTGTAAATTATAGATATCTGTAGAGCTAGGAAATCCACTGCTTTGGTATTAACTCAGAAGCCATTCTCATGTATTGACCTTGATCTAATTCCTGGGAAAAAGTGCAGCAATCTCAACGTATTGCAACTGAAAAGAGTGCAAAGTATATCAGTTGATAGCTCTTATTAATATTTAACCCAAAATTATAGCTAAAATGTTAGCTATTAAACAACATAAAGTCGTTACTTCTATCATCCAAACTGGCTTTATGCCAGGGACAGCCACCTCCATAAATATCTTGTGTCCTTATGCATTTTCAACTTCTCCATTCTAATGTTGAAAAGTGAACGGAATGGGCCTTTCTGTTGTGAGTTATGATAAGATTTGGTTTTGGATCAGTTTTCAAGTTTTCATCAACTAGGTTCAGATGCTGTATCATATGGTGTCTACTCTTCTTTCACTAAAATGAGGCTCTCAACAGGGTCAATCATTTCTTCTGCCCTATTTGTAATCGCAGTAAAGACTTTAGCAGCAGAAACCAGGACTCTATTACTGACTCTGGTATCACACGTGAAAAAGTACCCTAGAAGCTGAAGACACCTTGCCTTTTCTTAGTGATCCCCATATCTCATGGCTAGCGGCCCTTCAGTTAATACAACATAATGGGCAATTCTCTGATCCAAGAATAAAATGGTAAATCCATTATCTTTCTCAAGATATCCAGCCTGAATTTACCCTGACCCCAGATTCACTTTGGTTTGGGCATTTCACTTCAAGTATAACCATCACCAGGGACTGGCAGGAATAAAATAAACTAATTACAATGCTAATAATGGTGTGCTTTAGACTCAATGCAGAACACCAGTTGTCTCTTTATTTAACACTCCAGGCAGAATCAACATCTTTAAAATAATATTTCTTACTCTGCTACTGTAGGTTATACAACTTCCCCCTATTGGTTGCACTACTACTCTTTTACCAAATACAATTTATATTCACTTTACTTAAATGAGTGCATAGTTGTCTCAGACTGGCATATAATGCAATGTACCAGTCAGGGAGTAGATAAATATAGTATAGTAAATATAACTTAGTGGCCTGACTTCAATACCTGACATCTTACGCAGTGGTTAAAGGGAAGGACATAGAGGTGGCCATCAATAAAGCCTCCTGGGGTTGTACAGTTAATGGTACCTTACTGCAGAAAATCCTGACTTCCCCAAATACATTCACTTACACAATACTAATAAGTCAATTATTAAAGTGTGTCCGTTCTGCATGTGTTTAAACTCACAGATGTGGGCAAAAATATTGACCCTTGCATTTTTTTTTTTCTAATAATGCACAATTAGTGAAATTAAATAAATATTTTGGTATTCACATGTGCATTGCTTTGGTTTTCAGTGGGATAGGACACAAAAAGCAGAACAATGTAGCTTAAATCCTTAAATAGGCCAGACAAAATTATTGCCATCTTTTAGAAGCACTTAGAAATAATTAGATTTCAACCAGCCGATTCTCCAACACTTTGGAAATGAACTCACCTGTGGTGAGCAGCAGTTGCATGCAATATCAAAATGATCTGGAAAGGAGAAAGGAACCCATTCTTCTGTTTTGTGTCACTGTGTTTAGTGCAATGAGCATGGAAATAAAATGAAAGCCAGGACATTTATCTAAGGAGGGCAGAGAGAAGATTATAGCCAAGTATAAACATTCTCAAGACTACAAATCATTATGATGTTCCCGTTTTCACTATACATAATGTTATTATGAAATTTGAAAACTATGACACAAGCAAATTTTCCTGGAAGGTGGAAACGTTATTGAAAATTGTAGAACATGATTATTCGAAAGGTGGAGAAAGAACCTCAATAAACTCCCATATAGCTTCAAGCTGACCTTCAGACAGCGTTTCAACTTGCACCATCCACTGCCATCTCAATGGAAGGCAGTTGTATGGTAGGAGGCCCAGGAGGGCTCCACTGCTGAAAGACTTAAGTGTTTTTCCCAAAATACACCCGAACAAGCTCAATTAGTAAAACACATCATCCCTAGTTTTACAAAAAAAAACTAGATTAAAAGAACACCCTATAGTCGATCATGGAGGAGGTTCAGTGATGTTTTGTGGTTGCTGTGCTGCATATGGGACTGAGTGTCCTGAACGTGTGCATGACATCATGAAATCTGGAGATTATCAGGCCTTTCTAGAGCGAAATGTGGAACCCAATGTCAGAAACCTTTGTCTCCGCAGAAGCTCATGTGTCTTCCAGAAGAACAATGACCCCAAACACACTTAAAAAAACACCCAGTAATGGCTCAATACAAGATGCTGAACTGCTCTGAAGAGTCCAGGTCTAAATCCCAAAAATAACCTGTGGATAGTTCTGAAAACAACAGTTGGGACAAAGCACCCTCCAAGACTAGGAGAATTGGAGCCGTTTACACAAGAAGAGTGGACTAGCTGCTAGCAGAAACGTGTAGAAAGCTCATCCATGATTTTAGGAAATTGTTGATTGCAGATATTTTGACCAAAGGCTGTGCCATTAAATATTAAGTATAATTTTGTTAATGCCATTTTTTTATTTACATAAAAAGGCTATACAGTATTAAAATCCAGGATAAAAAACACGGGTTATGTATATTAACAGAGAAAGAATCGTTGAAACCAAACACTGTTAATAATAAATGATTTCCTCTCTGATATAACAAGATTCTCCAGAAACTAACTATATTGAGGGAGCTTAGGCCTGGTTTAAATGTAGTGTAACTCAGGTCAAATATGTATTTTAGAATGGGGTAATCATATATTTTCAACAACTGCAAAGATGGCTTCAACCCTTGATCATCCTCATTATTGGACCTTTTATCGGACAATCCCAAAATGGGTACCTTCTACATGTTACCTAAAATACATAAAGAAGGCAATCTAGGGAGAACAATCATTTCAGGTATTGGGACCTTAATGGAAAATATTTCTGGCTGGCTAGAGAATGTTCTAAAACCCTTGGTGAGACGTAAACCTAGTTATATCCAGGATACCACAGATTTTCTCTGCAAACTTTCAGCCCTGGGTCCACTACCAGAAGGCTCAATACTGGCAACTATGGATGTAGAGTCTCTGTACTCTAACATACCCCACAAGGATGGCATAGCCGCATACCAACACTACCTTCAAATAAACAGTCTAGCCACAGAGCCGACCCTGCAGCTGATCAGGTTCGTACTCAATCATAATTACTTTTCTTTTGGAAAAGACATATACCTGCAGTGTATGGGAAGTGCTATGGGTAGTAAAATGTCACCTCAGTATGCTAATCTTTTCATGGCTAAACTAGGAGGAATTCTTATCAACTTGCACAATAAAACCTCTAGCATACTTCCGTTATATTGATGATTTGCTACTAACTTGGACTGGCTATGAAAATGAGCTGCTGACTTTCCATAAAAACATCAACAAGTTTCACCCAACCATCATACTCCCTCTTAACTACTCATGATCTCAGATACATTTCCTGGACATGACCCTATACAATAAAAACAGTACTATGCAAACTTCAGTCTATCATAAACCTACAGGTCCCCCTAGTGGTCACTTACAATCCCCACATGAACATCTTGGGGAAAATTGCTGCTGATCTTCAGCCCATATTTCAGAAAGACAATAGACTGAAGGAAATATTCCCAGATTTACCTCTCCTTTCATACAAACAACCTCCAAACTTAAGAAATCTCCTTGTTAGAAATGCCCTCTCATCACCATCAGAGACTAACAACTTCCCTTGCAAAAACAAAAAATGCAAAACCTGCTTCCATTTACTAACAACAAACACAGTCCATATACCCAACACACAACAGGACTATAAGATCAATGACACATTCTCATGTACATCCTACAATGTGGTGTACAACAAGGTGCCCTGATGGAATCTACATTGGGGAGACCAAGCAGAAACTACAATCCAGGATGAATCTACACAGACAAACAATGAAGAAGACTTTGGACACCCCCGTTGGTAAACACTTCTCTGGACCAGGACACAGTATGACAGATTTAATAGTCATAACACTGAAAGTTTTTTTTTTAAAAATGACAGGGAGAGAAAAGTCTGGGAATCCAAGCTGATAAGATTATTCCAGTCAATGACTAAAGAACTTAACCTAACACCTGGATTTATGACCCACTACATGGACACACTTCATACCCCACAGCAGAGTGACCCCAAATCTCTGAACTCTTAGGACTTTCACTCTTCCATCCATAACGAAAACCTCCGTTTTACTTTAGCTTATCTTTATGATGTATTCCCCCCTGCACAAATTGCTTGATGTAACATCTCCTAAATGTTGTGTCTTTTTCTCAATCATTCATTTAAAACTTGCCTAATGAAGGGGCCTCTGTGCTCTGAAAGCTGCAAAGATAAAAATTTCTTTAGGTTAGCCAATAAAGGTATCACTCCTATAATACTTTTGACTTTTTTGACACAAAAGTATTCAACATTACATAGATTTTTCTGGCTGGCGCGGTACTGCAATAATTGTTTTTTTTTATTTTTATTTTGCTACATATTCCAACAACTGCAAACAAAACTACATATACACAATTAACACTTTATGAGATACTTGCACATGGTCATGTCAAGCCATCTGGGTATAATGGGATCCTGAAGGAATGCAGATAGGGTCTTTTCCCATAAAAAAAATATATATATAATCAGAGATCCAAAATTGCAATTAATTTTCATGCTATACTGTATAATGCACTTTTTCTAACAGAAGTAGCAGCAAGTCATTAGGGAAATCAGCTAGACAGTCTAGCTGCCCAATGTACATTTTCAATTAATGCTAAGAATAAGTTAATTAAAGTGTTATTACTGCATAGGGCCGATGTCTCTGTAAACTTTGTGAAGTCTCATGGTTTAGGTACCAGCTTCAGTTGCCCTAAAAACTAATTAGGGCAGCTATTTATATCTTCTCTGGACATTCTATCATATCCATTCCTTTTGGGCACATTGAATGCCATACTGGATTTCCCATGTCCCTTCTCTCCTCTATTATGTATTCCAGGTGTAATAGAGGATCCCTTAACATCCTTACAGATAGGCTCCCATCCTCCTGGGAGCCTTTTCTTTGCACTCACATTCTAGTTGACAATATGTTCACACAAACAGGTATACCACAGCCAAATTTGAGCTATTGCACATAATGCTCTAAATTACCATAGCTACTTTAATTATGTGCAGTAGATGCTATAAAATTAATATTGGACTACAGTGTTTTGACACCCTGTTTTCCAATGTACTAACACCTTCCTCCATTTTCTATCCTGTTACTCCATTCAAGCCCACTTCAGGGCTTGCTTGTGTTTTTGTATAAATTATAAAATAAAATGTATTAAAAAAACTTTTTTATTATCCTTTTGTCACTATTTATATGTAATGAACAGGGGATCTATGTTTATTATGGGCCACTGGTTCAATTATACCTGAGGATAACAGTGGCATTAATTGACACATTAACTGTATGCATATGTACAGTCATGGCCAAAAGTTTTGAGAATGACACAAGTATTGGATTTCACAAAGTTTGCTGCTTCAGTGTTTTTAGACTTTTTTGTCAGATGTTGCTATGTTATACTGAAGTAAAACTACAAGCATTTCACAAGTGTCCAAGGCTTTTATTGACAATTACATTAAGTTTATGCAAAGAGTCAATATTTGCAGTGTTGACCCTTCTTTTTGAAGACCTCTGCAATTTGCCCTGGCATGATGTCAATCAATTTCTGGGCCACATACTGACTGATGGCAGCTCATTCTTGCCTAATCAATTCTTGGTGTTTGTCAGAATTTGTGGGTTTTTGTTTTTCACCTGCCTCTTGAGATTGACCACAAGGTCTCAATGGGCTTAAGGTCTGGAGAGTTTTCTGGCCATGGACCCAAAATTTGGATTTTTTTTTATCCCGAGCTACTTAGTTATCACTTTAACATTATGGCAAGGTTCTTCATAATGCTGGAAAAGGCAATATTCGTCACCAAACTGTTCTTGGATGGTTGGGAAAAGTTGCTCTTGGAGGATATTTGGGTACCCTTCTTTATTCATGGCTGTGTTCTTAGGCAAAATTGTGAGTGAGCCCACTCCCTTGGCTGAGAAGCAACCCCACACATGAATGGTCTCAGGATGCTTTACTGTTGGCATGACACAGGACTGATGGTAGCACTTACCTTTCCTTCTCCGGACAAGCTTTTTCCAGATGTCCCAAACAAACTGAAAGGGGATTCAACAGAGACAATGACTTTACCCCAGTCCTCAGTAGTCCAATCTCTGTACCTTTTGCAGAATATCAGGCTGTCCCTGATGTTTTTCCTTTAGAGATGGGGCCTCTTTGCTGGCCTTCTTGACACCAGGCCATCCTCCAAAGCTCTTCACCTCACTGTGCATGCAGATGCACTCCACCTGCCTGCTGCCAATCCTGAGCAAACTGTGCACTGGTGGTGCCCCGATCCTGCAGCTGAAGCAACTTTAGGAGACAGTCCTGGCACTTACTGGATGTTCTTAGGTGCCCATAATACTTCTTCACAACTATTGAACCTCTCTCCTTGAAGTTCATGATGATCCGATAAAACGTTGATTAGGTGCACTCTTACTAGCAGCAAAATCTTGCCTGTGAAGCCCTTTTTTTGCAAAGCAATGATGACTGCACGTGTTTCCTTGCAGATAACTAAGGTTAACAGAGGAAGAACAACTATTTCAAGCACCACTCTCCTTTGAAAGCTTCCAGTCTGTTATTCTAACTGAATCAGCATGACAGAGTGATCTCCAGCCTTGTCAACACTCTCACCTGTGTTAACGAGAGAATCACTGACCTGATGTCAGCTGGTCCTTTTGTGGCAGAGCTGGAAAGCAGTGGAAATGTTGTTTTTGGGATAAAGTTTATTGTCCTGGCAAAGATGGACTTTGAATTTAATTGCAATTCATCTGATCATTCTTCATGACATTCTGGAGAATATGCAAATTGCCATCATAAAAACTGAGAAAGCAGACATTATGAAAAATAATATTTGTGTCATTCTCAAAACGATTGGCCATAATCATACGCCATGTAAGCAGCAGATTTGTCTACTTGACAACATAGGTACCCCTCAGACACTTATGTCCAACATGTACAAAAATATTTTATTTTATACTGTATGTTATGAACACAATTGCTATGGGGGATTTTTTAAACTTGAATAACCTACATAATACAACAATACAAAAAATATTTTAGTTATCTCTGCTACAACACACTTACATAATCAGAATCTATAGCCGAGTGACTATCAAAGTCTCAATAAGCATCTGCGAATCATTCTTAAAATTTATTGTCATGTAATCATTCTCATTTAATTACAAGTGGATTACTAGTTCAGGTGTTCGTCATCATCATCCACTACTTACACCAGTAAGTACCCACAAATACCCACAAATGAAAAAGTTTTTTTCTGCTGAGTCTGTACGCAATTGTTCGAAAGTTTCCTTAATGTACATTGCCTTTGTTACAACACCCCTTCTCTCCTCCATTGCACCTTTTCAGGCGTAAGGAGTCGAAAGTGCCAAAAAGTCTGATTAGTCACAATTGTGTATGTCCACTTTCTGAGCATGCACAGTGTGCAAAAACACAAGGACACACTATGCAAATGAATGTACATCTCACAATGAACCAGGCCCATATTCTCTAAAAACTGGAAGAGACTGCTGCCGCACACACCCTAAAGCTGCTATTTTCAATTGAATGATTTTTCCATAAACATGTTTGGTGTAAGAGTCTGTACCAAAGGCAACAGTTTATTGGAATGCAAAAGAACAGAGTGGGTTGCTGGTTATCTGTCTCCCTTTAAAGTATTAGGATGGTTCTGAGTGTACAACATGTTACCACTCCTCATGTAAAGTATTTTGTTATAATACACTGTTGTTGCAATTATTATGTACTGTCACTGGTGTATGGTCATAGGATAATTAAAGTGTACTCATATTCCTGTCTCCCTACAGAGAACTTAGATGGTGGGATGTTTTTGTATAGCAATGTAGTGTAGAGTTTCCTAATAATGGTGGTTTCAATTCATGTCACTGTGAATGTTGCTACAGTATATGCTCTTGGGGGTGTTGGTTTCAGATTTCTAGCCAGTGAGCAAGTGATTCCCCTAAACCCTGACAACATTCGGTACTTACCGTACTCTTTATATTATGAGCTTCTAAATAGGTCTTATCCCCAGTTAAGAACAGGGCTTTTTAAATTTCCTTTTCCTCCACTTCCATTGACAGGAAATATTTAGAATCATTAAGCCAGTGCTATATGCTAGTAGGGTTTCTTTTTTCCCTCTCAATCTTTTATGTACCTAATACATCATGTGCCTTGCCTGCTGGAATAGAAACTACAAAATAAAGTCTCCTTGCATATAAATTAAGGTAAATTAGAAGTGTGTTACTGCAAAAACAAAATAGGTAATTGTGCTGGAAAATAGAGTGAGAAGGGGAAGTGTGGAAGCATTACACCTTATGATTTTAATGAAATATAAAGTCATTATGAACAAATATTGGGGATATATAATATGGTCGCTCAAAGGTACATTGGGCCTTGCTAAAACTGGAAAAATATCCATAAATGTGAGGATTTAAAACAAGCAAAGCAAACAAGAAAATGCATACATATACAGTTTAAAATTGGGGCTCATCTTAACAAAATGATTGGCCAATATCTTGTATAGGATACACATTCTAAATTCCCTAACATACACTCATTGAAAGACAGAGAGAGAGAGAGAGACTAGGCTCAATTTTGATAGCAGCCAATTAACCTACCAGTATGTTTTCGGAGTGTGGGAGGAAATTGGAGCACCCGGAGGAAACCCACGCAAACACGGGGAGAACATACAAACTCTTCACAGATAAGGCAATGGTTGGGAAGTGAACTCATGACCCCAGTGCTGTGAAGCAGAAGTGCTAACCACTTAGCCACTGTGCTGCCCTTACACAAAGTAACATTAACTGTTCTGGCACCATCATCACCATATCCCAGGGATGATGGAGGCAGTTGCTATAAGAATGAAAAAGCCATTACTTCCTTCAACCTACAAATGAACCCCCTTAAGGTTTCATGATACTGGACTATGCTATAAACCAAATATGGATTCTCTTTGAAACAAACTCCTTTGTTACCACACTGCCGGAATCTAACCACAATGCTAGAGGACTATAGTTATATAGCACTGTTAATTATAATTAAATATACTATCCTGTAAGAATGGCATTCAATCCATTTTGAAATTCTGTAAGTAAATTTGTCAACAACACTGCATGAGAAATTGCACAGCTTACCACTCTCACATTGAGGAACCCATTTCTATCCTGATTTTGAAACTGTCTTTCTTCCATTCATAATCATGACCCCTTATCTTATGTATGGTTTTCAATACTTAAAGGTTGTTAGACAAATCTTTGTGTTGACCTTGAATATATTAGTACATGTCATTAACAGCACTCACCTGAGCCTTTGTGATGGGTGTGTGACAAAAGATTAATCACAGCAATCCCACCTGGTCTATCTATAAATGATTAGAATTCCCTTTCTATAGCACATGTTTACTATTAAAACAAAACTGCTACCACCAAGAGTTATTCAAAGCTAGAACTTTGCAGGAACTGTTAAGTTTGCTCTACACTTAAAAATACCATCACAATGCATTTCACAATAGAGTTAAATTTTTGAGTTATCATTAAACAAATATCATGTAATTCAGTTATATAGTATACATATGACCAAGCTTAACTAGCACATGCATTTGTTAACATTGGTGCAGAGAGGGGGTCCCTCTGGAGCTCCATAGCCATTTAGAAAAAAATCTATATATTTTTGGTGTTGCGCGACTAGCGCACGCACCCCGAATGGGTAGGGGGGAACAGCCTCCTTCCATATTGCCCATGGATCCTTGTGATCCGTCCCCCCTCCCCTATGTGTGGTGTGCCCTGTCAGTGAGAGACCTGGAGTCACATGGGAGGTACACCATGTGACAGGTGCCATCCCATGTTTGAATTGCTACAGATTGAACAAGGTAAGGGGGGAATGTTAATATAGAGTGTGTGTATTATGTTAATATAATGTATTTGTGTATCAAGATAATATAGTGTTTGGTATGTTAATATAGTGTGTGTGTGCAGCAAGTTAATATAGTGTGTGCTATATTAATATAGTGTGTGTGTGTGTGTGTGTGTGTGGGCAGTATGTTAATATAGTGTGTGCTATGTTAATATAGTATGTGTTAAGTTAATATAGTGTATGTGTGCTATGTTAATATAGTGTGTGTTATGTTAATACAGTGTGTTTTATGCTAATATAGTGTATGTGCGTTAATATAGTGTGTGTCAGGGGGGCAGTATGTTAATATAATATGTGAGGGAAGGGGGGTCTTAATATAGTGTATGAGGTAGGTTATTTAATGGTGGACTACAGGTGTGGGCTATTTATTTATTGGATGCTATATTATTTGTGGGGTGATGGTGGGACAATATAATTTATTGGTGGGGATATTTAATTTAATAGTGGTGCCTATTAATTTAAGGTGAGATGACGAGACCTTTAATTTAAGGTTGGGGTGGTTTGGGGCTATAAATTGAATATGTGGCTGACTTTGGGCAGGAGAGCTATTTATTAAATTTGAATATAAATTATTTAAAGCAGGGATGGTTGTGGGAAATGGTTATATTTGTTAAAGGTAAAAGCTATTTAATTTAATTTAATGTTGGGGCTGTTTGGAGGGAGAGAAATAGGTTAATATATTAAATGGGAATACTACTAATTATAAAACGTGGGTGATACTGATATTACACCAGGACTGGTTGGAGTTTTCTAAATCTCATGTACCCATTTTTTTCCAAAAAGAGCATCCAACATTCCAGGATCAAGACAAGTAGCAACTGAGCTAAAGACACCAGTAGCCACAAGGGGTGAAAGTAAAAGAACAGGTAGGAAAGGTAAGGACAGTCTACCAACTGTCCTGAATCTGGTGAGACAGTCCCGAATTTGGGTGACAGTCTTGCTTAGTCAGGAGTTGGTCTGACTGCAAGGACAGTTGGGAGGTATGTCCCGCTTCACTGTGTACTGCTCATGAAAGCAGAACTGCGTGCACCTAACAATAGTGCACACAGTATTGCCTGTGTATTTTATAAAATTTGCCTCAAATAATAACCATGTTACATTATTGGGGCCCCATGTGTAATGTGCCACAGGCCCCACAGATCCTTAATCCAGCTCTGGGCCAAGGTGTTAGATTGACACCTAGTGCTCTTTCCAGTACCACTCCTCATATTATTTGTTTTAGGTTAACCCTGTCACATTGTCAGCAATTGAATCTCTCTCAATATGTCATGCCTAAAGAAGTGCAGCCATGTCCCTGATAACCACATCCCCAACAAGGGACCACACCCCTTTGGTGACATACAGCACCCTTACTTATCACCTGGAGAGGGGGGGGAGTTGCTGTACTGGGCCCCAAATATCTCTTGGCAGCCCTGTTTGTTAAGAACACAGAGACAAAATGTTATTAAATGGGTTTTAAAAAGGCAGAATAGCCACATTGCTTAACAAAAACAGAATAAGATTACAAACTGACATACAGTAATATTATGCAAAAGAGTTTCTTACAAAAAAAGGAGACAATACAGATATAAGAAAACTTACTGTCTTATCTCTGTTATGGAAGATCACAGAAATATGGATCATAACTGCAATTAAATTGATCTCCAAGTAAAAATTAACAATTTGTGATCACATTTAGTGACTTTTTAAACATGATCTACCAGCCGTCCTCTACGATGAAGTAACTGGAAGATGGCTATTTGTAAGCTAATAGGTGGGAAAGTCATATCTGGATGTGAATCACAATCTATTCAGGAATAGCCAGAAATTATTATACATGCCATAAGTTTCCACTCAAAGATCACAGAATCATAATAATAAATGCAACCAACAGAGTGTACATTTTCCTACATGTAAATATGAACCATACCTAGAAAATATTGATTATTTGGGCTAAAACCTAATTTCTGTCGGTTTGCTATTAAGCTGATCTCTAAGCTCGACATATTTTATGTGCCTATTTAACCTGATTCTAAAAATATACAGCTGATACCTTAAATAAAAATTATGAAGAATATTGTTTTGATGTGTATTTTAGTATATGAAATCATGAGGACTAGACTCATAATGAACACACAATGTCTGCCTTCCTATAACCTTATCTTGACATGCTGATATAATCTGTGATCCTGAGAGACTTAATGATTGTAAAATATTGATACCCCCACTATAGAACAGGAAAAATACTCTAAATGTCTCCAAATGCCATGGCCTTTGATGTATATTTAACTTAGTTTACTCGTTAAAACCATTTATTTTGAATTTAGTAGTCAATTTTATATATCATACTTCATTTTAGTCATTCCTGGTTTCCCAACAGCAAAAATGTAATAGGTACCTCTGAGAAACCTTTTTTACACTGTTAGATTTTTATAGCTTCCCTTTATAATTAAACACTTCAGTTTCCTTTATTAATGAAGTTGCCTGTCTCTAAACCCTCTCTACTTCTCTTAAGGATTACATAGAGGTACCCATAACTGTAACCCATATTATAGATGTGGTGTAATTAGTGACTTATTTTCCCCACTGCATAGACACACCCTCAGGCATTTATGTTTTTGGCTATTCTGTAAGATCCTTCACGGTGTCTGTGGTGAAACTGGTAATTAGAGGAAATGCAATATGGTCCCCAGTGAACATTCCAGCACAACATGTAACCCTCAAACAATATCGCATTAAAGGAGGTTTAAAAAAAACTGGAGAAACTGTGCAAGCATTGCTACAGACAGGAGTGATTCAAGAAGCTATTAGTCCCTTTAAAACTCCAGTGTATCCCATGAAGAAAGCAAATGGTTCATATTGCCTTACAGTAGACTACAAGGTAGCTCTTCCTCTTGCAGCTGCAGAACCAGATATGATCACAATAGTGGCGAAAATCACTGAAACTGTAGGAGAATGTTATGCAGTACTGGATGTTGCCAATGCTTTCTTCTCCATTCCAATTGATGCTATGTCTCAAGTTCATTTTGCTTTTATTTTGGGGTGGGTGACAATATACACTTACTGTTTTGTAACAGTGCTATGTCCACTGGTTGTTTCCCCAATCATGTAATTTGATTGGGGAAAGATAAAGAGACAATAGCAAATACATTTGTAACATTTGAGAAAATAATAGTTAATACAGAAAAGAAAGAGATTCAGCATTAACTGATAGTGATTAACAAGGAGAAATGAACACAGAGTATTGTACAGCAAGTGAAAGTGAGATAGTAACCACAGAGAGATATGCCAGAGAAAAACATCCATCCATCATCTGAGGCTTATCTGACATCTGAGGGTTTAGGGGCCTGCTATATTTTACCAGAGGGATAAATGATAATACTTACAGACTTACACTGGCAAAAGGTCATAATTCTCATAATTAATCCATGTCAAGCTGAAATCATTTACAGTGTACATTGAGCAATATAGAGAAGAGACCAATAAATACATTGAAAAACTTTAAAATAGAGGTTACACTATAGGATCAATGCCCATCAACCCACAGTATACTCAGTGTAAAGAAATTGTGATACTTAAAAACTATTTGGACTGCCAGAGCCTACACTGCAACTTTACAATATTGTTGCTAGGGTATTTAACTCTGGTGAGCATGAATCACTGACTGTATGTCAGTGATCCATACTTCTTCAGCTGTGGTAAGCATGGTTCACTGAATGTGTCTCATTATTATACGGTGTGTTTCTATCCTGGGCTGATTGGACCTTTGGAGTTTAAAACTCTGTCCTGTTCTATGTAAACTCAGTGATGTCAGTGATAGAAGCAACCTTGGTGTCTGGACTCCTGAACAGCCTGCTCTCTGAGATTCTTCATTTGCTGGTTTCTGTACATTGGCAAACAATATTACTATTCAAATTCAGCCTTTTGCCATCCATCTTACTTTAAATTCTTCTGTGAGTACTGCGGTTTGAACATAGAACTGCTTATATGAAACAATTGTCTGCTGGCTAGGAAGGAAATTTTTCTACATCACTCAATTTACTGATTCTGTGAGCATTGAAAATGGAACATAGAAATGCTTATATGAAGCTATTGTCTTATGGCTAGGAAGAAATCTTTCTACATCACTCTACCTGCTGTTACAGCACCTGAGGGGCTTTGGGTTCGTCTGAGTTTCGCTAGGACTTTTACTGCCTTTATGTGATCAGGAACATTGCATATCCTCCATCAAGTTTGCATCTGTGAGTACTTTTGTCTACTATCAGATCTGTTATACTGTTTGAAGTATACAGACTGCAAGTATCTCTGAAGATATGTAATTATTATAGCTGTCTGAGACTACCATTATGAGAGACTTTGTTCTGTGCTCATTAATCAGTTGCAAGCTGTGTTTCCTCTGTATCTGATCATCGGATACTCTGGATGTTTTCTACATATTCAAAATAAATTCACAATTGTTTGAACTCCTTTCCTGCCTCTATCTTACCTTGAATTACCTAACAATTGTTAGTATAGAAATAGGTATATTTTTAATTGTTTAAGAGAAAAGTTGATAGAGGAATGATAATAATAGTAGAAAAAAATATGGATAATTACTTGTTATGTAAATGAACATAAAAGACTTTATTAACCCCTCCCTGAGTTTCCTGCACCAGTCAATATATTAACAGTGATGACCACATCTCACACACAAGCAGAAAAGCCATATAAAATGTTAGAAATTCTTCTGACAGTTGTTCCTGAACTCTATGTACACATTTTTTTTTAAGAGCAGTCCAAGACTATTATGACTAGAGATGGTCACTGACCCCCGTGTTTTGGTTTTGGATTCGGTTTTGGATCTGGATTACTGTCATGTTTTGGTTTTGGTTTCGGTTTTGCAAAACCGCCATTGCGTGTTTTGGTTTTGGTTTTGGTTTTGTTTTGCTATTTTGTTGGAAAATCAAAGTTTTTGGGTCTAAAATAACCCAATTTAGTGCTCCAACTGTTTTAGAGATAAGTAATCTAATTTTAGAGGTAATAAATCATCCAAAAAACTGTTTAATTCTTCGTTGGTAGGCCTTTATTTATTCTACATACAAAACAGATTATCTTCCTCTCCATCTATGCATATTGGCAATGCAGCCATCGTCTTTGGATGTATATTACAACCTACACTTATAGTTAAATATGTAAAGAAATGGAAAAAGGCAGTTTGCTTTCTGTCTCTATAAGCCCCCCTCCACTTGTTTAAAAAAACAAAAAATTCAGCCGTTATAGACTGTACAATATTAATTGAAATGGACAAAGCCAGTTTGGTTTCTGCCTCTATAGGCCCCCCTCCACTTGTCGAAAATACAAAAAAATTCAGCCGTTTTAGACTGTACAATATTAATTGACATGGAGAAAGCCAGTTTGGTTTCTGTCTCACTAGGCTCCCCTCCACTTGTATAAAATACCAAAAAATTCAGCCGTTATAGACTGTACAATATTAAGAGAAATGGACAAAGCCAGTTTGGGGTCACTCTGTCTATGACACCCTACCCTTAAGGAGAAATTGCCCAAACAGCAGCCTTTCAAGACGGTAAGTGATATGGAAATGCCACAAGTCCCTTTCCACTTTGGGGGTAGATTGCACCCTACACTTACATAGAAAGTTTTAAAAAGATGTTATCGTCATCATCTTCAGCTTCATCCTCACCCTCATCAGTGCGTATGTCATCATCACAGACTATCAATTCATCGCAGCTTGAATCCGCCATTAGAGAACAGTCAGTGCTTGGATGTCTTGGATGGTGAAGGCCTTCCTCGTGGAAGATGTAGTTCATTTTTATAAACATCATTTTCTCCACATTTTTGGCAAGTAACCTTCTACGGCGATCACTGACTAAGTTCCGTGCTGTGCTGAACACTCATTCAGAGTACACACTGGAGGGTGTGCAGCTTAGGTATTGCAAAGCAAGTTTGTACATAGGTTTCCAAATGGCCTGATTTTCTTCCCAGTAAGGAAAAGGACTGTCTGACATTTCCATATCAACTACCTCTTGAAAGTAATCCTCCACCATCCTTTGCATGTTTATACTCGTATTGGATGGAGTTATGGGCAAAGTGACACATTTTTTTGAAAAATCCTTCAAACCAGCCCAGATGTTAAATTGTTCTGGTCTGCCCCCTGCGTCTTCCCTGCTTCTTTTTTGGAAATTCAATTTTTTTACGAGCAGAAGCAGCTTGAGAAAGTGAAGGAGGACACGTCGACAAGCCGAGGCCCAGTTCAGCGGACAACTTGCTGAGCAATAGCTCCTTGCAAAATTTAACATCTCGCTCATTTACAAGTAAAGACTCCATGTAGGTTTTAAACCTTGTATCAAGCACAGTGGCCAAAACGTACTGATCCGAGTTCAAGATCTTAATAACTCGAGGATCATTGTGAAGCGAATTAAGTACTTGATCGACAAGGCCAACATACTTTGCTGAATTGCTTGCTTTCAGCTCCTCCTTCATTTTCTCAAGCTGCTTTTCCAATAGTCTAATTAAAGGAATGACTTGGCTCAAACTAGCAGAGTCTGCACTCACCTCACACGTCACAACTTCAAATGGTTTTAGCACCTTGCACATCACTGAAAGGATTCCCCACTGTGCAAGAGTGAAATACATCCCCCCTCCTTTCCCAATGTCATGGCTTGTGCAATATGCTTGGATGGCTTTGCGCTGTTCCTCCATCCTCTGAAGCATATACAGGGTGGAATTCCACCTAGTTACCACCTCTTGCTTAAGTTGGTGGCAAAGCAAGTTAAACTGTTCTTGGAGCTGCTGTAACCTCCTACATGCTGTGGCTGAATACCTGAAATGGCCTGAAATTTTACGGGCCACCGAAAGCATCTCCTGCACCTCACGGTTATTTCGTAGGAAGCTCTGCACCACCAAGTTGATGGTGTAAGCAAAACAGGGAATATGTTGGAAATCACCCAGCTGTAATGCTCGCACTATATTGTTGGCGTTATCAAAAATGACATACCCTGGGGAGAGTCCGAGTGGTATAAGCCATGCATCAATCACATCTCTCAGTTTGCGTAACAAATTGTCAGCCGTATGCCTGTTAGTGAAGCCGGTGATACAAAGAGTGGCCTGCCTGTGACAAATATTACGTAGTGGTGTACATGCTGCTGCTGTTCCTGCTGGTGAAGGTGAATGACCAACCCAGTGGGCTGTCACAGTCATATAGTCTTTAGTTTGGCCACTTCCACTTGTCCACATATCTGTGGTTAAGTGGACAGTGGGCAGAATGGCATTTTTTAGCGCAATCTCTACATTTTTACACACTTTTTGGTATAGTTGTGGAATTGCTTTACGGTAGAAATGGTGTCGCGATGGAATTCTGTAATGCGGACACAAAACCTCAATTAACTGTGAAAAACCAGCTGCGTTTATTGTGGAGATTGGATGCAGATCGAACACTAACATTGCAGCCATGGCGTCTGTGATTCGCTTGGCGACTGGGTGACTGCTGTCATATTTGCTTCACCTTGCAAATGATTGTTTTACAGTTAATTGCTGAAATGTAGGACTGCTCATTTTCTTGACCTGCCTCTGGGATGACGATTCACCCCCAGCAGCAGCAACAGCAGCAGCAGTGGGACTAACGCTTTCTTCAGAGGAATCAATAATAGTGCAGGAGTCATCCAGACTTAAGTGGGATGCCGGGCTAACTCCGAGCGCTACTGAGAATATTGATGAGGATGGTGTGGTGGGTGTATTTTGTAGCCGTCGGGATGTCGGTGAGCGGAGGGTCTTAGCTGATGATGGAGTGCTTGTATTTTTTTGGGAAGAACTTTCAGCTTTTCCCAACACTTTGCCATGAACTCTCGTTAAATGGCGTAACATAGACGAGGTTCCAAGATGGTTAAAGTCCCTCCCTTGACTGACTGTGGCTTGACATACACTACAAATGGCTATACAATTGTTGTATGGATTTCGGTAGAAGTAATTCCACACATAAGAAGTGGATTTTTTTGTTTTATGCCCAGGCATGACAATCGCCTTTTTCTTGTCACGTGCCAGAACTGCTGCCACTGGTGCAGGACTTACACAAACAACCTCATCCTCATCAACATCCTCATTAGCGCCCTCGTCGCCTACAGAAATCTCCCCCTTATACTCTTCTAATTCCAAAGTGGCATCCTCAATTTGGGTATCACCGGCTACACTCGAGCTATTAAGGCACACATCAGCAGAATACTCACGATTAGACATCCCACTGTTGGATGGACTCTTCACAGGGATTGTTGTCATTTGTGAATCAGAGCAAACATTCTCCTCTAATGCCTTACTGTTATCTTGCAGCTCAGCTTTGACGCGTAACAGTAGTTGTGCACCAATTGTAGGCTGGGTAACTTTTTGGGATCTGTCACTAATAGGCAAAGGTGAAGGCCTCATTCTCTCTTTGCCACTGCGTGTGTAGAATGGCATGTTTGCAAATTTTTTTATCGGCACTTAACTTTTGCTCAGTAACACTTCTTTTTCGCTTCAATACAGTAGATTTTGTTTTAGATATGACTTTGACAGCCAGAAATATTTATGCACAATTATGGGGGACACCCCAAAAGCACTGAGGCGTACTAAAAATTAGTTGGTAGATATTGCTGACAGATATGACTTTTGACAGCCAGAAATATTTATGCACAATTATGGGGGACACCCCAAAAGCACTGGGGAGTGCCAAATATTAACAAAAAAATAATAAACCTCTATCCTCCTCTCTTCTCTAGCGACTTTGGTTAGAGCAATTGCAATAACAATATTGTATTCTCTGTCCCTGCTCTAATCAGCCTGTGACTACACCCTACTCTCTTCCTCTGTCAAATGGCGATGGATTGCTGTGGAGGCGTGTATTTATAATGTTGAAGTATCGTGGGAACCGAGCCCCAAGATCCGACGGCGTCACGATGACGTTCGGCCTCAATTTCGATTTGGAACGGGCGGGAGAGTACTCGGATACCCAAAGTTTGGGTGGGTTCTCGGGGAACCGGACCCGCCCATCTCTAATTATGACAGCACTAACAGTGGTAGGATTATCCCCACTATAAGGTGGGATAACAGTGCGGAACTGTTTGGAGTTGAATGAGTTAACCTATGGATATATCAATGCAGTGGTAGTCATATTTACTATGATGAAAATGCCAACACCAATCACAGTGACAGTAAAATGTTAACACATAATAATGACAAGTACAAAACACCTAACATTAGACACAGTGACAGTGAATAAATCCCCACACAGGAATACCTATATGTAAGAAATGCAGACACAATAAAATGCAGACATTAAGATGACAGCTACTGGACCTTTGGGAATATTATGGTTTGGTTTTGGACATGGGTACAAGCATTATTGGATTGTGAGCTTAGAAGAACAGGTAAAGACATCTGATGGTAAGTATTTGTTTTTTTTAATTTTTAATAAACAGATATGGTTATAATGAGGGTGTTGTGTTTCATTTTAGTTTTTATTTTAATTTAAAATAATGTGGTATTAAAGAGGGCATTGTGTTTTATTTAACTATTTACTTTGTGGTACTACAGGTCACAGCAAGCCATGGGTGTCAGGGCATGTTGGCACTTGTGTTTCTCCAAGTGCCAGCATGTCCTGGTTGCCATGCGTATGCTGGTGCTTGTATCTCTACAAGCCACAGCATGTCCAGACTGTTAATGGCAGTCCAGTCTGGCTGGAACTTGTAGTTCCACAAACTAAAATGGTGTTTTCTTACTTGCTGACACTTTTTTTTGCCTTTTTACCCTAAAACCACTGTCCCAGGGGTATAGGAAGATCCCTAGTGCTTTCAGCACTGGGCTGTGTATCGCTAGGGAGGGCCTTCACACAATATTAATGCAGACCCCACTCCCTAGGGAATTCAGCCCAGTGGTGAACAGCCCGGGGTTGGTTGTCAGTAAGGCAGTGGAATACCTGGCGCATTTCCCCCTGCTATAGTGCCATTCACCACGGTTGGTTTGCCTAGTGCTGGTTGCGGTGGAATAGGGGGGACCCCACACATTTATTCCTCTGACTTTGTTAAAACTAGCAGTAGACTGGCAGCGCTAGGGTTATTAGTGTTTATAGGGGAAAAAATCTTGTGATTTTCTGCATTTTCAGTGTCAGCATTTACACTGTTGACATTTTATTGTGTTGGCATTTCTTACATATAGGTATTTCTAGTGTCAGGATTTATTCACTGTCACTGTTTCTAATGTTAGGTATTTTTGTCATTATTTTATGTGTTGGTATTTTACTGTAACTGTTATTGGTATCGACATTTTTATCAAAGGAATTTCGTACCCCACCCTAGCAATCTTCCTCAATATCCTGTGTACTCTATTTCCCTTAAAAACAAGGCCATTTGCAGCATAAATCAGCTGTCTGGACAAGTGTTAGGGAGTATATAGATAAAATGTTTCTTATCTCTAGTAAGATGAAGATGTAGACTGCTATAAGTGAATACTTTAACAATGTGAAACTGCAAAGAAGTTGTCCTAGAATACAATTGTTATTTACTAATTGTAATTTTATACTTAATTTCTAAATATTGTCATTAAACAAAGACTCATTTGCTGTGCAAAATGTAACCCTATAGATAGGATGACATCTGAAACAAATCTATACATGTGTAAATATAACACTGCTCAACACGTAATCAAGTGATTTTGAGGTAACTTTGTGGTGTTCATTCCAAATAGGACATAGGTTTTACTAGACTGGTGTCACGCACTGCCGCGCTACTCGCAATGGCACGGCTTCTACCTGTCTTCGGATCTGATAGCCAGGACGTCATATCCGGCCAGGGCGTCCCACTTGCCTGGGCAACAGCTGGGATGCTTCTGCCAGGTTCGCCGTTTCCAAGCATCAGGGCAAAATGCTGGGTGCGTGAGTAGGGCCATAATCAATTAATTAATCGCTGGCTGTGGTGAATTCTAGGTGCTCCCTGTGCCCCATCCTATTAACTGCCAGCACTATTTAAGGCATGAAGGGCTTACCCTCCCTGCAAGTTATAGCTTCAGTTCACCACTTTGATGATAAGCGTCGGGTTGTTCCTGGGCACATTCTGCTCATGTTGACTGACTTCTCTGATGACCCTTGCCAGAACATAGGACCTTGCGTGTTTGCCTGTTGCCCTAACCTCTGCTTGAATACTGAGCCTTGCTTATTCGCTTGCTGCCTTGACCTCTGTCTGAATACTGGACCTTGCCTATTTGCTTGTTGCCCTGACCTCTACCTGAATATTGGACTTTACTATTCACTTACCTCTGCCTGATTTCCGGACATCACCTGGTTACCAGTTGCCTCGAACCTTGGTTTGTATCTTGGACCATTCCAGGTTAGTCCTGTCTCGTGGATCTCCTTCTACAACTCTCGCTACAGTTTCCAAACATACGCTCCTACTACTTAGAGTTAAGACTTGGAGGCATCCAAGCACCTGCAAGCAAAACGAGCTCTATGTTAAAGGCGGTTGCTATAGGCACACAAAAAATGGTGGAGCACTGGAACCAAATAAAGTTAAATACAAGTTGTTTTAAATAAAATATCGACATAGAAAAACAAGATAAAAATTAAAAATTGAATATTGGAATGAGCTCACAATACTAATATAATAACGCTTAAAACATCACAGACAAATACATATGGTGGTATAAAAACCATCCGGCGAGGCTTGTTGTTAGTTAAAAATTCCTCAAACAATATCTCCAAAGGTGAGAGCAGGATAAATAGGACTCATGGGATAAAGAGCAATATCAGTCCATTAGAGACATAAACTGTGTGTATAGAACCCTTCCAGAGTATGGGAGCAATTCACAGCAATGAGCAATGGTCTAAAGAAGATGGAAAAGTTACTTATCCTTCATGTGCTGTCTGGTCCTTCAATCCTTTGGGAGATTTAGAGGAGATTAGATTTCCTTAGGTTGATAATCACCATAAGCACTAGCATGTACACAAGGGTTTTGAGTCTGTGATGAATTTGAACAGAGCCCAGTAAGAAGTCACCATAAGTCCTATTTATCATGCTCTCACCTTTGGAGATATTGTTTGAGGAATTTTCATCTAACAATAATCTACACCGGATGGACTTTATACCACCATATGTATTTGTCTGTGATGTTTTAAGTGTTATTATAACAGTATTTGGAGCTCTTTTCAATATTCAGTTTTTATCTTGTTTTTCTTATCATATATTTTAATTAAAACAATTTGTATTTAATTTTATCTGGTTCCAGCGCTCCACCATTTTTTGTGTACTTGTTAGCTCCTGTGCGTCCAGATCCCTTATTGGTTAGACTTGCGGTCCAGATTATTGCAGTATCATTTGATCACTAGCGCCCTTTAGTTTGTTCTTCTGCTATAGGTGAAGACTTCTACTGTCTGTTCTAGCAGTTCATATTTGGGACGCTAGCCGTAGGAATTGCTTTTATTTTTAGAGCTGATTGGCAACCCATTGAAAAACATTAAAATGCAAAAAATGTAATGGTCAGGAAGCGTTTTCTTACAAATCGCATTACAATTTTCTCAAATCATACAAAAGAAAACACATGAAATGCATAATTTCATTTATTCACTAAAATAACAGATAAACATAGTAAGTTGACTTGGATAATTACAATTAATGCGTAGTAAAATACAATTTTATTTTACATGGGTTATCAGGACAATCACGTCAGAGGCTCCAGCAACAGTCAGCCATCGTGTGTCTAGCCCATCTGCCTTGATACATTTCCTCCATCACCTTTATATCTAGAACTCTCTACTTTTTCCTCACTAAAATCACCAAGATTATCCGGAAATCTGTGTAAGTGGCTATGGAGAAAGTATACCTTTATGCTAATATTAGTACCCACATTTTTAAAGATTGTGAGTGTGTTTTGCACCAGTTCTTCATAATTGTTTGCTTTGTGGTTACCCAAGAAGTTCTTGACAACTGAGACATAACTGTTAGGGCCAACGGTTACCAGGATAAACTGATGGTATAGAGGTCTTTACCTTTAACAGCTGCCTTCCCGTATAGCTTTATGTACTCGCAGGCAGGTCCACCATCAGGGAAGTACAGCGAGAACAGCAGTATGGGGCCCACCAACAGAGTGGGGCTCCACCAGCCCTGGGCCCAAACCAATTTATTTGGGAAGGGGACTTCCATAGTGAATTAAGGGACGTAGCAGGCATCTTTTTAGGCAGCAGCTGTGCCTGAGATGTGAGAGGTGGTGTGGGGAGAGACCTCTGTGCATAATTAAGGATGCGGCAGCAGGCCACTTATAGGCAGCATGTCTGCCTCCGCTCCCAAGATGTGGGGACCCCACAGCTGCCGCTATTTGCTCCAGTCCCAGATTAATTAATAACATCAGAGCACTGTCAATATAGAGAAGCCAAAATGGGACAACAAGAAGTCGGAGAGAGGTTAAGTAAACTACTGCTGGGGTTAGATTGAACCGGGGATGGGGGGGGGTGTCTGTAGATACTAGCGGGGAAGGCAAATATTGGGTATAGAATAATTTGAAAATGAAGGTGGGGTGAGAAAGGTAGGAGGGGGCCCTGCCTGTTACATTTGAACTGGGCCCCTCAATTTCTGATGGCAGCCCTGCGCCACCAGAAATGGAGACCTGGAGGCACTTAGATGCCTCCAGGTCTTAAGCTCTAGCGTAGTAAAAGTTGATTCTTGGTGGCTGTAGCACAGTTGGAAATAGGAGGCAGTAGACGAGATGATAGTGGTAGTCAGAAGTAAGCAGAGGTAATGGGTCTGTAGCAGACAGAGTGGTCAGAAACAGGCTATAGGTTTAAGGCTGGCAGCAAACAGGGATATCAAGGAAAACAAGCCAAAGGTCAGGACAATTAGCAACAATCTATATCATTCAAGGGTCAGAAACAGTAAGACAAACAGTCAGAAGACAAACTGCAGCAGGTCAGCAAACACAGGAATGAACGCCGGAACGCGGCACTATTGGTAGAGCATCCCGACCCTTACTTAGGTGATCGTGGCTCATAACAATAACTAAATGACATTACTGGAAGTGTCATCATAAGCAGCGCAGCCTCAGTGGGATCCTGACATATGAGGAGTTTCAGCTTCTTCTCTGGCGGTGATAGTGAAAGTGAAGGTTCCCGCTCCAGCAGAGAGAAGAACTTTCTCAAAGATACCTGGCTCATGCTGTCATAACTCCACTGATTGCCCACTATATGATTGACAAGATGAGTTCCGGTACCGGCCTGGTGGCTACCTAGGCCTCTCTGCGGGGGATGTGACCACAGGTGACTCCACAATCCGCTTCATTCATGTAAAGTAAGGCTGTTATCTCCAGTTTGTCTACGCCACCCCATGTTCTAAACATGAGTAAAGACAAGAAGGGTCGAAAACGAAATTCTGAGAAACCTGCTGAGACAACGCAATGCTCTGATATTAGACAATTCTTGAAAACCTCAGTACCCATAATTGCCTCGACTGTACCTCCAGTGGCTTCCTCCCCGAACTCACCGGCTTCAGATTCATCATTTTCTACAGCTGACACAACGTCAGCTGAAATGGCTGCTCAGAACGGCCAGGACCTAGCCGCCATTCTTAAACTAATAAAATCACTTCCCACAAAGGAGGAACTCCCGACAAAAAAGTACTTTCAGATATTAGAAAATAGATTACATGAGACAATCCGCAAAGAGGTAGCTCACCTTCAATCTGAATTTGCCCAACTAGCTTCCAAATTGTCTATACTGGAAAGCCACAGAGAGCAATCCGAAATACGTCAGGACAGATTTCAGGAAGTCTTGGAACGACAAGCCCAGGAATTTCAACTCCTCAATACCAGGATAAACGACCTTGATAACAGGGGTCGCAGAAACAATTTGAGGATCCGTGGTATCCCAGAGGTCATATCCCTCCAAGACCTGGTCCCGTTCATCACAAAGATCTTCAATGAGATTCTAGGCCATGACCCACTTGAACACATCCACTTTGATAGAGCACATAGGGCTCTAAAACCAAGGGGTGGCCAGTTGGACCGCCCGAGAGATGTCATATGTCGTCTTCATTACTACACACAAAAGGAAGCGATCATTCAAAAAGTAAGGGGCCTGGATGGAATCGATTATGATGGTCAAAAAATACAAATCTTCCAAGATCTCTCCTGGAACACCCTCCAACTCCGTAGGATGTTCAAGCCATTGACAGATGCGCTTCGTAATCGGAGCATTAAATACAGATGGAGCTTTCCGTTTGGCCTCCAAGTCACAGTCAATGGGCGAACAGAATCTGTGCGCTCTCCATCAGATTTGGCCCCCTTTTGCTCTGCTCTAGACATTCAAAATATACATCTCCAGGAGTGGCTAGATTACAATGCGAGACTTCATCCTGCGACATGTGAACCTTGGCAGAAGCCCGGAAATCCAGGGAAATCAGCAAAGCGAAGATAGATTAAGCAGGATGACCCCGAAACCTGATTTAAGTGGACGGTGATACTGAGAATTATTATTTCATCGTTATCTGATTATCTCATTTTTCCCTGGTCTTCTGACTAGCATCTTTCTCTCTTTCCATATTGGATGTTGAATAGCTTTGTCATGTTAGCAGGTTGTGTTGTTCGTTTTTCTGAATTACAGGCTAAGCAAAGAAAACCTCTAACTACGGTTAAGCCAATACCCTGAGATTGACGATCCCTATTAGCTGCGTTTAATCTAATTAGAATATGTTTTACTCAGTACATCCTTTTCACTCAATGGTATCCTAGTTCACTCCACTCATTCCCCCCATTGTGTAGTTTTCGATAACTGAATCATAACCACACCCGAGTTACTAGCAATCAACTCTTCACCTGTTTTAGGCTTCCCGGGTGTCTACAGTTGATCCCAGTGCCGTAGACCCCTATCCCCCCCATATATATATTTCTCCTTGTTTACTTTACCATATTCAGTTAAGAGTTAAACAGCCCTTTAATGTTCGGAAGCTAGTCTTCCCTAGTTATTTCATTGACCCTTAGAATACTAGCAGTTACCTTGGTCACCTTACCCCGTTGACCCCCACCGCAATACAATTTATTCCAGAGGATGGGAGTGGATTTTTTCCCCTCATCTTACTGGAGTGGTTTTTTCAATATTCTTGGATTACGTTTTGTTAGTTCTTTGCTATATGCCTTCTTTTCCTTTCCTAACTTTTCATCCCTTTCTATTCTTTGTACCCCCAACTCCCTATCAGTGTTCCTGGGATTGTTTCTCATTTGGTCCAGATTGGCAGCCTTCAATAAAGCGTTCCTTGAATTTAGCTTTCCCACATGACTGACGTCCTTAAAATAGTTTCGGTTAACGCCAAAGGCCTAAATGTTCCAGAGAAACGTTCTCGCGCCTTACGTGAGTTTCGTACGGTAGGCGCTGATGTTATTTTTGTGCAGGAAACACATTTCAAACAAGGGTCCTCACCAGTCTTCCGGGACCGCTATAACTCAAATACATACTTTAGCAACAACAGTGCAGGCAAAACTCTTGGTGTGGCCATCCTATTTTCTAAAAGACTTGCATTTACGATCTTGCAGAAAAGTAGGCTTGTAGAAGGGAGAGCCCTTATGATAAAGTGTAAACTCCAAGACACTATTTATACCTTTGTCAATTTATATTCCCCAAACCAGAGTCAACCTATGTTTTTGGAAAAGGTTTTGGAGAAGGTGGCTGAGCTGGCAGAGGGTATCTTGGTGGTGGGAGGTGATCTCAACTGGTCTCTGCATCCTGATCTTGACACATCCAATAGTGCAGCCAGGTTTCGTGGATCTCTGCATGGGAAGGTAAGGCGCACTTTACATGATTCTCAGCTGGTCGACACGTGGAGGCTACAGTACCCATCGGTTAGAGACTACACTTTTTTCTCCCACCCACACGGAGTCTATTCCCGCATTGACTACCTATTTCTCTCACACAGACATCTCTCCCTTGTTCATTCAACATCTATAGGTCAGGCAACTTGGTCAGATCATGCCCCTATCTCTTTGTCCCTACACTTAGCTCAACCAAGGGTTAAAGGTTGTTCATGGAGACTTAACGAGCTCCTTTTACAAGACTCCTACTGTAAAGCACAAATCGAACAAGCCCTTGACGACTACATAGAATTCAATAATACCCCGGAGGTCTCGGCAGTATCAATCTGGGAGGCACATAAGTGTGTCCTTCGTGGTAAAATGATCCAACTAGGCTCATTTATGAAAAAACAGAAAGAAGCTTTGAAAGACCAGCTTCTCAAAAAAATTATCGCTTTAGAGGCCAGACACAAAGCTGCTTTGTCCTCCGAAGTACTTGCGGAATTGACCAAAGCCAGGACTGCCTTGAATACACTCCTATATGATAGAATAAAACTAGATTTTCAAAAATGTCGCAATCGATACTTCCAATGGGGTAACAAACCCGGCTCGATGTTAGCAAGGGCCTTGCGGGCTCAGAGGGCCAAATCATTCATAGCCATGGTTAAAAATGACAAAGGCAAAGAATGCCAACTTACATCAGACATAGCGGCAGCTTTCCACTCCTTCTACTCCCAACTTTACAACATATCAGACAAGACGTTTAGGACAGACTTTCCCAATAGACGTCCCTCGATACTATCTTTCTTACAGGAGATCGCCTTTCCCACTCTCTCAGATGTTGACATAGCCTTGCTGGAACAGCCATTTACCCACGATGAACTGGCTGAAGCAATAAAATTTACACCTTCAGGTAAAAGCCCAGGCCCCGATGGTTTTTCAATATCTTACTACAAGACTTTCAAACATAAGCTACTACCCTTGATGGTGCCAGCCTTCAACGCTGTTTCAGAGAGCACCCCTTTCTCCACACAATCCCTAGAAGCCCACATCACAGTAATACCTAAAGATGGCAAGGACCCCTCTCTGTGCCCGAGTTATCGGCCAATTTCCCTACTTAACGTGGACATTAAATTATACGCAAAACTTATAGCTAACCGTTTGAAGCCCATCCTGCCGGGAATAGTCCACTCTGACCAAGTGGGATTCATTCCTGGTCGTGAAGCAAGAGTTAACACAACTAAGATTATCGACCTGGTCCATTCGGCAGTGAGCTCTAATACACCCTCTATGTTGTTATCCACGGATGCCGAAAAGGCCTTTGACCGAATTGACTGGTCATTTCTCGGCTGCATGTTATCCCATATGGGCCTAGGACCAATTGCCCTTTATCAGATTTCAGCTCTCTACCGTACCCCTACGGCTCGTATAAAAATTAACGGGTCTCTCTCGGATCCAGTCTTGATTGGAAATGGCACTAGACAGGGGTGTCCACTCTCACCATTGATTTTTGTACTTTGTATGGAAGCCCTGGCTAGGGCCATTAGAGCCAACCCTGATATTTCAGGAGTGGTAGTGGGTAAAGTGGAATATAAATTAGCGCTTTTTGCAGATGATCTCCTAGCTGTGGTTACCAACCCAATCATTTCAATTCCCAATCTGGTTAAAGAATTCCAACGATTTGGTTCTCTATCCAATTTCAAAATCAATTATTCAAAATCGATGGCTTTGAACTTATCTTTAGCTCCTCGAGTGGTTGAAGGGCACCAGCAGGCTTTTGCATTCCAGTGGCACCCATCACATATTAAATATCTGGGTATACTTATTTCTAAAGATCTGACGCAACTGTTCGACCTTAACTTTAGTCCTCTCATGGCTAAACTTCGTAAGGATCTGGGAGAGTGGCATAACAAGGCCTTTTCCTGGATAGGTCGTATCAATATTATTAAAATGAACATTCTCCCACGTATCCTTTACCTCCTCCAGACTCTTCCAATTCACATACCAAATAAATGGTTTAATGACCTACAGAAATTGCTGAGAGACTTTGTTTGGAGGGGAAAGAGGCCCCGTTTCAAACATGACATTTTATATCGACGTAAACACATAGGGGGACTCCAACTTCCACACTTCCCCTCATACCATAATGCGGTGATGCTGGGAAGGATCCTGGAGTGGTCAAATGCTAATAGTGAGAAGCAGTGGATCGTTATTGAAGGATCATAGCTTCCTTCCTCACCTCTATTTACTCCATGGTTAAGCAAACTACCTATCATCAGACACCCCATAATTGGTCCTACCATTTTAGTATGGTCCAGACTTCGGATCCTTCCACACCTCTCCTCTATTATTTCACCACTGACCCCCTTATTTGATAATCCTCTTTTCCCCCAGGCGTACAAACTGGCCCCTTTAAGACATGGGTGCGTGCTGGGATTACACGTGTCGGCCAGCTGATAAATTCCACCGGTGTGTCCTCTTTTCTTGAGATCCAGTCCAAGTGGGAGCTTCCGGGATTGGAGATTTGGAGATACCTCCAGATCAAGCACTTCCTGACCTCGGGATTACCTCGTAATGATATAACTAGAGCCCTCACAGCGTTTGAAACATGGTGTCTAGCAGATGGCTGTCTTACCCACCTGCTCTCCAAAATCTACAAACTACTTATAGAAAACCTTTTTAGCTCCTTACCCAAATTCACCACTGCTTGGCAGCAAGATCTGGGAGAGCAGGTCCGTGAAGCAGACTGGTTAGCCATTTTTGAGACCACACATGCTTGTTCTGCTAGTGTCTCTATAATAGAAACTAATTACAAGGTTCTAACAAGATGGTATAGGTGCCCAGCCCAACTAGCAAACTTTTGCCAGGGTGTTTCTGACTCCTGTTGGAGATGCCAGAATGCCCGGGGCACTACTATGCATATCTGGTGGGATTGTGAGATACTCAGACCTTTCTGGTCCAAGGTCATGGAGGTCTCTGCTGAAATATTAGGAGATGATGTTCCTGATAGTCCCGCCTTCTGGCTTCTCAACAAGATCGACGGTCCAATTTCCAGGTTTAAAAAAAACATTTTACGTTATCTGATTTCAGCTGCGAAAGCAGTGATTCCAACCCATTGGAGATCTCCTAACCCCCCAACCATCCGGGAGTGGTTCCAGAGATTGGAGTTTTATAGAGTTATGGATGAGCTTTTACTTTCATCTGCTGATAAAGTTACTGAATATTACTCCATTTGGAGCCCATGGCTCGAATTCCAGGACTTCGATAAATTTAATCATTTAAACAAATCAGTTCTCTCACCTACTCTTCTTGCTAGGACTTGAATTGTTTATTTACATAATTTGTACTAGGAAACATTGCCCCCCTCCCTTACCTATCCCCGTCTCTGTCTTTTCCTTTTTCTCTCTTTCTTCTTCTTCTATTATAACATTTATTTGAATGTGTTATTATGACATTTTGTATTAATGAGGTGGTTTTGTTACCCACTTATCTGTTCTTGTGAATCTCTGTTGAAACTGCCTTAAAAACTTCAATAAAGATAAATATTATAAAAAAAAACAATAACTAAATGATATTGTCAAGTGGGCATTAAAACACCTTTTATCATTAATTTACTTTATTCTTACTTAAAACACTCTGTATATATAAATCATCACTACAACCACTCTATATACAACTTGACTTATTTACACCAATTACACGTATACAAATATATTACATGGATGACAAATAAAAAAAACACAATAGGCAATGCGAACCGCTCAACTACCAATTGTCAACTAACTGCTGATTCGGCGAACGATCACTTTTATACAGAGGAGGAAAAATCTAGAATGATAGTGTGAACACTTAGAATAGGTCTCACCTTCTAGAATATTCTGAATATAGACATTTATCACATGCACTGGCTGACATGTTTCTTGTTCTCTCGAGTTCAAATCTTCAACTACTTGAGCATAGACTCTCTCCTCACAGGTAATCACCAGGTCAAAATAGTCCTTGCAGTTCTGAAAGTGCTCTGGTCGTGGTTTAATTCGCTTGTTTCTATCCAACATGTGTGCATGCTATGGTTAAGTTTCCTATTAAATGAGGGTATCCATTATCTCAAGAACTAGAGCCAATTAAAATAAAAACTACTTACATTTTTTAATTCAGCATCCACAATATACCCTAAATTCATTCAAATATCCTTATTACCATACCATTTCAAGTTAGAAAATGTTTTTTAAAGGTAATACATTCCATTTTAATGTGTGAGTTCCTTCAAATAATGTCAATAATGTAACATATTTAGCAGAGCTCTTCCAAACAACAAATCTATACACGTATAATACAATTTGAAGTATAAATGTAATTTTTGTGCATTGTTTGACTTTTAGGATTAAAGGTCATTATATTACCATTGAGATCCAGTAAAAGTCTTGGCTCTGGTTCTTTGCTTGGTGCATAAAAAAATTCAAAACTAGAATAATACAATTATAGATTAGTTCATAGCTGTATGGATTCCTTCACATTTATGTGATCCATGTATTTCTATTTCTAAATATAAATTTAGCTATGCAACATGTTTGGACCACAGCATTTTTGTGTTATCTTTCAAATACAAGTTTGCAGTTTTTTTGCAATTTCTTTTGGTACTCTGGAAAATGAATCATTAGTCCCCGCAAATTGTAGTGTTTTATTTCTTTACTATATTCTGCAGCTTATCAAAAACCAGTCAGCAAAATCTCTAACATTCATTTTTTGTTCTTTGTGAGGGCTTTCCATCTATCAAATGCTGGTGGGTGGTAGGAGCCTTTTGCTGTGATAAAATAAAGACATTGTTTTACACGCGAATGGAGCGTGTGAGTGAAAGTCCCATCATCAGCTGAGACAACCGGACACTGAATCAGCCAGATTTTCTGTCAAGAGTTCAAGATGGAGAACGCAAAGTCAGTAGTTGCAACTGATGCTAATTTGTTTTCCCCAATATCATCTCCACAAATAATAATGTAACTATATTAAATGGAAGTTCCTCTAGTACAGAGGCAGCTTTCAAGCAGGGGGCCCAGGATTCCTGTCCGTCTTCAGACTCAGAGTCTGACATAGTTAAAGGAACTACATTTTCTCAGCACTATTCAGGGTAGAAAATGAAGGAAATAAAAGAGACACCAACTAGTATCAGTAAAAGAAAGTGCATGTTCTCATAAAAAAAGCGAAGCTTGTTCAAGCAAACCATTGTTCCCTTGCACAGCCCAAAGCTGACGCTTAGATTAAGCCCTTGAGGGGCTTTGCAGTTCTGTCCAGTTGTAATAGCCAGAGGTCATTCAGCTAGGCCATCTAGGTTATATTTTCTCCTTTGTGCAGCTGCCAAGAGAAGGATGACAACTGGTCATCTCTGGATAAGGAAATTATTACTTCTCCCAGACATTTAGTGGACTGGAGATCAGAAGTTCTTGCCATATTCTCAGCTTCCCCTGATAGAGCCAAAATCTGGGACCTGCAGCTGTCTAGGGTAGGTCTTGCAAGAAAAACTACCCCATTTAGTCATTCCACATGAATTGGGATATTAACCATAGTCCTGAAGTCACTGACTTTGCTAAACTGGCCTACTAAACTACTCTTACAAGGGAGAATGACCTGGCCATCACAAACAATACAGGTTTCCCAATATTCCCACCTTGCTGTCTCCAGATAGGGCCCATAAATATAATGTATGACACCAGCTATTAAATTAAACTATAGCAGACCCATTTCCCCATAGAGTTAGAAATGCTCACTGGTACTCAGTTATATCGGAACAATCTGAAGTCAGCGCAAAGTCACAAAATTCCTATAACATTCTTAAGTCAGAAAAAAGGCAAACCTGAATGCCTGCAACAAACTGAACTCAATGAGAAGATAAGGCAATAATCAATCATCATCATTATCATCATTTGTTTATATAGCACCACCAATTCTGCGTCGCTGTACACAGAACTTTTGTCATTCACATCAGTCCCTGCCCCATTGGAGCTTACATTGTAAATTCCATAGCACACACACAGTAGTGTTAATGTTTGTCAACAGCCAATTAATCTACTAGCATGTTTTTGGAGTGTGGGAGCAAACCAGAGCGCTCAGAGGAAACACACGCAAACACGAGGAGAACATACAAAACTCTATGTAGTTAAGGCTTTGGTTGGGTCTCCTCCTCCGTGCTGCGCTCACAGTGCATGTCGGGCGTGACATCATCACGCCCGCCCGACATTCATTGCGGAGCGTAGCACGGAGGAGGAGACCAGGGAGGGAGCCGAATCGCCAGCTGACCGCAAGGTATGTATTTTCTTCTTTTTTTTTTTTTTCAGGATTTTTTTTTTGCGCTGCCTCTGACAGGCCCCCTGGACTGCAGGGCCCATATATATAATCACTTTTTTTATTTTTTTACGTATATGTATATATATATATATATATATATATATATATATATATATATATATATTGCAGGGCCCATATATATAATCACTTTTTTTATTTTTTTACGTATATGTATATATATATATATATATATATATATATATATAGGGGCCCCGGTGCAGTGCTTTGCCTGGGGGCCCATAATGTTGTTAAGAGGGCCCTGACATATGGAGCAGGGCTTGTTGCAGTAAGTGGTACACCATGCATAAGTATTGAATGGAAACTATTTGTTAGCATGTGACAAATCTCTAATTAGCTCAATTATGAATAGCTTGATATATTTTGATTAATTGTCAAAAAACATTCTGTATCATTGTTATATACTATGCTTTATCTTTAGATATATTTAGGTACAGTAATCTTTTTTAGAATAAGTATACAGAACATAAATTGTACCATTGCTATTTTGTCCCACAATACATGGAAATAAATAGACTTTTCTGTAACAAAAACAGTAAATTAGTGCTCCTTTGTGTCCAGAGATGCTTTTTGTATTTTGGTTAAAAGCAGCCCAACTTCCTCACTAAACTCTGACAGCAGAGCTTAGTGAGGCGAATAAGCTGATGGCTATGGATATTGCATTACTACTAGCTCATAGCAATCAGTTCATGTCCTGCACTTCATGGCCTGTACAAAATCATTTGACCTGCAGCCTCTTATATTTTTATAATTTACAGTATAATTTACATTCATAGTTTTTATTAAACATAGAAACATAGAATTTGGCCCATTTAGTCTGCCCATTTTCAACCCCAAACCCTATTTGATTCTTAGTTCTTTGTAAGGATAACCTTATGTCTATCCCAAGCATATTTAAATTGCTCTCCTGTATTACTCTTTAACACCTTTGATCGGAGGATATTCCACTCATCCACTACCCTTTCTGTGAAGTAGTTTTTCCTCATAATTCCTCTGAACCAACTTCCCTCCAATTTCAGTGCATGTCCTCGTGTAATATTTCTCCTCCTTTAAATAATGTTTCCCTCTTGTATCTTGTTAAAAACATTTATATATTTGAAAGTTTCTATCATGTCCCTTTTTTCCCTTCTTTACTCCAAACTATACATATTAAGATCTTTTAGACTTTCCAGGTATGTTTAGTACTGTAGACTATGCACCATTTTAGTTGCCCTTCTTTGTACAGTCTCTAATATATTTATTTCATTCTGGAGATACAGCCTCCAAAACTGGACACAGTATTCTGGAAGATGTCGTACCAATGACCTATACAGTGGCATTATTACTTCTTTCCTTCTGCTACTTATTCCTTACCCTATACAACCAAGCATCTGACTTAACTTTCTCATTGCTTTGTTACAGTGCTTACCTGCCTTTAAGTCACCTGAAATAATGATCTTAGATCCCTTTTCTCATCAGTAGTTTCCATTATAGTGCCATTAATACTATATTTAGCCTTTGGGTTTTTGAGACCCAAGTGCATTATTTTACATTTTTTGGCATTAAACTGTAATTGCCATACGCTTGACCATTCCTCTAATCTAGCTCCATCATCAATCATTTGTCTTACCCCTCCTGGTGTGTTTACCATGTTGCATATCTTTATATAATTTGCAAGAAGGCATACTTTCTCTTCAATACCATATGTAATATCACCAACAAAGATATTTTAAAACACTGGTCCAAGTACGGATCACTGGGGTAATCTACTAGTAACCTTCCCTCCTGTGAATGCAACCCATTTACTACAACTCTCTGTTTTCTATCCTGCAATGAAGATATTATACATTCAACCAACTTAGAATACAATCCCAAGCTTTTGATTTATTTAACAGACTGCAATATGGGACAGTGTCTAAAGCCTTACTAGAGTCTAGATAAGCTACATCTACAGCCCCCTTTGATCTATTACTTTAGTCACTCAGTCAACAAAGTCAATAAGATTTGTTTGACATGAAGTCCCCCCAGTAAATTCATGCTGTTTAGGATCCTGTAAGTTACTGGATTTTAGATATTCTACAAATCTTCCTTTTAAGGTGTTTCCATAAATTTCCATACTACTGATGTAGGGCTCACTGCAGTGGGACTACATTTGCTGTTTTCAAGTCCTCTTGAATTACTACTGTAGCTAATGACTGGTTGACTAATTATGTTAATGGTGTTATCCCCCCTATAAGGTATTTTAGTATCCTTGGATGTATCCCATCTGGTCCAATTCATCTATCCACTTTCAGTTTTGAGAGCTCTGTTAGGGCTTTCCACCATTCCATCATGTGAGGTACCTGCAGTAGATCCATTTCTGCAGAAGTTTTCAGATATCTGGGCCAAGGTCAAGGAGAACTTAGGTAAAGCCTCTTGTGGTTTTAAGATCTCCACTGATAAAAGGAGATGAGCAGTTCCTAAATTAGCCCCAGGTGACAAAGTTTGGTTGTTCACTCAGAATCTCCACCTCTAGGTCCCAAGTATGAAATTTGTCCCTTGCTATATTGGGCTTTTTGAGATTCTACAAGTGTAAAACTAGTGAGCTTTAGACTAAAATTATTAGCCTGTGTATTTCCAATATTTCATTATTAAAACCTTTTATCATTAGCCACTTTGTTCTCACAATTCCCCTACTCCCTCCATTCTGGTACAGCAACAAGAAAAAAAGGAAGCCACCCAGATTCTAAATTTGTGACTCTCAAAGGGCATTTTACTTTGCACCTCTGTTCGACCTGTGCTAATTTTTGCGGGCATAAGGAATACGCTATCTTTTTCCTGAATCATGACACAAACACAAGTATTTATTCATCGATTTTATATTTGACATAAGAAACACTCAATGCTGACATAAGAAAAAGTAGAGATAAAATTACATTTTATTGCTCAACTATGTAAATATAAATTGCATGCTTGTGGGACTACCTAAGATTTTTCATCAGCCATGTTGTTCTTGACAAAGTAGCCTCTAAAGCTTGCAAATCAAATTTATTCAGTTACTCAACAAAAGTATACCTGCCATGAATTTATTTCCTGCATCTATTAATGGCTAACATGATAAAAAAAACTTGATGCTATCAATACTGCATTTAAATAATAGCGAGCTGGTAGATACTGGCATGGAGTTTAATTAATATTTCTATGTGGTCCTTTCATTTTTGTTTTAATAATAACATATCGATTTAATTTGAAAGCCTATAAAAAATAGAGAATTTAAATTTATGTGGTCTGTTTCTGTCCTCGAGATCCCAGCTCTTTCATTCCTATATCCTCTGTTCTTGTTAATCAGGGCATGTTTATCATTCAGGAGAACCTGTATAAAATGACATACCATCTGCAGCTTCTGGATACCATGGTTTGTGATCATAAGTGTCTATCTTAAGGAGCACTGCGGTGCCTCATTCTTCAAACAAGGGTACCTCAGGGGTGCCATTTAATCAGAGAACATTGTGATATTACACCCATAAAATAGTATACTACCGCTTTTACCCCAGTGAGTATATTAGTATCATGGCATTAGAAGCAAAGCTTATAAAAGAAAGCATTTGATTAAGGTATTATTAAATTTGTGCATTTTATGTAAATTAGAATATCTCATTTGTAACAGCCAAATAGCTTGTCAGAAATCATGGTATAAAACCAGGATGTAAATGCAATTTTTGATGGTAGCAATTTGCATTGTAAAGTTCAAAAAGTCACCTCTAAATTGCCTCTGCAGACTTACACAGTGATATGTCATTAGTTGCTAAAATGATAACAAAAAATGGCAATTTTAAAAATCAGACTTCCCACAGAGGTTTATGACAGCTGATAAATTGAAATGAAAGGAATACAACCATTTCAAAGAATAAAAAACTATTTGAATGAGTCCTGCTCAGCATGAAACAAACTAACAGGCAAGATGTTTTATTTTTAAACCACTTACCTTGTAAACTGTAGATTTCACCAACACTGTTTTGTCTCGTAATATGATGCCAGTATGCACTTCGAGGAAGGGAGATTGACTTGGACAATGTCATTGGCTCAGTCAAACTAGTCTGAAGCTGAAAGACAGTATGCAAAAACAAATATTTGTCATGACTTTGCATATGAAGAATGAATACACATATCATGAGTGATTGTGCTGTTCCACTAATAATAGGTCACATTTAGTGTAAAATCATCCTATATTACCAGAGAGTGGAGATAGCACAAAATCAGAGGTAAGATCAGATGCAAGTTAACCCTGCTGTTCTGTTTGGGTCTATTTGACCAGAAACAAAATTTGTTTAGGTGTCAGTTCATTATTTATGTAATTATGATTTTCATATTTTATGACTTATTTTTTTTTTGGCAAATAGTTGTTAGGATCATTATATATATATATATATATATATATATATTTTTTTTTTTTTTTCAAGTTATAAGTAGCTAGTACTAATGTACTGTTCGGGTCAATATGACCCAATGTGAATATTATACTAGTGAGTGACCGTAAATGTTTCGAAACACATTACTTAAACAATAAAAATTCAGAAAATTAGGAATGCAGTGTCAGTTCATTGGTTTACATGTGAATTATGTCATCTTTTCACCTTTTCACACATTTATTCACAAAGTTTCAACAAGTCTCAACAAGTCTCAGCAAGTCTCAGCAAGTCCACCATCCTGAGTCAGATATTCATGCTGAACTTCAAGTGTTTGCAAGTCTTCTTATGATTCTCTCATTTGGCTATAAATACACGGATTGGAATGACTCATATTTAGTTGGAGATTGATCTGTGTAAGATCAATTTCATTATGGCCAAACGAAAGCCTTTGACTGATGCTGAGTTTCTAGCATTTGGGGAATCTTCTGATAGCGAAGATGTATCTGAGGAAGAAAATCATACAAGTGATAAAAGTGAAGCTTGTGATTCCGACAATGGGGATGACATTGTAAATGAACCTGCTGCTACAACTCCATATGTTCTTTCAAGGAATGAACAAATAAAATGGGACCTTGATCCTTCTCGACATCCTGCTGGTAGGCTCTCTAAATGCAATGTTATCACGAAAATTCCTGGTGTGACAAGATATGCTACAGCAAGAATCCATGACATGGAAAGTGCATTCAATGTTATATTTAGTTCCATCGAAAACGAGATCATAAAATACGCAAATATTGAAGGACACCGTGTTTATGGGGAAGAGAGGCAAAACTTTGACAATGTTATGTTTCAAGCTTATATTGGACTATTATTATTGGCTGGAGTGTATAAATCTCATGGTGAAGCAACACAAAGCTTGTGGGATAGTGAAACTGGTCGCAATATTTTCTGAGAAACCATGTCACTTGACATGTTCTGTAAAATCATGCGAGTGATTAGTTTTGACAACAAATCTACCGGTAATGAAAGAAGGCGCACAGACAAACTTGTTGCTGTAAGAGAAATATTGGAAAAATGAGTCGAAGTTCTTCCAAAATTATTTAACCCTTTTGAAAATGTGACCGCAGATGAACAATTAGTTGGATTTTGAGGGCGCTGTCTTTTCAAGCAGTACATTTCCTCCAAGCCAGCGAAATATGGTGTAGAAATCTGGACTTTGTGCGATACTAAAACATCATATGTTCTAAAATCGCAACTGTATACTGGAAAAGAGCCAGGAGCGAAACCAGAAAAAAAAACAAGGGATGAGAGTTGTGGTAGACCTCACATGTGAACTGATTGGGCACAATCTTACATGCGACAACTTTTTCACCTCGTATAATTTGGCACAACTTATGCTCAAGCGAAACATAACCCTACTTGGTACTATGAGAAAAAATAAACCGGAATTACCTCGGCAAGTCACAAATAAGCAGGTGCATAGTTCATCTTTTTATTTCACTGAGAACACAATGGTAGTGAATTATGTTCCAAAGAAAAGTAAAAATTTCATTCTTTTGAGCACCTTACATAAAGACAAACAAGTGATAGGCCAGACAAGAAACTAAGCATAATTTTGGACTATAACGTGACAAAAGGTGCAGTGGATACCTTAGATCAACTTGTGAACACGTACACTTGCAAACGGAGAACAAACAGATGGCCACTGATAATATTTTAGAATATCAGTGATATCAGTGCATACAATGCCTTTGCCCTACGGACTACCCCAACTGGAACAATAAGAAACTTACAACGAGGAGAATATTTTTGGAAGAGCTTGGAAAAACACTCATCAAGCCCCACATTTCCTCAAGACAATATATGCCACAGACAGTAGAGTCATGTACAATTGAGAAGAACATACAATCAACTACTCATGATCCTCAACCAGGAACTTCTGTGGGGAATTTTACAGTGATCAAACGTGCCAGATGCAAATTTCGTCTATCCAAAAATGATAATAAAACAAACATGATATGTTTCAAGTGCATAAACATGTTTGTAAATCCCATGTAACATATTATTGCCCACATTGTGCAAAACAGTAAATACCTATGTAAAACAACTTTACAAAAATGTTTGTAATTTTTGTTTGTTTTGGTTTGTTAATCTGAAAGTTTAATAAAAGTTTGGAGAAAATCCCTCGTTTGAATATTAATAAAAATCGTAATTTTATTATCAGGGTCATATTGACCCGAACAGTACATGAGTATAGTAGACCCGAGCAGAACAGCTCAGATCTATGCTATCCACACTATGACTGGAATAATACTAGGAATGGTCAAACATCATGACCCTCAGTATTGTGTTTTATATTTAAACCACTTAACCAGTTACATTAAGTAGAAGTTGCCTGAAGTGTAATAGAAGAGCAGTGTAGCAAAAAAATGAGTTTATCATGTTGTACATTTTGTATGTCGATCAAAATACTTATAAAATTAGTCATATGCTTAGGCTAAGTATCAAGGAGCTTGTGTATATATACAACAAGACTTTAACGGGAAATATTTGATCAAACTGCACAATAGTGTAATTCAAACGCACAGAGTGATTCTCTGCAGGGATCTGTCAGGTGCAGGAACCATATTTGGTGAGGAGGAATGTATCGCAGGTATCTTTTAGGAGCAGGCACTATATTGGAGGGAGGAATGCTCTGCAAGGATTTGTCAGGAGGGGTTAGTATGTTGAGGGATATTCTGCAGGGATCTGTTGGGAGCAGGTATAGTGTTGGTGGGAGGAGTACTATGCAGGGATCTCTCAGGAGGGGTTAGTATGTTGAGTGGAAGGATGCTCTGCAGTGGTCTGTCAGCTGTGGGAAATGTTTTGGTGGAGGGATGCTTTGCAGGGAGGAGATACTGTTTGGTGATGAGCTATGTTCTGCAGGTATCTTCTAGGAGCAGGCACAGTCTTGGATTGAGAAATGCTCTGTAGGGATTTTGTAGTTATACTTTTTGATGAAGTTGCTCTACTATCTCTTTCTAAGACACGCAGGCCCTAAACTACGATAAAGCTAAACTAAGAAAATGTAATAGTACTGCATGTGTGTATTCCAGTGAACACACAAATCTGTGAATTAGAAGCTCCACCATTTTGTGAGTGACAGCAATCTCACTACATGATAGTGCTGAATCTGCAGCTAACCGCAGGATGTGATGACATACCATGTCTGTATTGCGCAAGTAACACGTCCATTAAGGTTTCTGCCCTAATCGTCGTAATTTCATTGCTTTTTGGAGTTTGAGTGGAAGAGTTTCAATAGTTGTCTTACATTTTAGATGGTGTGTAAGGAACCTTTATCAGACATGTTAAACCGTAAGGTTTTTTGTCTATGGAAAAAAAAAAACCATTATATATATATATATATATATATATATATATATACGCACAAAAACATAAATATTATTCAAGGTGTTTGGCAAGGGAGGGCTGGCAAATTTTAGCCCGGGGCGGCAAGACTCGAGTCAGCAGCCTATTTTACAGGAAAAAATGCAGGTGGCTCAATGACCCAGCCCAAGGTAGTCCACTATGTGACCTGCCCCCCAGCCCAGCCAGCCCCTGCTATTTTAGGAACCTGGGTTGTAATAAACTAAGGTTCCCATGCCTAGTTAAATTTGTTTACCTTGCCATGTATGTAATAGATGATAATTTTTATTTTGTCTATAAGCTGCATCTTACATTTGACTGTCTGAATAGAAGGAGGTAAAGGTTGTTGTTTCCAAAATGTCTGCACTCAAGGGGGGCAGTCCAAAGACTTAGATGTGATTTTAGTTTGTAGTAGCTCATCTAATAGCTTTTTAGTGTTCAGTCAAAACAAAATTCCACAAGATATAAGTCACCTCTTTGGCTGCAGCATCATCAACATAAAAGGGAAGCAGATGGAAAGATAATTTTTAATATAGTTGGAATCATGTACCACTTTGAAAAAATTTATATAAATTCTCCTTAATTAAGGTGGAGGTTGAAGATTTAGTAGTAATGCAGTGCGCTTCGATTTGTACAGGCACATCTAGATTTCTGCCAAAGCACATGGGTTTGTGGAACAAGGTGGCGCAATTTGAGAAGCAGCAGATGTTTTCACTGGCTGATGTGAGGATTTGGGTGCAGCGTGGGTGGGTATCTATATGGAGTAGGTGTACCTTGTTTTGCAGAGAAGTGCAAAAATTAGTTTTAATTTATGGAGCAAGATTACTGAAAGCATTGCTCGATGTGCTGAGGGGCACACAGCCATTTTTTTCACCAGCTCTGATTTGGGGAAGATTACATTTCATTTTGTACCTTTAATCGTACATATTTTTGCCTTTCTGGTTGTACTTTGACATAGAAGTGTTCTGTTGTCCCTTTACATACATGATCCATTTAAACCCTAAATGAGGCTACACTAATTGCTATCTTATGAGGAAAACACAAAAGCTATATGAAAGGCGTGGTTCTAAAATTATAGGAGGTTAAAAGTTTGATCTGATCTTTAATCTTTTGCACCCCACTGCAGAAGCACTTCTAGATATTACCCCTCCCTCTAGAATGTAAGTTCTCGCAGGCAGGGTCTTCTTTACCTATTGTCCCACGTCTGTCTACTGTTTGACTCCCTCGCATGTCCCGTCACATCTTTTGCTGCAGTCTGTGTGAGTCCTAATAGCATTACTCACACTCATCTGTACTACCTATATGTATTACCTCATCTATTTGTTACTTACTTCTGTATCCGGACCTACGGAATCTGGTGCGCCTTATAAATAAATAAATAAATACATACATTAATAATAATAATAATAATAATAATAATAATAATAATAATAATATATTTTAAATATGTTCCCTTTCATAATTATTTTATTCCAGCAATATATCCCTCATCGACACAGTGGCTTGTTAATGGTAAAACTATTACTTGGCTACTAAACAATGTTTCTGTTTGTAATGTTCATTTTGTCAGGGCAAATCATTTTTATCAAAGAGTAGTAATTGTAACTTTCTACTATGCACCATCTTCATTGTGCTTGGATTAAGTTATTATAAGTCTTGGGAAATCCCTTGAGAGCTGTATGGAAATATATTTTAGTCACTACTGTGTAGTATTGCCTTGCACTTGACACCTTATGGACTGATGATGATTTTATCCTTACTATATACTAACTGAGGTGCAAGTCATGACTATGGTAATTCTGTATACTCTTTATGTAAAATATTACAATATTTTTAGATCCATACCTTCATGTATTTATGCAGACAATGCTGTACTATGCTGATCTCATGGCCTGGTTGCTGTCAGGTATTGGTCCACACCATGACATTACAACTACTTGATATGTTACAGTTTTCCAAAATTTACAAATGTTTCTTTTCATTTGACAACTATTGTATTGGATCATTATCCTATTTCTTGGTGCCCTAATGGTTCCCAAATCCATAGAACTAAATCCCAGTACCTGCTGCTGGACAAGTTTAAAGAATTATGTGAAGAATTATGTCTCAACTTGCCCAGTGTGTGCCCAGAAGAAGATTCCTTAACATGCTCATGCTGGCCCTACTTTTCCTATTCCCAAAAAGTAGTTGACTAACATCTCTATAGACTGTTATCGATCTAATACCATTTTTCGACTTCACAGTCATTTGTCCCATTTTATTCCGCTTAAGGCCATGAAAACTGCCTTTATTCTTGCAAGACTGTCTATCAAAAAGGTCTTTGTTTATATGGTCAGATTAAGGAGTACAGTTTTTAGGTTTTAGAGAGCCTTCTGTAACAGACTTGGCATGAAACTGGACTTCTCTTGTGCTTATTACCCCCAAACCAATGGCAAAACTTCTGTCTCTGCTAAACAACAGGCCAGATTTTCTCCCCTGGGCAGAGTTCTTACACAGTAACTGTGTCATTGCATCTACTAATAAAAAATTTTTATTTAATTATTTCATGTATTCTTTTAATACTCTCATTACTGGTTTCCTCCTTTCTGCAGTTCCTACGGTACTTTT